>NC_059428.1:137130173-137453923 GCF_021028975.2 Sphaerodactylus townsendi
AATCACTGGACTAATAAGGAAGGCACAGACCCCACCATTTTAAGTGAAAGGACCTGTGTGGTTTATTAGAAGAGAGCAGAAAACAAGAAGAAGTGTATGAAGAAGTTAGCAAAGGAATAAAAATACATGGTTACATGGGAACTGGATGAACTGGATGTTTGGTTCTGATTTTACCTTCATAAACACCCTCCTGCCCATTCTAATTTGAAGCTCAGTTGCTAAATTATTCCAGGCTTACAATATCCACAGTTAACTATTAGAGGTCTCCGTAGGTCTGTGAACTTCAGGTCAGTTCCAGCAGATCTTCACCTGCTTGGCTAAACTTGTACAACCTCCTTTCTCAAGGTTTCTGTTTGTTTTTCTTGAACTGTCCCTGTGAGGACAGGTTTAGCTTACTTTTAGTAAGAGGTTTAAGGATGAGTGAGGGGAGATCCCAGCATGGACGGAGCTGTGAGGCAAGTAAGGCCATGCACAAAAGTATTTGAGGTGAGGGGAAGGTGAGGTTTTCCCCCAGGCTGGGGGATGGGGGTGGGGTGGGGACAAGAGTGGTTGACACAATTCAGAAAATATTGTATATATGCAATTCAGAAAACATATTGTTTTAATCCTGTACTCACTGGAAGGTTGGGGAGGGCATGATTATCATTTTAATCATCCTTCAGGAGGACTGTTATCATTCTGGGATGTCACATGAACACATGAAGCTGCCTTCTGCTGAATCGGCCCCTGGGACCATCGAGGGCAGTCTGGTCATCTCAGACTGGCCTTCTCAGTCTGGTCTTCTCCAGGGTCTCAGGTGGAAAAAGGTCCTCCTCCTCCTCTACCACCACCACCACCCTCCTCCTCTCATGGCCTTCAGAGAGGCCTGTTGACTGTACCCACCCTGCTTGCATCCACAAAACCATCCCATGAAAGAGAAGGACACCATGTTCTGGCAACCAACGTAGCTTTTATTATAGGGGAAGCAAAGGTAGGGGCTGGCTCCTGGACGGGAGGCTCACCAACCTTGTGGTCCTGCTGCCGTGCTATCCTGGTCCTCATCAGGGGTGGTGATGGTCCACCACGACCTATAGAAAACTGCAAGCCCGACAAGGGTTTCATGGGGGCTGGGGCAACCCTGGCCTCCACTCTGGGCTATTTGGCATGGGTCTGGGAGTTGCCTGGGAGTGCCAGCATAGTGTAGTGGTTAAGAGCAGGTTCACTCTAAATCTGGAGAACTGAATTCGATTCCCTGCTCTGCCACTTGAGCTGTGGAGCTTATCTGGTGAACCAGATTAGCTAGTGCACTCCAACACATGCCAGCTGGGTGACCTTGGGCTAGTCACAGTTCTTCAGAGTACTCTCAGCCCCATCTGCCTCACAGGGTGTTTGTTGTGGGGGGGAACGGAAAGGAGTTTGTAAGCCCCTTTGAATCTCGTTACAGGAGAGAAAGGGGGGGATATAAATCCAACTCTTCTTCTTGGCAGTGCTTTTGAGTTTCCCTCTCAGGGGACATTGGGGTTGGAGGGGGGCGTCACCTGTGCCTTGCCCCTCCCCTTTGTGGCAGGCCATGGTTCCATTCCAAGCCAGATTCCCCCTTGTGGATGGGGCTGGATGCCTCCAGTGAGTCCTCCTGACCTTCGCTCCATTGGCCCCTATGGGCTAGGTTTGATCCCCTGAGAGTGGGCATTCCCTGGCCAAAACCTTCTTTGGAATCCATTCATTGCCTTCCCCCGCCCTGGCCCTGCAGGAACCTTTGGGGCTTTTGAGAGAGGATAGTAGGAGATAGCACAAAATGGCTTCCATGGGAGGTGTAGCAAAGCACAAAATGGCTGCTACAGATCTAGGAGCCAACCACATAAACACACCCAAGGGGTCAGAACATAGTTGAGATGAAGACCCAGGAAGGATGAAGCACACAATAGAAGAAAGCTAATGGAGAATAAAATACACATAAGAAAGCCAAGTGGGGAGTAGCATGCCCAGGGAAGGGGGAATGCACACAAGAGGCATGGCATTGCCATATGTCCATATCTGTTCCCTGAGCTGGGTGGTGTAAGGTAGCCCAGTCTTGTCAGATTCCAGAAACTAAACAGGGTCAGTATTTGGATGGGAAGTACAGGGTTGTTCTGCAGAAGATTTTCCCTTGTTGCTACAGTCAGGAAAGTGGCTGTTGTTGCTATCTGAATGTGGCTCTGAGCAACTGCTTTTTAGAGACAAAAAAAGTGGCTGGGGAACTCCCAGCGGGATGTTTGATTCAGCCATAACTTACTTACCACTTGTATCCAGAAGGAGTCAATGCAAACTCTTGCGGAAAACTAAATATTCCAAGCAGTGGGGTATATTGAGATAAGGCACGGGTTTTTGGTGTTTAAAAAAATGCTGACATCCTTGTTCACTTGGCACATCCACAGGCTGACATGTACATAACCAGATCCTCCAGTGGCTGCCTGGATCCTATGAGCAAGGCCTGGCCATGCTAGAGAGTGTCTGTGCTGTGGAAAGTGCTCTGTCCCTCTTTCCAGACATGCTCTTTCAGATGTTAAAATACAGGTACTATTAGATGGATTTGTAAATGGTTGACTGACGGAACCCAAAAGGTCAGAGCTATAGCGAGGGGGAACTGCGCCACATCCCCGCCATGCCCCGCCACGCCATGCCCCGTCATGCCCCACACCAGCGCATACCTGGTGCTCCCCCATCCCCTTGGCGCTACACAACTGCAAAGGGTGCTCACCAATGACTTCTCTTCATCCTGGAGAGAAGTGACTAGTGGGGTGCCAAAGGGTCCTTTCCTGGGCCCAGTGCTATCCGACATTTTTATCAATAACTTGGATGTTGGAATAGAGTGTATGCTAATCAAATTTGCAAATGACTCCCAATTAGGAGGGGGAGCTAATACCCCAGAGGACAGAGTCAGAATTCAAGATTGGGCAGCTGGGCCAAAACTGACAAAATGAATTTCAACAGAGATAAATGTAAAATTCTACATTGAGGCAGAAAAAATGAAATGCACAAATATAAGGTGGGTGACACGTGGCTTGATAACAATGACCTCGGAGTTTGCAAGGTTGCCTGACATAGACATCAAAAATAGTCCAGAAGTAGTAATAGGTTGATTCCCCACTCGCCAGGAAATACGAGCCACAGGTTCTCCCCTAAGTTAAACCCTAGGACGGAGTGGTGGCGAACCTATTTTGGCACTCCAGATCGGCCGCCTATGGACTACGAATTCCCATCCAGTCCCTGCCAGCATGGCCGATTGACCATGCTGGCGGGGGCTGATGAATTGTGAGTCCATGCGATCGGGAATCAAGGATTCGCCACCATGTATACTAAGAACTCCTTCACATCTGCTGAGTTCAACCCGGGTCCATTCTAGCTCTGCCCCTTCTTACCGTTAAATTTCTGACTCCACCAGGGAGTTACAGTTTTTTCTGCCAACCTAGGTCGAATTCAGGTCGAAGCTGGTAAAGTGGGGAATCTTCCTCGCCGTGATTCTCCTGTTCAGCCAATCACAGATAAATGTTTTTTGAGCATGCGCAGAATGGGAGACTTACAGCGGGGAACAGCACACCGTTTTTTTAAAAAAAATTCCTTCTTGTATATGAAGCGATGGCCATACATATAAACGGCACACGTTTACACACTGCTGATAGCAATTAAGTTGCAAAATTTTTCCCGTGTAGCGACGTAACAGCCAATCAAGTACAATCCCTCCCTTCCTCCTTTCTGGTGGCATGTTAAAAACATTTGTCATTCTGAGGCATAGATGAGCAGAGCAAACAACAGCCAATCGGGAACGAAGAGAAGAGGCGCCGAGGTGATCCAGCCCTCTGAGCATGGCTCCAACAGCTGCTGTGGGGAGTGACTGTGGAATCGATCTAGGTCAGTACTTTCATGGACCCAGTCAAACCTAAGTCAATTCTGCAAGTGCGGAATCTACCATAGTCATTTTTAATGAAGTTCTATGCAAGGTGAGTAGCCATAATTCTCCACAGCCACATCTGAAGAGCTTGGAAAAGACAGGGTTAGATTTAACCAGCAGAAACATCTCCCTTCCCCTCAAGCAGAGTAACAGCATTGCATTGTTTATCATAGGCCCCTTGTGCACAGCAAATTTATAATGGGCTGCAGTCGGGATAGAGGAACTTGTTTTCCTCTTTTCATGTTCACGTGCATCTGTGAAGGCAGCGTTTGGAGCCCACAGAAACAATCCGGCTTGCTGTTGCGTCTTCGCGAGTAAAAAAATTACCACACATGCATAGCTAGGCAGGCATGCACAAATGAACCCCCCCCCCCACAGCCATGCCAGTGTCCCACAGTATGACACACTGCACCTGCGTAGCTACGCAGATGCAAGCCACAGATTTTTTTAAAAGGAAAGGGGAGGCAAATAAAGCGCCTCCTGCCCGGCCATTCACTCGTGAACCACTGAAACCCGTTTTTTTAAAAAAAGGATCTCTTGTTTAGCGATTTTCAAAAAACCTGGGTTGGGGGAAATAACACAGGACAGACTAATGCTGTGGGTAGGATTTGTGTGAAGTCTGTGCCAAAGGGGCCATAGTTAGCCCAGCTAGTTCACACAGGGAACCGTCTTTATCCCAAACTACAAAGCACTACCAGCCTGGAATGTGCGAGGGCCCCAGGAGGGAGAGGGAGGTAACAACTAGAGGGATGAGAACAAGAGGAGCCTGGGAACAGCCTGATGTCACCACACAGGCAGATCCCAGACTCTCGCTGGGAGGGCAGCAGGAGGCTTGTTGGGGGGATTTATATTTAGCAGCAGCTGCAGGACCATCGAGGACATGACAGAGTCTTAATAGATCACAAACTGAACATGAGTCAGCAATGTGATGCGGCAGCCAAGAAAGCCAATGTGATTCTGGGCTGCATCAATAGGAGTATAGTGTCAAGATTGAGGGATGTAATTGTACCTCTCTATTCTGCATTGGTCAAACCTCCCCTGGAATACTGTGTCCAGTTCTGGGTACCACAGTTCAAGAAGGATATTGACAAGCTGGAACAGGTTCAGAAGAGGGCAATCAAAATGGTAAAAGGTCTGGAATCCATGTCCCATGAGGAGAGACGTGGAGAGATGGGTGTGTTTAGTCAGGCAAAGAGAAGGTTAAGGAGTGACATCAGAGCCATGTTTAAATGTTTGAAGGGATGTCATGCTGAAGAGGGGGCAAACTTGTTTTCTGCTGCTTCAGAGACTGGGACCAGAAGTAATGGATTCAAGGTGCAGGTCCACCTAAACATTAGAAAGAACTTGCTGACAGTAAGAGCTGTTCAACAGCGGATTGTGGTGCCTCAGAGTGTGGTGGAGTCTCCTTCTTTGGAGGTTTTTCAACAGAGGTTGGACGGTCAACTGTCAGGAGTGCTTTGATTGTGTCTTCAGCAGGGGGCTGGACATGATGATCCTTGTGGTGTCTCCCAACTCCATGGCTCATTCCGCACATGCAGAATAACGCACTTTCAAACTGCTTTCAGTGCTCTTTGAAGCTGTGCGGAACAGCAAAATCCACTTGCCAACAGTTGTGAAAGTGGTTTGAGAACGCATTATTTTGCGTGTGCGGAAGGGCCTAAGATTCTAGGAAAGGCTCTTGAGTTTAGGATGTTACAGATCTCTGCAGTGTTTCTATTACCTGGGAAGTTTTCTGCCGCTCCCTGGGTCAACACATGACCAGAATGGCTGCCTCCTCCAGACCTCAGAGGAGAGCTCTGTCTCCCCTGAGAGTTCCAGTCACAAAAGAGGTTCCTCCTTGATCCAAGGAGTTTTGTTCAGTTCCTTTCTACACCCACTGACTGGATCAGCTTGGGTCAAAGAACCTTTTCCTGGAGCCTCCAGGAGTTTTCTTCGTAAAGTCCTTTTTGGCATTTTGGAACCTCCAAATCTCTGATCTCTGCTTGGACTGGCTGGGATCCCTCAAATTTTCTCTTGTTATTAGCAGTTCAAAAAAAGAAATTGCCAAGTTGAGGCTGTCAGACCATTGAGCTTTGCCCATTCCTCCTGCCCAGAGGGGAAAATGGTTAAACTGTTCCCTTCAAACCTCAACATTGAAAAGCTATTTCTTAACGGATGCCAGGCTGAGGTCTCTGCAAACAATCTTGAATTTGTCCACAGTTTCAGCAAAGATATTCTGAGCAGTTTTTTCGGAACAAACTATTCCATCTTTTGGCCACTAGGTGGCAACAAGCATTCTCAGATTGAGACACAATATGGTTCTATATCAGTGATGGCGAACCTTTTCGAGACCAAGTGCCCAAACTGCAACCCAAAACCCACTTATTTATTGCAAAGTGCCAACACGGCAATTTAACCTGAATACTGAGGTTTTAGTTTAGAAAAAATGGTTGGCTCCAAGGAGTGCGTTACTCAGGAGTAAGCTTGGTGGTAGTCGGTGACTTTGCTTTGAAGCAATCATGCAACTCTTCCAATGGGTGAATCACGACCCTAGGAGGATTTACTCAGAAGCAAGCTCCATTGCCAGTAACCGAGCTTACTCCCAGGTAAAGGACCGTGCTTTAGTTCTTCGCATGAAAATCAGTGGAGTTTAACAGCGCTTAACAGGGTTACCTACATTGCTTCCCTAAAACTAGGTCTTAGGTTTAATGCTAATAATCGAGCCCAGAGGCCCAGGCCAGCCTAGATGTGGGAGGGGGGGCACTTTGTTTGCACGTGCCCACAGAGAGGGCTCTGAGTGCCACCTCTGGCACCCGTGCCACAGGTTCGCCCCCACTGTTCTATATTATACCCACATCCTTTTCATAGGCTAGCTACACAGCTACAAATCTCACATTTGGCACTATGAAGTTCAGCTCCAACTCTCCCTCCCCCCCTCCAGCAATACCTTTTTCACTATGTATCTCCTCTTTCACTTCGCTGTGTCTTCTGTGAAGTTATTACTGGCCAACCTTTTGAAAGGTTCTGTCTTGCTCCACTGCAGACATTGTGGAGCTAGTGGTATAATTTGACATTGTGCAATTTGTTTGGACTAAGGAATGAGATTTTTAGTATTGCTGAAAAGTAGTTGTGTATCACTATGGGAAATGAATTCATGTGGCAATTAAAATAATTTGCCCCAACGGGAGCCATCTGAGGCACAGCAAAGTGTGGAAACAGTGTGCTGGCAGGGCTCTCTTAAGAAAGAGCTTGGCTTGCAGACTCCTGTCATGGAACGCTTAATGGGCAAAAGGAAATTCGTCAGATCTTGGATGCTAAGCAGGGTCAGACCTGGTTTGTATTTGGATTGGAGACCAATGTGCAAAAAGCCGGCTATGGCAAATCACCTGGGAACGTCCTTTGCCTTGAACACCCAATGGGGTTGCCATAAATCAGCTGTGACTTCATAGCACTTTCCACCAACTATTCAAGTATGTTGTTTTCCACAGAGCCAGTGTAAACTCTACACTGATTTCACAAGCATTTGTCAGACAGGAAACGGGTGTGTCGGCAGAAAACAGCACCCAGGGCAAGCACTGAAACTGCACCCCCCACACACAAAACATTGTACCCACACTGCCAAGCTTTCTGATAGGAAATTAATACCCGTGTTCCTGACAAATGGGTTGAATTGTTTGAACAATCTAGATGAAATAAAATCCTTCAACTTTGTCCCAATAATGCTTACAGACTAGCTGTAGTTAAAAGGATCCATTTCTAACTTGAATAGTCATGACTGACAATCAGCACGGTATGGTGGTTAGAATGCTGGATTAGGACACTTGGGAGACCTCGGTTCTCAACTCTGCCATGAAACTCACAGGGTGACTTTAATCCACTCACTGGATTGTATCCAAGGCGATTAGTTTAGAAACCAGGGCTTCCTCCACTCAGTGATCCCCTCCACATGTTGATGCTCTTACCTCCCTTTGCACGGTCTTTGTGGAATTTGAATGCATCAAAGGAATTAGAAGGAGCTGTATGTGTGTGTGTGTGTGTGTGTGTGTGAGAGAGAGAGAGAGAGAGAGAGAGAGAGAGAGAGAGAGAGAGAGAAAGAAAGAAAGAAAGAAAGAAAGAAAGAAAGAAAGAAAGAAAGAAAGAGAGAGAGAGAGAAAGAAAGAAAGAAAAGAAAAGAAAGAAAGAAAGAAAAGAAAAGAAAGAAGAGTCGGGCCTGGCTTGTGAAGGCAGTGTGCAGATTGCTTTCCCTGCTTTTGCAGGTGCCTAAGCTATCCTTTAACAGTCTGGCCTTAGAAGGTGTCCTTTTGCTGGAGATGAGCCTCAGATCTGCTGGGTTTCTCTTTGCTGCTTTGTTCTCATGTGTGTGTGGGGGGGAGGGGTAGTGTGAGACCTATTATCAATTGCTTGGCGCCTTTTTTAAGCCTCTTTGCTATGTCAGGTGGCACACACTTTGGGCATCCCACAACCCTACAGGGACTTGAAACGGGTCTTTGAAGAGACTGAATGTGACTCGCTGCCTCCCCATTGGAAAACGGACCATAAAACTTAACTGATTCCAGGGGCTAGGCTTCCTAAATGGTGGCTAGGCCCCGTGAGTCCCACAGAGGATGTGACTTTGTGGGAGTTTCTGGACAAAAACTTAACCCGCAAGTTCATCTGCTCTACCACCAGTATAATTGTTGTTTGTGAGAAAGAAAGGTGGCTCCCTGTGGCTTTGTACTGATTATCATGGACTTAACACTGTTTCCACCTGCAACAAAAATCCCCTTCCCCTCATAAAGGACTTGCTGGCCAGTTTGGGGAAGGGGTGGATTTTTACTAAATTGGACCTATGGGAGGCTTATTACCGTGTTTGTTTTGAAGCAGGATTCAAACACTTGACAGGTTTTAACACCCGTTATGGACAATTTGAATACTAGGTCATGCCATTTGGGCTCAGTGGGGCTCCTGAGGTCTTCATGAGCTTTATTAACGAGGTCCTCCAAGACTTACTATTCAAGGGAGTGGTGGTATATTTGGATGATGTACTCATTTACTCCCAGGATGAGACCTCCCATGTGCAGTTGGTTCAGAAAGTGCAAAAACAGCTGTTAGACAATTCCCTGTTTGTTAAGCTGTCCAAGTGTGCCTTCCATCAGACAAAACTGGACTTTCTGGGTTACCATATTTCTGAGGAAGGCTTGGCAATGGATCCTGCCAAGGTTCAGAATGTGCTAGCCTGGCAGCCCCCAGCCACCCAAAAGCAGCCCCAACCCTTTCTGGGGTTTGCAAATTTCTACTGTGATTTCATTTAAAATTTTGCAGAGCTGGCGCTTTGCAACGAACTTGCTTCGCATTAAAGATAAGGGACCAGCAGCTGCTCAGTCGGGGGCTCCACTTTGGTGGACTCCTGCCTGTCAAAATGCCTTTGAGGCATTAAAGCGTGCTTTTACCTCAGAGCCAGTCTTGAAACATGCAGATCCCGCTCAGCCATTTGTTGTGCATGTGGATGCCTCGGATAAAGCCCTAGGGCCATGGTGGCAAACTTATGGCACTCCAGATGTTCATGGACTACAATTCCCATCAGCCCTGCCAGCATGGCCAATTGGCAGGGGCTGATGGGAATTGTAGTCTATGAACATCTGGAGTGCCGTAAGTTTGCCACCACGGCCCTAGGAACTGCACTGCTCCAGAAGGGGCTTGATGGAAAATTGCACCCTTGTGCTTACCTCTCTAAGAAGTTCACTGGCATGGGCTGGAGGGGGCCTAACTTCCCTTTGAAGTTTGGACAGATCATAAAAACCTGGTCGTTCTCCATATGTCCGGGAAATTGAATGCAAAGCAGCTCTGCTGGGCGGATTTTTTCTCTAGGCTCAATTTTACAATTCACTTTTCCCCAGGTAAATTTAACCATCTAGCCAACGCTCTGTCCCACCTTCCAGTGCCAGGGGAGGAGGTGTCAGCTCCATCCCAAACCATACATTCCTCCTCCCAGCTGGGCCAGTTGTCACCATCCGGGCATAGGCCTGCCTTCAGACCACTTCGCCTTCGCAACGTCTAATTACCCCCCCCCCAAGAGTTTGCTCTCCTCCTTTTTTGAAAGTGGGTGAAGAGGCCGTGCCTTCGGAGGAGGGTTGTTCTCTGCTTCAATTACGTGATGGGCTGTGGTGGAGGGGAAGCCTCCTGTATGGTCCACCCACTTTGTGCCAAGCGGTTATCCAGCAGGGGCACGATTCCAAGTCGGCTGGCCATTTTGGCTTTGTCAAAACACTTCACCTTCTCCAATGCCAGTTTTGGTGGCCCACATTGTGTAAGGACATAAAAGGCTTATGTGAAGGGATGCCCTGTTTATGCCATGGTGAAAGGTGTCCCAGGCAAACAGCAGGGACTCCTGCAGTCAGTACCTGCATCTGCTGCTCCTTGGCAAGTGATTTCTATGGATTTTATTACGGCCCTACCAAGCAGCTAAGGCAAAACAGTGATTTGGATTGTGGTGGATTTATTCTCTAAACAAGTGCATTTTATACCCTGCTCCTCTCTGCCAACTGCTCCTAAGCTGGCCAGAATTTTCATAGAACATATATATAGACCCCATTCCGCCCCAGATAAGATAGGGGTAGCCAATTTGTCTCACAGTACTGGAGAGCCTTCCTGAAGTTACTGGAGGTGGAGCAAGCGTTATCTTCTGCTTATCACGCTGAATCTGACGGCCAGTCGGAATGCACCAACCAGTCATGGGAACAATACCTACAGTACTATATAAAACATTACCAGGATAATTGGGTGGAGCTATTGCCCTTTGTGGAATATGCCTACAACAGTGCCATTCATAATAGCACAGGGAAAAAACCCTTTGAAGCAGTCTTGGGCCAATCAGGAAAGCCTCTCCCCTTTCTGGGGCAGCCTGCTGTCGATCCTCCTGAACTGCAGAGTAGATTCAACAGATTGTGCATGGGTGGGATCCAATCCTTCATGCCCTCCAAAAAGCCAAAGACAGTCATAAAAAACAGGTCGACAAACACAGGCGTCCAGTTAAACTGGCTGTGGGGGATATGGTGTATCTCTCCACTAAAAACTTATGTGGAATGCAGGGATGTAAGAAACTGGGACAGAAATATGTAGGGTCCTTTCCAGGTGGTCCACCAGATCAATGAGGTTACTGTGCAGTTGGACCTGCCAAAGAACTTATGAAAAATGTTTTCCATTGCAGTCTGCTCAAGAAGGACTCTCCTCAGGGTTCCTGGCACCCGACTATCTCGACACCTTTCCCAACTCTGATTGATGCCGAACCACATTATGAAATTCGGGAAGTGCTGGGCTCTCGCATCTATCACAAACGCTTGCAATATTTGGTTGCCTGGACTCGTTTCCCCACTGGTCAGAATGAATGGGTTAATGCCGATCATGTTACCCCCAGGATTAATTAAAGCATTCCACAGGGCCTACCCCGACCGTCTGGGGGAGGATCTTAAAGAGGAGCCGGAAATGTCGAGCCTGTGAAAACTTGTGAGTGGGGAAGTAATATTGAGTTGTTTTTTTGCTTTTGCAGGTGCCTGGCTAATGGTCTGGCCTTGAGTGTCTACTGCTGGGATGGGCCTTAAGTCTGGGTAGAGATTTTTTTTTTTTTTTTTTCCTAAACGGGGAGGTAATTAATGAGACCTTATTACATCAATTTGCTTGAAGCCTTTTTGCCAGAATCTTCTTCTTCCTTGTTCTCTGAAGTCTGCCAATAAAATCCTAGAACAAATTGAGTGTTTACTGAGTCCTGATCCAGGGAATTGACAGAAAGACAGACAGACTTCCATGCGAGTCTGGAGAAAGTTTTCAGTGAATCCTTTCTTTTCAAACCAGGCCTTTCTCAATATTTGGCTCTGTAAAGCAGTTCTATTAGCAAGTGGCTCAACGTTCAACATGCTCCTTGCAGTTTGTCAAAGGAAGCAAGCATGAAGGATGGGGGTGGGGGACAACTCTGAACTGGATTACCACACCACAATCTTCTATCCACCCCCACGCAATAATCAGTCCTTTTTCGATTGCATGGGCCTAACACTAATTTAATCTTACATCTCCTGTCTATCAGAGAACCATCTTTATTATGTCAGTCCAGGCTCACCCTGACTTGGAATGCCCCAGCATTAATTTCATCAATGCAAGCCCGATCTCATCAGGAATTGGGTGCTCCCTGGTTTTTACCTAATCATCCCCCCTTTTATTTATTTATTAATTTATTATTATTATTAATTAGATTTAATATATCGCCCTATCCCCGAAGGGCTTTTTTCCATAGTATTATACTGCCTGGGAATGGAACTTTGCTTTTTTCCCCTGGCAAGTAGCCCCTCTTATTTCCTATAACTAGACCTTGTAAATGAGGGTCTCTCACCTTTGGATCTGGTGCTGCCTTTGGATTTAGCTCCATTCATTTTGCCTGAGCTTCTTCTTCTGGAAAATAGTGCTGAATTTCACTTCCTTGAACCTTCTTCTAGATTGGTAAATATTTCCCTCTTCACCCTCTCCTATTCCCAATCTATCCTTCATCTCTCTCTCTATGTATCCTGGGCTCCTTGAAACTCTGCATGTGGGTGTGTGTTGCTGAATCATGTCAGTATTTTTATTATTTTTGACTCAAATTATAAAACCTTCTCCCAAATTCCTGTTTGCATGGATTTCTCAGTGGTGGGATTCAAATAATTTAACAACTGATTGTTTACAAGCACCATTTTAACAACTGGTTCTGCTGAAGTGGTGCGAACCTGCTGAATCCCATCACTGGACACAGCGGCTGGGACACTGGTTTAAAAATAAAAGATCAAATTTACAACTATAGAGAATAGGGAACCAGTAGTCAGCAACCTGAAGGAGTGGGACTTCCATTTCCATGTAAACTTCGTATCTATGAGAAGCCTCCCTATGCATGGGGGCCATCACCCCCTCACAGGTGATTAGTGCATGGGCCAGTGGATATGAAGAAGTTGGAGAGACAGCTAGAGCATCATTAGCATAATACTCATGTAGAAACAGACAAAACATATTGTCAAGCACATTTGAGGGCCTATGGGCTAGTGCCATTGGGGGCAAGCATCCACAAAATTGTTTAAGGTGGTTTGAGGGCTAAGGTCATCTGGGTCTAATATTTCTGATGATTTTGCGGGATTTTTTGCTGATAGAGGCCAATTATGCACAATGTGTCTGCTGAGTGATGGGGCGAACGTCTGTACGGGTGTATTTTCTAGAGCCCCACTTTCACTTTCCATTCCCTCCGCAGCCAGCAAAACCACTTCTAGCACAACTTTAATTTTCCTTGCCATGAGCACGGGGCAGATTTGCCAGTGAGTACAGCTTTGCCCTGGACATCTTCCCTCTGCTCCCAGCCAGCCTACCTAGCTTCACCATGCTGTCTATGATTTCCCCGTCACACACCCCTTTCATGTTGCTGGCTCCTTCCTGCTCCTCCGAATGGGGTGTGGGGAGCGTTGTCGTCAGGGGTGGTGGCAGGCCCCCCAGGAAACATTGGCAAATAACCAAGAGCCCCCACTCAGAATACATCCGAGTGTGCCTCTGCCAAAGAACCATCCAAGTTTCCCCTGTCTAGAGGATAGAGAATTCCCCGTTTGGGAGTGAGGCGTTGCCAATGAGAACATGGCGGTGCCAGCAGCCCTCTGCTAGGCAAGAACATGGCGGCAGCAGTGGCAGCCTCTTGTAAGAACATTGGAACTAATGACTGCAGAGTGTATATGGGATTTTGTAATTTTAGGTCGTCCTGGATTATAGTATTTATGGGAAGTCGCCATCTAAATTTGATGCTTTTATCAGGTTAACTAATTTATGAGGTTTGGCTTAGTTGTAATGGTTATGATTTCATGTCTTAGGTTAATGCTGTTGTAGGTGTCAGGATGTTGTGACACTTGGTGTCATGCTATTATGTTACACAATGTATTATGTTGTTATGCTATTACAAATTGTTATGAAGTGTTATGTTGGTTATGTTATCAATTGTTAACCTGTGATAGGAATATTAAGTATTATTGTGTATTAAGCATTATTGAGCTGATGTTGGACCATGTTAGGGTTTATTGTAAACGATGTTGTTATTATGCCTAGTCCTACTGTTCTCATATATTGTTGTTCATTCATTATGGTTTATGCCTAGTTCTACTGTATTAATGTACTGTTGTACACCGCCCTGAATGAGGGCAGTATATAAATTAAATTTCAAATCAAATCAAAATTCAAAAAATCTAAATGCTTATATCAAGATGTCGATATCACAATATAATAAAAACAGAGAGGGCTTTTCCAAGGAATAGTACAACCCTAAATTTAGCAAAGGCTCATGGGTATGTTGTTGAAATGTCTTGAAAACACAGTCCAAGGCACTGAGCTTGGAAATCAGGAATGAGGCCCCATCTCCCTGCTTTTAGCAGACCCAGTTCTGCCCTGGACTACCTTTTCAAGTTATTGTTGAAATGCTCACCGTAACTTGAAATTATAATTCAAGGCAGGACTAGGCCTACTAAAAGTAATGAGGTAAGGCTATGTTCTGGATCTCCAGATTGGCCAGGGGGTGGGGCTGAGGGAGGGCCAACTCTGCACATTGCACACTGTGTAGGTGGGTGGGGCTGAGATGCTCTGCCCTGCCCTGTGGAGTGGGGAGGGGCAAAGCTCTCGGGGGCACCAGGAGGCTTGAAAATGTAATTCTACGCCTATGACAAAAGTTGCTTTGTTCTGTGCTTCCATGGGGAGGATGACTCTCTGGTCACATGGGGGGCTGATTTTGCACCCCCCCCACGTGACCAGATGGTGTGCGCCCAGGGACACTGGGTACCCCTTGTCCCCATAGATGGTACATCACTGGTAACAGGCCTAATGTGCCGCCTGGAAGAGGGCAGGGGGTGAAGCAGGAGGGCTTTTGTGGAGGTTTGGGAGAGTGGAAATGATTTGTCTGGGAGAGGCGGTGGGGGGGGGGTGACCTGCCAGCATGGAGGTCAGCGTGCTGCCATTGCCCCGGTGGCTGCCTTAGCCGGCTTATGTTCGGATGGAGGTGGGAGAAGCAGGCGGGCTTTTGCCGGCCCAGCATGGAGGGCATCCTGCTTCCATTGTGCTGGCGGTGGCTGCGGCTAGCTCACTTGTGGGTGGGGGGGAGGCGAGAGCGGGCTTGGCTGGTGAAATGAACCCACAACCCATGGGTGAGCGGACAATCCTGTTGGCATATTGGCTGAGAGTTGTTTGTCACGATAATTTACATGTTGCCAAAGGGTAAGATGTGATGAGGGTACTGAAAAGGGCAGGACGGTACCAGATGGGTGGTGTCTGCCATCAAGGTCTGTTACAGAGCGGCAAGAAAGGCCTCGACAGTGGGTGTGAAGGTCCAGTCCACAGGACGGGGTCCTCGGACATGCATTATTGGCATGTCCTACTCTCAGAGATCTGTACAGCTGCAACGTGAGGCAGCCGGAGAACACACTACGCCCTCAACAGACTGCCGGGGAAGAGCGACTTGGCATATGCTGATCCTGTGAGAGCTCCATTCCACCTCCAAGTATGTCAGCTTGCTAAAATCCCAAGGTGGGGATGCCTCAGAAGACCAAAGGTGAAGACAGAGTTGCCCTTACCTGTAGCTGCTGTTCACTGAGGTCCTCTGTGCAGAAACACAGACTCTTCCCCCTATCTCGTAGTGAGCTCTCTCAGTGTCAATCCTCTGGGAGCTTGTGGTGGCAAGTAGGAAGCGAGGTTGGAGGGGGAGCCCCCCCATCCAATCCATGGGATTTTGGGTGGGAAAAGACCTGTTTCCTGACTGGGTGGGAGGGGCATCCCCTCTGCAGCTACATAGTTAGAAACAGATCTGCGGACGAGCAGGCACAGTGGGTCTGCAGAGTGCGTCTGCAGAGAAGAGCTCGATGAACAACGGTGACAGGTACATGCAACTCCGTGTTCTGCATATTGTTGAAGGTTTTCATGGTAGAACTCAACTGGTTGTGGTGGGTTTTCAGGGCTGCGTGGCCGTGGTCTGGTGGATCTTGTTCCTAACGTTTTGCCTGCATCTGTGGCTGGCATCTTCAGAGGTGTATCACAGAGAGAAGTCTGTTACCCACTGTGTGAGAAGGGACTCAACTAAACATTAAACTAAATTAAATATTCCCTTCTCACACAGTGCGTAACAGACTTTTCTCTGTGATACACCTCTGAAGATGCCAGCCACAGATGCAGGCAAAAGAAGATCCACCAGACCACAGCCACACAGCCCACAATAATCGAAGAAGAGAAGAACTCCATTCTCCCGTGCGTGTTTGTGCTTCAGGTCCAGCACCAGGACCGCCTGAAGAGGCGTGCAGCGCTACACATCGCCCCCACCCCCAGGCTCCTGCTGCTGCTGCTGACGGCGGGCACCGGCCAAGCAAGCGCCCTTGGACCGGGGCGGGGCCACCGGCTGCTGCTGGGGTCGGTTGGACGGGGGGGGGGGGCAGGTGTTCCCAAAGGAGCGGGCGGGCAGCGCTCAGAGGGGGCGTCGCAGCAATGGCGGAGGGGGGGCGTCGAGCCGACTGGCGGCGAGTCTGGCGACCTCTCGACTGGCAGAGGGGGGCGCTCCGCCAGCGCCGCACAGTCTTCCTCGAAGCCAGTCTCCATTAACCGTCCCGACCCACCCCGGGCAGCGCCTGGAAACCAACGCCGGGGGCACAAAGCGGCCTCCCGATGGCGTCTCCAGCCGCTGCAGCCTGGGCTATGCGACGGGGTGCTCGACAGGTGAGCGGGGCGGGGCCTCTGGCTGCGATGCCCCGCCCCTGCCGAGTCCGGCCGCGCCAGAGACGGCAGAGCCCAGCCCAGCCCCCCATCTCCCCGCGCCCCCACCGCAGCTCCTCCCGGCTCCCGCCTTCCTCCTGGGCGAGGGGCGGGCCGAGAGGCACGCGGGGGGGAGGGGCGAGGCGGGGCTCTGGGCGCCAGCGAAGGGTTAAAGGGGCGGGGCAGGGGCAGGCGCGGATTGGCGCAAAGTTCGGGGCGGGGCGGGGCCTGCGCGGCCGCCTCGGGCGCTCCCCAGAAGTGGGCAGCCCGGCGGGGGGCGGGGAGGAGTCGCCCTTCGGCGCCCCAGGCAGCAGCCCCGCACCCAGCGCGCCGCCCGCCCGCCCGCCCCCCACGGCGCCCACGAGACCCTCCTCCCCCGCGGGCTGCCCAGCTTCCCCCCCCCTCCGGCGCCTCCGCCGGCCGCCCGCGCCGCTTCTCTTCTGCGTCCCGCCGGCGGAGAGATGGTGGCGGAGGAGCCCCGTCGGGAATGAAGGAGAAGCGGGACGCCCCCGTCGCGCCCGCCCGCCCGCGCACCAGCCGTCGCCACAGCATCCGCGCCAGGTACCGCCGGCCGCCTCGCCCGCCCGCCCGCTCCTCTGCCCGCTCGCCGCCGCCGCCGAGTGGGCTGGGCTGGATCGGGGCCGCCGGGCTCCAGGTGGGGCTTCGCCGCCCCCCCCCCCCGCTCGCCCGCAGCTCCCCCGAGTCGGGCAGTCGCCCTCAGCCCTGCGGCTCGCCCGGCGGGGACTTAGCCGCCGCTCGGCTCCGCAGCGTCCCGTGGGAAGAGGGACTCTTGGCTGGGGGAGGCGGCCGAGGCCAAGCAAGGAGGCGGCGCTGAAGGGTTCCCTCCCGGCGTGGTGGGTCGCCGGCTGGGGCGTGGGGGTAGCTGCGTGGCCCCCGGGCAGGGAGAGGCTGAGCCCCGGGCCGCCGGCAGGCAGGCAGGTCCTCGCCGCGGACGGCCACCAGAGCCGCTACCCAGGCCGCCCGCCCGCCGGTGCGATGCGATGCCGGCGAGGAGCGGCGCGCGGAAGTTGTGGGCACTGGGAAGCGCCTGGCGCCCCGCTCGCCCCCCACCCCCGACCCGTTGGGCCGTCAGTGCCTGGCAGGAGGATGAGGCTCCGCAGGCGAGTTCCCCTGGAATGGCGCCCCCCGCCCGCCCCCGGGAGCTGATGGTTGCGGTCCTGCTCCTGGTTAATGTGCCTTCCCTCGACTGCTTTGTGCTTTGACTCTCTCTCTCTCTCGCTTCTCTCCCCTCCCCCCCCTCGCGCCGCCTCCCGCAGCGCCGAAGGACCGGTGAGCTGCGCCCCCAGGAGAGACCTCCCCCCCTTTCAACATGGAAGTCCGGCTCGTGCTGCTCTTGGCGGGGATCGTGGCGCTGGTGGACTCAGCCAGAGGTGAGAAGAGCCGGCTTCCAGCCGCCTGCAAACTGTTTGCCTTCGATCTTGTTACTCTCCTTGGACGCCTGTTTCACGCACATGTTGCTGCCTTTGTGCGCCGTCCCAGGAACCATCCTCCGTGTGCACAAAACGGGTAGCTTGTTCCTTGCCACTGAAGCAACACTTTTTTGCTTGTGGTGCTTATTTCCTGCCCTGCAGGTGTGTGTTCTGGGGCTTTCCGTGGCGGTTGTTATTCCTTAGGTGTGAGAATGCACAGTTGCCTTCCAGATTTCAGTCTGGGACGAAAGAAAAACAGTTGCATTCCTGCTTGGATCTGGGGAGAGTCTCTCCCCCCTCCCTTCCCTGTAATCTCTCAGCCCAGCTCCCTCCCTGAATTCCCAAGAGCACCAACTAAACAAACAAATCCATTAACTTTCCTCCAGTGACAGGCAAATGACAGTTCTCAACAGTTAGCACATATATGAGGGGGGGGGGGGGGGGGGCTCCAGCACATGACCAGATTCCCCTGAGCAGGTTGCCTTACTAAAAAGGAGTGACTCCAGGGAAGCAATAACAAAGCTGTGTGGGGGGCTGGGGAGAGATGAGAGAAGTTCTCTTCCCTGTGATGTTCCTGGAGCAGCCCTTTCTCAGAGGGTGCTGCGTTAGCATCCAGAGCGTTTCTCACAGAGGCGTCTTGTTTGTGCTGGAAAAGGCCCTGTAAATATCAGCATTAGTGTACTCTTTGTCTTCTCTTTTTGCAAGTAATAAAGAATCCAGCCTACTTTTCAGTGAACTCTGAGATATTAATGATTCTGAATGAGACGTGTGGATCGCAGAAGTCCCCGTAACAGAATTGGATCTCAGGTTCTTTACGTTTGAGCAGAGCTGTGTTTGCTGCCACATACGTCAGGCCCAGTATAAGAGGGAACAGAGTCCCGGGCTTGCTGTGGAAACAATGGCCGCCTCGACTGTGCTCAGGCGTTAGCAAATATTTTATAGAGGCAGTAGCCGTGTAAAATGATCCTCCTACAGTGTTGGATGGAAGGCAAACAGCCATGTTTTTTAAGACTCCCAGCCTGAATGGAGACAATCTTCAGACGGATGCCATAGATTAGAGAGTGCTGAATGAATGGAGTCCATTGCGTATTAGGTCATGCAAATATATCCCAGTTTAATAGATGCTGTGGAACTCTGGGAAAGATCCAGAGTCTGAATAGAGAAGTGACTTCTTAAGAAAACCAGATTTCAAGGAGAGATATTCTTGTTTGTCTGCAATTGTTAGGACTAAGATCAAAGGAAAAGGTGGTTCTTTTGTACTTTGTAACTTCTGCATGGGAAAATAGGAATTCAAGAAGGGTGTTTCTAGAGTTTGCTTTGCAGTTGGCTTCATGAGTTGTGCAAAATAGTTATGTCCTGTGAAGAAGGAAAAATACCTGTTGTTTGGCTGCATATCTAGGATTTCAGCAGAGGGAAGATCATGTGGTGATATATGTGAATCTGAAAAGTACACGTGGTCCACTGATGTGTTTAGAGGCCAGGCCGTCTTCTGAATGATGGAAATATTGCCAGAGTCAAAGCTTCAAAATAAATAGACTTGTAAAATGTAACTTGCTAGAAATGCAACAGGGTAAAGTTTAAGTGCTGTTTTCTAAAATATGCCTATGTGTCCCCCCCCCCCCCCCCGGTAGATCAGTTCAAGTAGACTGTGGCAGTTGTTTCCAGTTTCAGACGGGTAATGAAGTCCCAAGATCCCACGTGAAGGGTTAGATGACTTAAGGCATAGCGGTCTATGGGCCAGACTGGGGCCCTGAAGCAGTATTAACTGTTTATTAGCGGTGCTGCCACGTTTTAGTGAAGGCCTTGTAAAATTCGCCCTTGCTCAATGCAGAAGGAAAAGAAGCACTTGAAAAATGCTCCCCCCAAAGTTCTACACAGAAAATTATATTGAACATGACTGTAATTTCCATGCAAATGTAATGTGACCTCCGCTCTTTTTGCTTTTTGTTTTTTTTTGATGGTATACCTGGAGTCCTGCTTTTGAGTAAAATCGGCAGCAAAAAGAGAGAGAGTGTGGATGTTACAGATTTCTTCCTCTGTGTGTCGTATCCTGACCGCTTCATGATTACAGATCTACATTTAGCCTACTTTAACAAATGACCAGCTGCCATGATAATATGCACCAGTTAAATTCCTGCTACCAGGAACAATTCCAGGAGACCAAGGACTGGATGGTGGCAGTGCTAGTTAGGCCAATCCAATCTATTCAGACCTCAGAAGCTATGCAGGATTGGCCCCGGTTAGCACTTGGATGGGAGACCCCCTAGGGCAGTGGTGGCGAACCTTTGACACTCCAGATGTTATGGACTACAATTCCCATCAGCCCCTTCCATCATGGTCAATTGGCCATGCTGGAAGGGGCTGATGGGAATTGTAGTCCATAACATCTGGAGTGCCAAAGGTTCGCCACCACTGCCCTAGGAAGCCGAAGGTCGCTAGGCAGAGGCAGGCGGTGGATGAAGCCACTTCTGAACATCTCTAGCCTTGAAAACCTATGTGGCCACCATAAATTGGCTGAGACTTGGCACTTTCCACAACCACCAGTTAGTCATAGAAAGGGTATTATGGGCTGTGGGAAGTGGAAAGGGTTAGAAGAAAATAGATACTTGGGAATCAAAATGTGTAGAGACACTTCAGTGAGATATACAGAGTACATGAGATTATAGGGATTTTGTTTTGCTTTATTGTAACCCGCCTGGAGGCCTCGGGATAAATATGTTCTTACTATTTATGTGCATAAAGTCGGGAAAGGAGTGACATCGAACCTGATTCTTTCAGCACACTTTCTGGCTTTGTAGACCAGCCAATGTTTTCTGAACTTGGGGTCATTTTACCTGGCAAATAGAGTTAATTGGTTCCATATGAAGCAGGCATGTATTTATACTGAATGAGAGAGGGGAAAAAATTAGGAATTCTATTTTTTAAAAAATTGAAACAGGATTAAAATGTTGTCAAAATATTATTTTATGACAAAAGCATATTTCTGACAGCTAATTCTGATCTGGGCCACAGAGTTTGGATCTGTAGTTCTGCAAAATGGAGGTGGGACGGAAAATGGATTCTCTATGAACTTGAAGGAAGTCTCATTTTTACCTGGCCCAGCCTGGTGGTCCCTGTGCAGCTTGGTCAGATTTTTCTTGGGGAGAAGCTGCCAGGGAGAGGGAAGGAGTAAAAGCTGAAGTCTGATTGGCTGGTGGGTGGGAAAGAAGAAAAAAGGAAGCAGGAGACAGAGTTGTGGGGGTTGCCAAGAAAGGAATGGACAACTGGTTTATTCAACTGGGACTCAGTCTCAGCCATAGATCTGGAATGATCAGTCCTTCTCATTGAAAAAGAGGAAGAGTTTGGATTTATAGCTCACTTTTCTCAACCATAAGGAGTCTCAAAGTGGCTAATGCTTACTAACTCAAGTGACTAAAAGGAACTCGTTTAGAGGAAGTAAACCAGTGCCAGGAGGCAGCCTTGTCGTCTGTTGATCTTACAGGGCAACTGGTTGGGTACTGTGTGAAACAGGGTGCCAGGTTAGATGGGGTGTGATTTTGTTGGGAGGTTCCTGTGTTCCAGATCTGTGAAGTTGGCATCCTGTTGGCTTTGATATTACAGCAAGAAGTTCCGAAGCTTCAGAGAAGAAATGCCCACTTTAGACTATAAACTGATATTTCTCCTGAAGTCGACGAGCTTTAGTTGTTGTTTTCACTTTCATTTATATCTCTTTGATCTACTACTTGGACCTTTTAATGTAACTAAAATCTCCCCCAAAGTAATTCTATGGTCATTAAGCTAATCTCAAATGGTTGTCAGTGACATTATTACCATCATGTAGCATAGAATGGATTTGCTCTTATAATTGATGACAACTTGGCTTGTGGTTGAAACAACAGCGTTTTTTTTCAGTAATATTTTCAGTAATATTGAAGTAGTCACCATTGGCTATCAGTATGTAGAGAATATACGAGATGCAGAAGTTGACTTTTAGGTTTTTCTTCAGTTGTATCTGCAACATAAAACCCCAGTTTCTTTGTAACAAAGAGGTATGGTTACCACCAGTCCCAAAATCCCCTGAAACCACTTCATTTGGGATGGGAATTATGGAGAGTTTGGCCCTGAGGGAGAAGTTCCACATGATGCTCCTGTTTATATTGAAATCTGACTTGTTCCTCAGTCCTGTTGCTGGCGTCTTTGAAAATTCAGTGTCAAACTTAAGCAAGAAGGGATTTCTCTAAATTTTCTGAGGGTTTCTTTTCTGTTTCTCTCTGTGTATTTTAAATCACTTGAAAACTAGATGAGTGTCATCTGTGCAGATGTAAGTGAGGTGACTGATAAGAGGTTAGACTTTTGAAGGCTTGCATTTTGTGCTTAAAAGCTAGATAACTCTATCTTCAAACTGATTTTTTTCTAAATTATTATTAATGTTAGGAACATGTAGTGCCGTTTGCTAATGAGCCCAGGAAGACTGCTGTGCATTTTAGAAATGGAGTCCCTAAGAACGGAGCTCTGTTCAGTTGCATCAGCTCTCCTTGGGTGCCGGGATGCTTTTCTGACTCAACTTTCTAAGCACAGTTTTACTGCACAACACAAGTTACCAGCATTTATTCATTTCAGACATTTGGTGTAACTTCAGATAACTTTGGTTGGCTGAAACATTCACTGGTCTATTACTCAGTTGCACAACAAACAGTAGTGGATGCTGGGTTGTTTTTTGTTTTTACATAGCTACATGAGGATGATTCCAGATGGATGGTCATATGTGTCTGTACCAGTGAAATACGACAGGAGGCCAGTGGCGCCATGACCATTTATTCCAGCATAAGAGTTCCTTAGTCAGAGCTCACTTCTTCATTAATGCTGGAGTATTCTCACACAAGGGATCTTCAACATAGTGTTTCTGAATTCAGATCTATTATGGAGTCTGAGCAGGGACCAGAGTTCCTCCCTCTCTGCAGGAGCGATTGTCTTGTATAATACTTTGTTGTATCTGCTTACCTTGTGTTATGATAGATGCCTGTCTAACAGGAGTTGGTAGTGGCCCACATTCACGCTGAATTAACTGATTGCTCCTTTGATTAGTTTTTGTTATGCACTTTCCTCTCTTGATAATGTTCTCTGCCTTCTGTTATGACTTAATGAATGATCTGATATGCATCTCATGATGAACTCTGACTCAGGAAAGGTCATGTTTGAATCAATTTTTTTGGTCTTCAGGGGGTGTCCCTGGACTCATGTTCTATTATAAATACCTAGGCTCATTCTGCACATGCAGAATAATGCACTTTCAAACTGCTTTCAGTGCTCTTTGAAGCTGTGCGGAATAGCAAAATCTACTTGCAAACAGTTGTGAAAGTGGTTTGAAAACACATTATTTTGCGTGTGCGGAAGGGGCCCTAGTCAGAGTCACACGAAGGCTTCTAGTAGACACTGAAATGATTCTGAAGTCCTTCATTCAGGCATCAGGGCAGCCCCCTTTTCCCCCCACAGAAGTGAAACACTTGGCTTATGTCTGTGGTGGCTTGTGAAGCCATTTTTATTTTATGATTTTACATTTTATGTTTTTATTACTATTGATTGTTTCCTGATTGCTTACTAGACCTATATGACAATCATTAAGTGCTGTACCTTATGATTCTTGACAAATGTATTTTCTTTTATGTACACTGAGAGCATATGCACCGGAGACAAATTCCTTGTGTGTCCAATCACACTTGGCCAATAAAGATTCTATTCTATTCTATTCTATTCTATTCTATTCTATTCTATTCTATTCTATTCTATTCTATTCTATTCTATTCAAGTTGTTTGTGTTCAGATTAATCCTATATTGCAGTACTTAAGAGCAGCACTTGTTCTGGGTTTCATCAAAAACAATAACTCTTTCTTTTTTAAAATTCCTTTTGGTTTCATTTTGCAATAGATAGTGTGCCCTGAAGTACACTTTCATTTAATCTATAGTGGATTTTCGATATAGATTTTCTATAATCTATAGTATTTCTTTGTTTATGTTAGGTGTCTGGCTTAAAGTAGAAGGTAGTCTTTTTTTCTTTTTAAGTAGAAGATGATTCTTCATGGAATGTTTAATATGGGATCCAAAGGGTGTTGCCTATATAGTGTAAATACTAATTTGTAGAGATTATTATGCTCATTTTATGTTCCCAGATGTTACAAGAAATGATAGGTCCCAAACACAGTCCCATTTGAGTGATATATATTCATTTTTGTATAGAGGTGGACAGAGGTGTAACTGCCCAAAACAGAGCCCAGGGCGGACTCTGAGTTTTCCGTGCCCCCCATGGGCCCCTTGCCACGTCCCCTTACCTCCTGGGTGCAGGGTGCCTCCTTCCCTCTTCCTGTGCCTGGCAACAGCCCAGCCAGACTCCCAGGTGGGGGAAAGCCCCTCCCTGCCTCCCTCCTTGGCCCAGGGACTGGCTGGGGAGCTGCTGTGGGCAGGGGTGCAGCCCAGCCAGACTCCGGGGCCGGGGAAGACCCCTCTCTGCCTCCCTCCCTCGGCACATTTTTTTAGCCAAGGCCTTTCTTGGCTTAAAAAAAAAGCACCAAGGCTGCAGGCTGGAGCGCCCCTCCCTCTCTGAGAGGGAGGGGTGCTCCAGCCTTGGCTTGGAGTGGGAAGCAGCGCAGCCGTGGCTGGAGTGCCCCAGCCACACCCCTGCTGCTTCCTGTTCCCCAGCTCAGTGGCGTAGTCATGGGGGGGGGGGCATTTTGCGCCACCACGTGACTAATCAGCATGCGTCTGCGGCACATGTCCCCACTTGTCCCCGTGGCAGCTATGCCACTGGAGGTGGAATCTGTAGTATGGTTAAAACTTCTGAAACCAGCTCCTCAGTTCTTCACACAGAATGTGCTACCAAAAATTGTACCACTGGAGTTTAGATGGAATCAGCCATGCTTGGATGTAATCAAAATAGATTATTCTATTACTTTATTGTAGAGTTTTATTGTAGAGATACTTTATGACCAATGGTACTATTATCCCAGATGAGAAGGGTGGGTAAAAATTTGATTTGCCTGAGAAACATTGATATTTATGCCTTATTTTTATCTATGGAATGTAGGGTGATGCAACTAGCCATTAAAATAATATGTTTAGCAACTTTATAACACGAAAAAACAGACATCTCTTTTCTTGGAGATTTAAGCTGTGTGAAAACTGTTCTTTTTCCTGTTATCCAATAAAGTTAAGATGAGTGTTTGCTAAGATCTCAGAATGATTCTGTTTGTAGACCTTTGCCAAGAATTCGCCTTCTAATTAGGGGAAAGAGTTATTCGTGGGACATTAATTTTGACAAGTGAAATTCTGCCTGTCTGTAAGGCAGTAATTCTCCCAGAGGTTGACATTTCTTTTTAATTGTTACTTTGACTTTGGTGTGAACTAGATAACCATATATATTACATCCTGGATCAGTGCAGACTGAACCCGTACAGACCTTGACACATTATCTTTCTCTTCCTTTTAGGATTGTTTTACACTATGCTTCTGTAATATTTGTGTACTTTTTCAAGCTTTCAGCGTAGTGCAGTGGTTAAGAGCGGTAGACTCTAATAGGGGGAATTGGGTTTGTTTCTTCACTCCTGCACACTATCAGTGGACTGTTATCTGGTGAACTGGATTTTTTCTCCACTCCCCCACATGAAGCCTGCTGGGTGACCTTGGATAGTTGCAGTTCTCTCAGAATTTTCTTCAGCCCACCTAACTTACAAGGTGTCTGTTGTGGGGAGAGGAAGGGAAAGAGTTTGTAAGTGGGGTATAAATCCAAACTCTTCTTTCTGTCAAAGTAGCTGAAGAGATTTCCACATTTAATTGTAGTCCAAAGCTGAAACTGTTGGGCTGCTTTGCAGAAGCATTTGGGAATTGCATCCACAGTCGTTATCAGTTTGAGAAGAGCTACTGGGACTAGTGGGCCACTGAAATAGGAAAGGGGTAAGGATTCTCAAAAAGTATTTCAGGAAATCCTCAGGCTTTCCCCCCAGGTATAAGCAAAGCAAAATGGGATAGTGCATCAGACAAGACAACCTGTGGCTTTCGGCTTGCCCCTCTACTGCAGAAGAGATTTTACAAGTCTAACATGAATCTAGTTCCTGGGGTAGGGAGGCAAGGACACCTTCCTAAGCTAACAAAGAGAGTGGAGGGGGGGACCTTTCCCTCTCCATGTATACATTGGACCAGTCTCTAAGCTTCCCAACAATTTTTTTGAGAGGATAAAATGTATGAACTCATGCACTCGTTGTGGGATGGGTATGGTACAGATGTGACTGACTCCAACCATTTTAATGTAGCATTCTGATCCTCAGTCCAGTCAATGAGAGCTTGTGGATCTCCTCGGGTGTCTGGATTCTTACCTAAATTATCTCGTACTGTAATGTTCCTCTTGTTAGACAAGAGACTCTGAATGGAGACAGGTAACTCTAACACACTCTCTGTCCATCTTCTGTAGGTTTAAATGTGTTAAACTGGTTTCAGCCTCGTCAAGTGGACCAAAATCTTGGCTTGCAATTGTTTGAACAGGATCCCTGTCATTCTTGTTTCCCCTGGTGTTGTGGTTCTGTGATATTTGGCAATGTTTTGCATACTATACACAACCAAAACTGTGTTTACCATTGTATGTACCATCAGCTGGGAAGTGTAGCCAGCCCTGACTCCCTGATGGGTATTCCTGTGTTTGCCAACATGAGGGCTGGTTTAAGCATCATGGTGGAAGAGACCAAACCCTCTGCTCTGCCCAGGTGGCTTCAGCCAGGCCATCCTGTTGGAGCCCTGTCCTCCATTTATGCTCTGGAGATGGCAGTACAACGCCTGCCTTACAGAGCATTGAGGATGACCAGGTAAGGTGAAACATATGAACCCTACCTTCAAAGTGCCATATGAATGCCAAGTTATTGTTTTTCATGTTGAAGTTTAACGTTCTTAGCTTTGTGTGTTAAAAATCTGAAGGGAACATCCCAGAATGCATGTGTCTGTGCGGGGCCTTGAGAAAATAATGTGTGGTTCCGCTGACAGAACCTTGGAATTCAGAGAGAAGCGTCTGTAATTGTCCGTTGACAGCTGAATATTGCAAATATCGTTTCTGCCTTTCCGCCGTGCGCCTGCAGAGGCTTCACATCACCCCTGTGGCGAAGTGGCCCCTAGCCCTGGCCTGACCCCCGAGGCTGAGGCACAGCCGGCCTGGAGGATGTCTCTCCCCCACTGGTCAGCCCGAGGCCTGGCTGAGGTTTCCCCTCTAGGCCTACATTTCCCAGGCAGCTTCTGAGCCTTGTGATTGGACTGGGTGGAATTGGTGGGAAGGGGATAACCAATCACTGCCAAGGAGGTGGGGCCAGGAGAGAAATAATATAAGCCCCTCCCCCCACATGCTGAATTGAGGAGCAGAGAGGTGGTGCAGCTGCCAGCATGGAGGGAGGGTGGGGTGGCCCCTGGAGCCGGGTCCTGCACTTCCGGGATGAGTCCTGCAGCTGCGTTGGGTGTCTGGTTTTTTTTTGGCCAGCTCCTTTTCGCATTTATTTCCCCCTGCTGGCTGAAAATATATCCCCTGCTAAAGGTGTTGCTTCCAGGTGTTTCTCTCTTGCCTGTTTGTTGGGTGATTATGCAGCTTGTTCAATAAAACAGTTTGCTTTAACCTGCCTGGGTCCTCATGCCCCAGGGGTGCCCATTTAGCTGGTGGAGGGGGTGCTGTTTGGAAGGGTGAAGGGAGGTGGGTGCTCTGGACCCTCCCTGCTTTGGCCCCCAGACAACTAGAGTGGTGGCAGCTAGAGAAGGCCTTGGCCTGCTCCAGGGCTGGAAGGGGCAGAAGGGAGAGGGTGTGTGGGTGGGTTGTTAGAGCGCTCCCAAAAGAGGAGGGACACCCACAACAGGCTACAAAAGCCTTTTTGTGTCAGCGTTTCTGAAGTGCATGTCTATGACATAGGGTTGGTTAAAAAATTCAGTTTCACGTTAAGGTAAGCCATCTCTTCTAACTCCCTCTGAAATCCAAGCCTCTCTCTGGATTATGTTCTTTCCAAATCTGATAAACACTGGCTGCATTGAATTTGGTCAGTTGATTATTGTGTTTATATAGAAACATGGCATCCAATAGTTTTATTTCTTCAAACACACATCCAATTTTCAAGAACTCCAGCCAGTGTCTGCAGGCTGTTTCTTCCATTAAGTGTTCAAACGTAGTTTTGAGCATGCATAAGAGGGGGAAAATATAAATGGGAACAGCGATCTCGTTGGAGAATTTTATCTGCCCTCTTTTCTTATAAGTTACTGAAGCAAAGCTTGATTCCTGGTTCATTTATTTCATGAAACTCTTACAATTTCATAGTGTAAATGGCTCTCGGCTTCTGTTGTGACTTAATGGTATCTTTGGAACTGTTGGTATTACACACAAATGTTATAAAGCTCAGAGAATGCTTTAGTAAACTTTTTCATTTGTTTAAATGTCCTACCCCTCTCCTTTTGGGGTGGCGTTCAACAATTTTAAACCAATTAAAACAGTTTATGACACATTAATAAGTACAACATCAAGTAGTGACACCATCTCAGTTTTAAGCCTATATACTGGGGCACTAATAAGTAACAACCTAGACAATTTCATTGTCAGGGCTGGTTGATGGGGGAGACCTCCAGATGTTAGCTGTAGCTGCCTCAGCCATAAGCCTGGTCTTACAGGCCCAAGATCCCCTCATTCCTTCTGCCACAGTGGCTTTCTGCCACAGTGGCTTTGTGACAGACAAAGGTTGGGGTTTTTTTTTACTGTTGAGTCATCTCACCTATTATTCTCTTCTCTTGAGGGAAAAACAGATTAGATACTGGAGGTCTTGTGAATGGAGCTTCCAGTGTATTTTTCTGTGTCAATCGGGTGTCTGAGACCTGATTCAAATGGCTGAAGGTGCAACATGAGGGAGTTGGTGGAGGCCCCCAAGCCCACTGGGGACTCTGTTCACACAAGTCCCAGCTGCTGATACATCTGAGCCCTGGCTGGCAGCAGGTAGTATTTCCATGACTTTACATCTTGAAGTTTAATTGGTGAGAATAGAGATAGGGCTGGGCCTTCTGAATGACCTCCACAACATGGAACTTATTCTCAAACTATATAAGGACCAGTTTGTACCTTAAATGTCTGAATTTTTTTTAAATTTTTAAATTAAAAAACAAACCGGATATAAGTAAGAAGCTAAAATGCCAATTACTGAATACAGAACTGCTGTTAGCTTCAAATTATGCAATTATTATTTCTTATTCTGGACAGAAGAACATTTAGTTTTTCAATGTGATGTGGCGGCCAAGAAAGCCAATGCGATTCTGGGTTGTATCAATAGGAGTATAGTGTCAAGATCGAGGGATGTAATTGTACCTCTCTATTCTGCGTTGGTTAGACCTCACCTGGAATATTGTGTACAGTTCTGGGCACCGCTGTTCAGGAGGGATATTGACCAGCTGGAGCGGGTCCAGAGGAGGGCAACCAAAATGGTAAAGGGTCTGGAGTCCATGCCCTATGAAGAGAGGCTTAGGGAGCTGGGGATGTTTAGTCTGGAGAAGTGTTGGTTAAGGAGTGATGTGATAACCATGTTTAAATATTTGAAGAGATGTCATGTCAAAGAGGGAACAAGCTTGTTTTCTGCTGCCTCAGAGACTAGGACACGGTGTAATGGATTCAAGGTGAAGGAAAAGAGATCCCACCTAAACATTAGGAAGAACTTCCTGACCGTCAGGGCTGTTCGACAGTGGAATTCACTGCCTTGGAGAGTGGTGGAGTCTCCTTTTTTGGAGGTTTTTAAACAAAGGCTGGATGAACATATGTCGGGAGTGCTTTGATTGTGTGATCCTGCATTGCAGGGGGTTGGACTTGATGGCCCTTGTGGTCTCTTCCAACTCTGTGATTCTATGAAAATCATATCACAACCAGTTTTTATGAAAAGTTCAAATATCTAAAAATAGACCTATTTTGTATACTATCAGCAAAGCCCCTTGATGAGGAGATGCAATGGGCCCCCTGCAATGGGCTTTACTGGGGCTGTGGGGGCCCCCTGGCTCCCAGTGCAATGCTTGCCATTTACCTGGTTCTGGGTCTGTGGCTTGGGGGTGGGAGAGATTGGAGAGGTGATGGGGAGGGTGGAGAGGAGCGGCTTGGGGTGGGGGGGAGGTCAGAAAGGTGAGGATTCTGGTGGGGGAGTTTGGAAGGTGTGGGTTAGGGTGGGAGTGGAATTTGAATGGTTGGGGGGGGAGGCAGGGAGGGTTTGCTGGCTGTGGAGCAGGTTGGTTTGGGAGGAGGTGGGCAGGGCTTGGGTAAATGAGCACGCAGGGTTTGGGTGTGTGTGTGTCCTGTATGGCAATTGGCTAAGGGTTCGTCGTCGGACTTCCCTTTTGCAGACTATTAAACTTTTAATTTCTACAACAGAGAGGCATCAAGTGCTAATTAGGCAATACAAAAATGAAAATAACTCACTAGCAGTTGGTGATAAGGCAGAGGTTATCTGAAGAGAAGAGAAGTGCATCAGCTTCGCTGCCAGTTAGTTCTTTCCACAAGCAATGATTTCAGCATTTATCTGTGAGCTTATGCGAACCAAATATAAACAACCCACTGCTGTAAGACTCACAAGGTCATTAGCTGTGAATGAAAGACTGAGGAAATCATTAAAGTTCTGAGTTCAGTAAATAACACACTCTCCAGGCCAGCATATAGCTCCAAACGTTCTTTCCCAGCAGCTGCCATTTTCCTCCTCCCAAACTCGTAGCCAATTATTTATGGTAAGGTTTGAATACCATGCATTTGTTAAGTCGGAATTTGTTATTGTATGGTTGGCCATTGTTAGTATTGGGATGGGGGACCACCAAGGAAGTCCAGGGTCACTATGCAGAGGCAGGCAATGGCAACCACCTCTGGACCGCCCGCCCCCCGCCTTGAAATCCTTATGGAGTTGCTCAGTCAGCTGTGACTTGACAGCAAAACCTCTCAACTTCCTTGGTGGTCTCCCAGCCAAGTACTCACCTGGGCCAACTCTGTTTAGCTTCCTAAATATGGTGAGATCAAGCCACCCTGGTCAGAGCAAGCACATTGTGCTGATATGCCACAGCGACCGACCCCTTGTTGTGGTGTGTGCTGAGTGTGTTTTCTATGGTTCCTTGCAACAGTCTAGTGAATAATCTTGCTGAGCTTCAGGCAAAGCACATCTCTTTCGGAAGGAAAGCAATAATCTCTGAGTTTTGTAGCATTCTGCACTGTTCCTTTATAATGCTGGGATGTTTGGTGCTACCACTGTAGTAACTGGGTAGGATTTAATACACTGCTTACTACTGACTGTAGTTCAGATGAATAGAAACTAGTATTAATGTACCTTTAAGAAAATGGGGGGTGGGACACTTGCACTTAGTTCTGTGAGCATTAAGAACAATTCAAATCTAATGCTTATTGATGGCTAAATTCATTTGAAGGACTATGTAGCCCCAGCCGCTGCAGACTCTGTAGCCTAGATATAGCTAGAGGAGCTTTTTCTGTTTTGAAAAGAATATAGGCTAACAGTGGAATTTGAGGCTTATTTTTCCTTTATCCCCCTAAAGCCATCGCATTCTTCTAGTGCAGTCAGTCATCCCAACCGTTCTTTGCCATGCCATTTATAAAGTAAAGCTTCTAGCCAGTTAATTCCCAGGGCCGTGAGTTGCCCTTTCTCCCATCCATGCTAATTGGGGTTCTGGGAGTTCAACATTGGAAACTCCCTGAGGAAATTTCTGATGGAAAATGGGCAACCCACTTGAAGTCTTCAGGTTGGCTCTAGTCACCCTTGCCCCTTGAATAGTCCGTGGAAGAAAGCTGCTAGGATGAAGGACAAGCCTTGTGGATCATGCAGTAAGATTTTTCTAGCTCTTAAGAACTCGCAAGCTGCTCATCGGCTTAAAATGTTGGCCCCGTGGTTCCTTGTCGCTTTCCCCGTGGTGCTTATTAGCAGGCTGCAAGGGCCACTTGTGGACAATGAAACCCACTCCCTTTTGCAGAGAGGCATTTGGCCACCTTGTTCAATTACTTCCCCCTTCCTCCCTGCCTTGTAATTGACTCCTGTTTACTTTTCCCTCTCCCCTTTCCAAGTTTATTACCACTGTTTGGCCAGAGGAAATGAATTAACATAATTTACTGTTTTAAAAACAAGACACACACCCTTCCTTGGCACTGTGCTGAGAAGCATGTTTGTGAAGTCTGGGTCCATTTAGAGAGAACAATGCCCTGATTATGGAATGCAGGCTTCTATTCATACAGTCTATCGCTGTTTTAAAAGTAGCTACTGCCCTTTTGCAAGGTACATGTAGCACGAGCTGTAAAAACCTCAACTGCTGTTGACGCTGAAGTGAAGACCTTGTTCTCTGTGGGGAGCTGAACTGGGAAAGGGGGAGGGGGCCGAGCAGAAGGGAAGGGACAAGCTGGAAAGCTACAGCCAGGTGAAGAAGGCCTCCAAAGCAGCTTCCAAATGGAAGCAGGAGTTGCTAGATTGGGGGAGGGCCGGGGAAAGGGAGTGAGCTCATGCGGCCAAGGGGCTGATATTGATGGCGCAGGAAGGAAGAAACGACAACAGCCCTGGCATTTGAGGTGTGGCTGCTCTGCTGCTCCATTGGCTGTTTCAGATAGCTGCACCAGCCAATCAGTGATTCACACATAATGAATACCGGTAATTTCAATTCTGTATCATGGGAAAGATCTCTTTGCCCCCCCCCCCCCCCCAATATTCTTGAGCCTTCTGACTCCTATAGAGCTGAACAATGTCCTTAAATGGATTATGGCAAAAGATGTTTCTTGGAACCCAGTCAGGTGTGAGGAGGGCTGATATGATTATTTGTGTACTTACATCTAAAGGTGTGGGTTAGAATCCTAGACTGTTAGTGTTGGGTGAAATTAAAAGCTTTTTGCATGTAAGAAAGGCCACAGCTCCTCAGTGGCTGCCATTTGTAAAATAGAGATGTAAATTTTCTGATTTGAAAAGTTTGGAGCACTGTTTGGATATTTGTTTGGACATTTGGAGGAGCCATGAAAAAAATCCCTGTGAAATGTTTTCTCTTTTAAGAATGAGTGTAATACTTTTTAAGGCAAGGTTTTCCATTCTCAAAATGTATGAAGTCTAGCAATGGGAACTCTTTGAGAACTCCTAAAGAACAGGAGAAGTCCCAGTGGACTGGAGGAGCGTAGTGTTATCCCCATATTCAAAAAGGGGGAAAAAGGAGGACCCTAATAATTACCGTCCAGTCAGCCTGACATCAATGCCAGGGAAGATTCTGGAGCAGATCATTAGACAGATAGTCTGCCAGCACTTAGAAGGGAATACTGTAATCACAAAAAGTGATTACATAGGTTTCTGAAAGAAACCATAGGTTTCTGAAAAACAAGTCATGCCAGACTAATCTTATCTCTTTTTTTGAAAGAGTGACTAACTTGGTAGATGAAGGGAATGCTGCAGATGTAGCATACCTTGATTTTAGTAAAGCTTTTGACAAGGTCCCCCATAATATTTTTGCAAGTAAGCTAGTGAAACGTGGACTAGACAATGCTACCATTAGATGGATTTCTAATTGGTTGTCTGATAAAACTCAAAGGATGCTCATCAATGGCTCATCTTCATCCTGGAAAGAAGTGACTAGTGAGGTGCCACAGGGTTCTGTCCTGGGTCCAGTGCTATTCAATATTTTTTTTATCAATTACTTGGATGATTGAATAGAGGGCATGTGTAACCAAATTTGCAGGTGACACCAAATTAGGAGGGGTAGCTAATACCCCAGAGGACAGAGTCAGAATTCAAAATGACCTGGATGGGGGGGGGGGGGGCGGGGGGGGGGGGGGGGGGGGGGGGGGGGGGGAGGGGGGGGGGGGGGGGGAGGGGGGGCGCGGGGGGGGGGGGGGGGGGGCGGGCGGGGGGGGGGGGGGGGGGGGGGGGGGGCGGGGGGGGGGGGGGGGGGCCGGGGGGGGGGGGGCGGGGGGGGGGGGGGGTGGGGGGGGGGGGGGTTGGGGGGGGGGGGGGGGGGGGGGGGGGGTGGGGGAAGGGGGGGGGGGGTGGGGGGGGGGGGGGGTGGGATGGGGGGGGGGTGGGGGGGGGGGGGGGTGGGGGGGGGGGGGGGTGGGGGGGGGGGGGGGTGGGGGGGGGGGGGGGTGGGGGGGGGGGGGGGTGGGGGGGGGGGGGGGTGGGGGGGGGGGGGGGTGGGGGGGGGGGGGGGTGGGGGGGGGGGGGGGTGGGGGGGGGGGGGGGTGGGGGGGGGGGGGGGTGGGGGGGGGGGGGGGTGGGGGGGGGGGGGGGTGGGGGGGGGGGGGGGTGGGGGGGGGGGGGGGTGGGGGGGGGGGGGGGTGGGGGGGGGGGGGGGTGGGGGGGGGGGGGGGTGGGGGGGGGGGGGGGTGGGGGGGGGGGGGGGTGGGGGGGGGGGGGGGTGGGGGGGGGGGGGGGTGGGGGGGGGGGGGGGTGGGGGGGGGGGGGGGTGGGGGGGGGGGGGGGTGGGGGGGGGGGGGGGTGGGGGGGGGGGGGGGTGGGGGGGGGGGGGGGTGGGGGGGGGGGGGGGTGGGGGGGGGGGGGGGTGGGGGGGGGGGGGGGTGGGGGGGGGGGGGGGTGGGGGGGGGGGGGGGTGGGGGGGGGGGGGGGTGGGGGGGGGGGGGGGTGGGGGGGGGGGGGGGTGGGGGGGGGGGGGGGTGGGGGGGGGGGGGGGTGGGGGGGGGGGGGGGTGGGGGGGGGGGGGGGTGGGGGGGGGGGGGGGTGGGGGGGGGGGGGGGTGGGGGGGGGGGGGGGTGGGGGGGGGGGGGGGTGGGGGGGGGGGGGGGTGGGGGGGGGGGGGGGTGGGGGGGGGGGGGGGTGGGGGGGGGGGGGGGTGGGGGGGGGGGGGGGTGGGGGGGGGGGGGGGTGGGGGGGGGGGGGGGTGGGGGGGGGGGGGGGTGGGGGGGGGGGGGGGTGGGGGGGGGGGGGGGTGGGGGGGGGGGGGGGTGGGGGGGGGGGGGGGTGGGGGGGGGGGGGGGTGGGGGGGGGGGGGGGTGGGGGGGGGGGGGGGTGGGGGGGGGGGGGGGTGGGGGGGGGGGGGGGTGGGGGGGGGGGGGGGTGGGGGGGGGGGGGGGTGGGGGGGGGGGGGGGTGGGGGGGGGGGGGGGTGGGGGGGGGGGGGGGTGGGGGGGGGGGGGGGTGGGGGGGGGGGGGGGTGGGGGGGGGGGGGGGTGGGGGGGGGGGGGGGTGGGGGGGGGGGGGGGTGGGGGGGGGGGGGGGTGGGGGGGGGGGGGGGTGGGGGGGGGGGGGGGTGGGGGGGGGGGGGGGTGGGGGGGGGGGGGGGTGGGGGGGGGGGGGGGTGGGGGGGGGGGGGGGTGGGGGGGGGGGGGGGTGGGGGGGGGGGGGGGTGGGGGGGGGGGGGGGTGGGGGGGGGGGGGGGTGGGGGGGGGGGGGGGTGGGGGGGGGGGGGGGTGGGGGGGGGGGGGGGTGGGGGGGGGGGGGGGTGGGGGGGGGGGGGGGTGGGGGGGGGGGGGGGTGGGGGGGGGGGGGGGTGGGGGGGGGGGGGGGTGGGGGGGGGGGGGGGTGGGGGGGGGGGGGGGTGGGGGGGGGGGGGGGTGGGGGGGGGGGGGGGTGGGGGGGGGGGGGGGTGGGGGGGGGGGGGGGTGGGGGGGGGGGGGGGTGGGGGGGGGGGGGGGTGGGGGGGGGGGGGGGTGGGGGGGGGGGGGGGTGGGGGGGGGGGGGGGTGGGGGGGGGGGGGGGTGGGGGGGGGGGGGGGTGGGGGGGGGGGGGGGTGGGGGGGGGGGGGGGTGGGGGGGGGGGGGGGTGGGGGGGGGGGGGGGTGGGGGGGGGGGGGGGTGGGGGGGGGGGGGGGTGGGGGGGGGGGGGGGTGGGGGGGGGGGGGGGTGGGGGGGGGGGGGGGTGGGGGGGGGGGGGGGTGGGGGGGGGGGGGGGTGGGGGGGGGGGGGGGTGGGGGGGGGGGGGGGTGGGGGGGGGGGGGGGTGGGGGGGGGGGGGGGTGGGGGGGGGGGGGGGTGGGGGGGGGGGGGGGTGGGGGGGGGGGGGGGTGGGGGGGGGGGGGGGTGGGGGGGGGGGGGGGTGGGGGGGGGGGGGGGTGGGGGGGGGGGGGGGTGGGGGGGGGGGGGGGTGGGGGGGGGGGGGGGTGGGGGGGGGGGGGGGTGGGGGGGGGGGGGGGTGGGGGGGGGGGGGGGTGGGGGGGGGGGGGGGTGGGGGGGGGGGGGGGTGGGGGGGGGGGGGGGTGGGGGGGGGGGGGGGTGGGGGGGGGGGGGGGTGGGGGGGGGGGGGGGTGGGGGGGGGGGGGGGTGGGGGGGGGGGGGGGTGGGGGGGGGGGGGGGTGGGGGGGGGGGGGGGTGGGGGGGGGGGGGGGTGGGGGGGGGGGGGGGTGGGGGGGGGGGGGGGTGGGGGGGGGGGGGGGTGGGGGGGGGGGGGGGTGGGGGGGGGGGGGGGTGGGGGGGGGGGGGGGTGGGGGGGGGGGGGGGTGGGGGGGGGGGGGGGTGGGGGGGGGGGGGGGTGGGGGGGGGGGGGGGTGGGGGGGGGGGGGGGTGGGGGGGGGGGGGGGTGGGGGGGGGGGGGGGTGGGGGGGGGGGGGGGTGGGGGGGGGGGGGGGTGGGGGGGGGGGGGGGTGGGGGGGGGGGGGGGTGGGGGGGGGGGGGGGTGGGGGGGGGGGGGGGTGGGGGGGGGGGGGGGTGGGGGGGGGGGGGGGTGGGGGGGGGGGGGGGTGGGGGGGGGGGGGGGTGGGGGGGGGGGGGGGTGGGGGGGGGGGGGGGTGGGGGGGGGGGGGGGTGGGGGGGGGGGGGGGTGGGGGGGGGGGGGGGTGGGGGGGGGGGGGGGTGGGGGGGGGGGGGGGTGGGGGGGGGGGGGGGTGGGGGGGGGGGGGGGTGGGGGGGGGGGGGGGTGGGGGGGGGGGGGGGTGGGGGGGGGGGGGGGTGGGGGGGGGGGGGGGTGGGGGGGGGGGGGGGTGGGGGGGGGGGGGGGTGGGGGGGGGGGGGGGTGGGGGGGGGGGGGGGTGGGGGGGGGGGGGGGTGGGGGGGGGGGGGGGTGGGGGGGGGGGGGGGTGGGGGGGGGGGGGGGTGGGGGGGGGGGGGGGTGGGGGGGGGGGGGGGTGGGGGGGGGGGGGGGTGGGGGGGGGGGGGGGTGGGGGGGGGGGGGGGTGGGGGGGGGGGGGGGTGGGGGGGGGGGGGGGTGGGGGGGGGGGGGGGTGGGGGGGGGGGGGGGTGGGGGGGGGGGGGGGTGGGGGGGGGGGGGGGTGGGGGGGGGGGGGGGTGGGGGGGGGGGGGGGTGGGGGGGGGGGGGGGTGGGGGGGGGGGGGGGTGGGGGGGGGGGGGGGTGGGGGGGGGGGGGGGTGGGGGGGGGGGGGGGTGGGGGGGGGGGGGGGTGGGGGGGGGGGGGGGTGGGGGGGGGGGGGGGTGGGGGGGGGGGGGGGTGGGGGGGGGGGGGGGTGGGGGGGGGGGGGGGTGGGGGGGGGGGGGGGTGGGGGGGGGGGGGGGTGGGGGGGGGGGGGGGTGGGGGGGGGGGGGGGTGGGGGGGGGGGGGGGTGGGGGGGGGGGGGGGTGGGGGGGGGGGGGGGTGGGGGGGGGGGGGGGTGGGGGGGGGGGGGGGTGGGGGGGGGGGGGGGTGGGGGGGGGGGGGGGTGGGGGGGGGGGGGGGTGGGGGGGGGGGGGGGTGGGGGGGGGGGGGGGTGGGGGGGGGGGGGGGTGGGGGGGGGGGGGGGTGGGGGGGGGGGGGGGTGGGGGGGGGGGGGGGTGGGGGGGGGGGGGGGTGGGGGGGGGGGGGGGTGGGGGGGGGGGGGGGTGGGGGGGGGGGGGGGTGGGGGGGGGGGGGGGTGGGGGGGGGGGGGGGTGGGGGGGGGGGGGGGTGGGGGGGGGGGGGGGTGGGGGGGGGGGGGGGTGGGGGGGGGGGGGGGTGGGGGGGGGGGGGGGTGGGGGGGGGGGGGGGTGGGGGGGGGGGGGGGTGGGGGGGGGGGGGGGTGGGGGGGGGGGGGGGTGGGGGGGGGGGGGGGTGGGGGGGGGGGGGGGTGGGGGGGGGGGGGGGTGGGGGGGGGGGGGGGTGGGGGGGGGGGGGGGTGGGGGGGGGGGGGGGTGGGGGGGGGGGGGGGTGGGGGGGGGGGGGGGTGGGGGGGGGGGGGGGTGGGGGGGGGGGGGGGTGGGGGGGGGGGGGGGTGGGGGGGGGGGGGGGTGGGGGGGGGGGGGGGTGGGGGGGGGGGGGGGTGGGGGGGGGGGGGGGTGGGGGGGGGGGGGGGTGGGGGGGGGGGGGGGTGGGGGGGGGGGGGGGTGGGGGGGGGGGGGGGTGGGGGGGGGGGGGGGTGGGGGGGGGGGGGGGTGGGGGGGGGGGGGGGTGGGGGGGGGGGGGGGTGGGGGGGGGGGGGGGTGGGGGGGGGGGGGGGTGGGGGGGGGGGGGGGTGGGGGGGGGGGGGGGTGGGGGGGGGGGGGGGTGGGGGGGGGGGGGGGTGGGGGGGGGGGGGGGTGGGGGGGGGGGGGGGTGGGGGGGGGGGGGGGTGGGGGGGGGGGGGGGTGGGGGGGGGGGGGGGTGGGGGGGGGGGGGGGTGGGGGGGGGGGGGGGTGGGGGGGGGGGGGGGTGGGGGGGGGGGGGGGTGGGGGGGGGGGGGGGTGGGGGGGGGGGGGGGTGGGGGGGGGGGGGGGTGGGGGGGGGGGGGGGTGGGGGGGGGGGGGGGTGGGGGGGGGGGGGGGTGGGGGGGGGGGGGGGTGGGGGGGGGGGGGGGTGGGGGGGGGGGGGGGTGGGGGGGGGGGGGGGTGGGGGGGGGGGGGGGTGGGGGGGGGGGGGGGTGGGGGGGGGGGGGGGTGGGGGGGGGGGGGGGTGGGGGGGGGGGGGGGTGGGGGGGGGGGGGGGTGGGGGGGGGGGGGGGTGGGGGGGGGGGGGGGTGGGGGGGGGGGGGGGTGGGGGGGGGGGGGGGTGGGGGGGGGGGGGGGTGGGGGGGGGGGGGGGTGGGGGGGGGGGGGGGTGGGGGGGGGGGGGGGTGGGGGGGGGGGGGGGTGGGGGGGGGGGGGGGTGGGGGGGGGGGGGGGTGGGGGGGGGGGGGGGTGGGGGGGGGGGGGGGTGGGGGGGGGGGGGGGTGGGGGGGGGGGGGGGTGGGGGGGGGGGGGGGTGGGGGGGGGGGGGGGTGGGGGGGGGGGGGGGTGGGGGGGGGGGGGGGTGGGGGGGGGGGGGGGTGGGGGGGGGGGGGGGTGGGGGGGGGGGGGGGTGGGGGGGGGGGGGGGTGGGGGGGGGGGGGGGTGGGGGGGGGGGGGGGTGGGGGGGGGGGGGGGTGGGGGGGGGGGGGGGTGGGGGGGGGGGGGGGTGGGGGGGGGGGGGGGTGGGGGGGGGGGGGGGTGGGGGGGGGGGGGGGTGGGGGGGGGGGGGGGTGGGGGGGGGGGGGGGTGGGGGGGGGGGGGGGTGGGGGGGGGGGGGGGTGGGGGGGGGGGGGGGTGGGGGGGGGGGGGGGTGGGGGGGGGGGGGGGTGGGGGGGGGGGGGGGTGGGGGGGGGGGGGGGTGGGGGGGGGGGGGGGTGGGGGGGGGGGGGGGTGGGGGGGGGGGGGGGTGGGGGGGGGGGGGGGTGGGGGGGGGGGGGGGTGGGGGGGGGGGGGGGTGGGGGGGGGGGGGGGTGGGGGGGGGGGGGGGTGGGGGGGGGGGGGGGTGGGGGGGGGGGGGGGTGGGGGGGGGGGGGGGTGGGGGGGGGGGGGGGTGGGGGGGGGGGGGGGTGGGGGGGGGGGGGGGTGGGGGGGGGGGGGGGTGGGGGGGGGGGGGGGTGGGGGGGGGGGGGGGTGGGGGGGGGGGGGGGTGGGGGGGGGGGGGGGTGGGGGGGGGGGGGGGTGGGGGGGGGGGGGGGTGGGGGGGGGGGGGGGTGGGGGGGGGGGGGGGTGGGGGGGGGGGGGGGTGGGGGGGGGGGGGGGTGGGGGGGGGGGGGGGTGGGGGGGGGGGGGGGTGGGGGGGGGGGGGGGTGGGGGGGGGGGGGGGTGGGGGGGGGGGGGGGTGGGGGGGGGGGGGGGTGGGGGGGGGGGGGGGTGGGGGGGGGGGGGGGTGGGGGGGGGGGGGGGTGGGGGGGGGGGGGGGTGGGGGGGGGGGGGGGTGGGGGGGGGGGGGGGTGGGGGGGGGGGGGGGTGGGGGGGGGGGGGGGTGGGGGGGGGGGGGGGTGGGGGGGGGGGGGGGTGGGGGGGGGGGGGGGTGGGGGGGGGGGGGGGTGGGGGGGGGGGGGGGTGGGGGGGGGGGGGGGTGGGGGGGGGGGGGGGTGGGGGGGGGGGGGGGTGGGGGGGGGGGGGGGTGGGGGGGGGGGGGGGTGGGGGGGGGGGGGGGTGGGGGGGGGGGGGGGTGGGGGGGGGGGGGGGTGGGGGGGGGGGGGGGTGGGGGGGGGGGGGGGTGGGGGGGGGGGGGGGTGGGGGGGGGGGGGGGTGGGGGGGGGGGGGGGTGGGGGGGGGGGGGGGTGGGGGGGGGGGGGGGTGGGGGGGGGGGGGGGTGGGGGGGGGGGGGGGTGGGGGGGGGGGGGGGTGGGGGGGGGGGGGGGTGGGGGGGGGGGGGGGTGGGGGGGGGGGGGGGTGGGGGGGGGGGGGGGTGGGGGGGGGGGGGGGTGGGGGGGGGGGGGGGTGGGGGGGGGGGGGGGTGGGGGGGGGGGGGGGTGGGGGGGGGGGGGGGTGGGGGGGGGGGGGGGTGGGGGGGGGGGGGGGTGGGGGGGGGGGGGGGTGGGGGGGGGGGGGGGTGGGGGGGGGGGGGGGTGGGGGGGGGGGGGGGTGGGGGGGGGGGGGGGTGGGGGGGGGGGGGGGTGGGGGGGGGGGGGGGTGGGGGGGGGGGGGGGTGGGGGGGGGGGGGGGTGGGGGGGGGGGGGGGTGGGGGGGGGGGGGGGTGGGGGGGGGGGGGGGTGGGGGGGGGGGGGGGTGGGGGGGGGGGGGGGTGGGGGGGGGGGGGGGTGGGGGGGGGGGGGGGTGGGGGGGGGGGGGGGTGGGGGGGGGGGGGGGTGGGGGGGGGGGGGGGTGGGGGGGGGGGGGGGTGGGGGGGGGGGGGGGTGGGGGGGGGGGGGGGTGGGGGGGGGGGGGGGTGGGGGGGGGGGGGGGTGGGGGGGGGGGGGGGTGGGGGGGGGGGGGGGTGGGGGGGGGGGGGGGTGGGGGGGGGGGGGGGTGGGGGGGGGGGGGGGTGGGGGGGGGGGGGGGTGGGGGGGGGGGGGGGTGGGGGGGGGGGGGGGTGGGGGGGGGGGGGGGTGGGGGGGGGGGGGGGTGGGGGGGGGGGGGGGTGGGGGGGGGGGGGGGTGGGGGGGGGGGGGGGTGGGGGGGGGGGGGGGTGGGGGGGGGGGGGGGTGGGGGGGGGGGGGGGTGGGGGGGGGGGGGGGTGGGGGGGGGGGGGGGTGGGGGGGGGGGGGGGTGGGGGGGGGGGGGGGTGGGGGGGGGGGGGGGTGGGGGGGGGGGGGGGTGGGGGGGGGGGGGGGTGGGGGGGGGGGGGGGTGGGGGGGGGGGGGGGTGGGGGGGGGGGGGGGTGGGGGGGGGGGGGGGTGGGGGGGGGGGGGGGTGGGGGGGGGGGGGGGTGGGGGGGGGGGGGGGTGGGGGGGGGGGGGGGTGGGGGGGGGGGGGGGTGGGGGGGGGGGGGGGTGGGGGGGGGGGGGGGTGGGGGGGGGGGGGGGTGGGGGGGGGGGGGGGTGGGGGGGGGGGGGGGTGGGGGGGGGGGGGGGTGGGGGGGGGGGGGGGTGGGGGGGGGGGGGGGTGGGGGGGGGGGGGGGTGGGGGGGGGGGGGGGTGGGGGGGGGGGGGGGTGGGGGGGGGGGGGGGTGGGGGGGGGGGGGGGTGGGGGGGGGGGGGGGTGGGGGGGGGGGGGGGTGGGGGGGGGGGGGGGTGGGGGGGGGGGGGGGTGGGGGGGGGGGGGGGTGGGGGGGGGGGGGGGTGGGGGGGGGGGGGGGTGGGGGGGGGGGGGGGTGGGGGGGGGGGGGGGTGGGGGGGGGGGGGGGTGGGGGGGGGGGGGGGTGGGGGGGGGGGGGGGTGGGGGGGGGGGGGGGTGGGGGGGGGGGGGGGTGGGGGGGGGGGGGGGTGGGGGGGGGGGGGGGTGGGGGGGGGGGGGGGTGGGGGGGGGGGGGGGTGGGGGGGGGGGGGGGTGGGGGGGGGGGGGGGTGGGGGGGGGGGGGGGTGGGGGGGGGGGGGGGTGGGGGGGGGGGGGGGTGGGGGGGGGGGGGGGTGGGGGGGGGGGGGGGTGGGGGGGGGGGGGGGTGGGGGGGGGGGGGGGTGGGGGGGGGGGGGGGTGGGGGGGGGGGGGGGTGGGGGGGGGGGGGGGTGGGGGGGGGGGGGGGTGGGGGGGGGGGGGGGTGGGGGGGGGGGGGGGTGGGGGGGGGGGGGGGTGGGGGGGGGGGGGGGTGGGGGGGGGGGGGGGTGGGGGGGGGGGGGGGTGGGGGGGGGGGGGGGTGGGGGGGGGGGGGGGTGGGGGGGGGGGGGGGTGGGGGGGGGGGGGGGTGGGGGGGGGGGGGGGTGGGGGGGGGGGGGGGTGGGGGGGGGGGGGGGTGGGGGGGGGGGGGGGTGGGGGGGGGGGGGGGTGGGGGGGGGGGGGGGTGGGGGGGGGGGGGGGTGGGGGGGGGGGGGGGTGGGGGGGGGGGGGGGTGGGGGGGGGGGGGGGTGGGGGGGGGGGGGGGTGGGGGGGGGGGGGGGTGGGGGGGGGGGGGGGTGGGGGGGGGGGGGGGTGGGGGGGGGGGGGGGTGGGGGGGGGGGGGGGTGGGGGGGGGGGGGGGTGGGGGGGGGGGGGGGTGGGGGGGGGGGGGGGTGGGGGGGGGGGGGGGTGGGGGGGGGGGGGGGTGGGGGGGGGGGGGGGTGGGGGGGGGGGGGGGTGGGGGGGGGGGGGGGTGGGGGGGGGGGGGGGTGGGGGGGGGGGGGGGTGGGGGGGGGGGGGGGTGGGGGGGGGGGGGGGTGGGGGGGGGGGGGGGTGGGGGGGGGGGGGGGTGGGGGGGGGGGGGGGTGGGGGGGGGGGGGGGTGGGGGGGGGGGGGGGTGGGGGGGGGGGGGGGTGGGGGGGGGGGGGGGTGGGGGGGGGGGGGGGTGGGGGGGGGGGGGGGTGGGGGGGGGGGGGGGTGGGGGGGGGGGGGGGTGGGGGGGGGGGGGGGTGGGGGGGGGGGGGGGTGGGGGGGGGGGGGGGTGGGGGGGGGGGGGGGTGGGGGGGGGGGGGGGTGGGGGGGGGGGGGGGTGGGGGGGGGGGGGGGTGGGGGGGGGGGGGGGTGGGGGGGGGGGGGGGTGGGGGGGGGGGGGGGTGGGGGGGGGGGGGGGTGGGGGGGGGGGGGGGTGGGGGGGGGGGGGGGTGGGGGGGGGGGGGGGTGGGGGGGGGGGGGGGTGGGGGGGGGGGGGGGTGGGGGGGGGGGGGGGTGGGGGGGGGGGGGGGTGGGGGGGGGGGGGGGTGGGGGGGGGGGGGGGTGGGGGGGGGGGGGGGTGGGGGGGGGGGGGGGTGGGGGGGGGGGGGGGTGGGGGGGGGGGGGGGTGGGGGGGGGGGGGGGTGGGGGGGGGGGGGGGTGGGGGGGGGGGGGGGTGGGGGGGGGGGGGGGTGGGGGGGGGGGGGGGTGGGGGGGGGGGGGGGTGGGGGGGGGGGGGGGTGGGGGGGGGGGGGGGTGGGGGGGGGGGGGGGTGGGGGGGGGGGGGGGTGGGGGGGGGGGGGGGTGGGGGGGGGGGGGGGTGGGGGGGGGGGGGGGTGGGGGGGGGGGGGGGTGGGGGGGGGGGGGGGTGGGGGGGGGGGGGGGTGGGGGGGGGGGGGGGTGGGGGGGGGGGGGGGTGGGGGGGGGGGGGGGTGGGGGGGGGGGGGGGTGGGGGGGGGGGGGGGTGGGGGGGGGGGGGGGTGGGGGGGGGGGGGGGTGGGGGGGGGGGGGGGTGGGGGGGGGGGGGGGTGGGGGGGGGGGGGGGTGGGGGGGGGGGGGGGTGGGGGGGGGGGGGGGTGGGGGGGGGGGGGGGTGGGGGGGGGGGGGGGTGGGGGGGGGGGGGGGTGGGGGGGGGGGGGGGTGGGGGGGGGGGGGGGTGGGGGGGGGGGGGGGTGGGGGGGGGGGGGGGTGGGGGGGGGGGGGGGTGGGGGGGGGGGGGGGTGGGGGGGGGGGGGGGTGGGGGGGGGGGGGGGTGGGGGGGGGGGGGGGTGGGGGGGGGGGGGGGTGGGGGGGGGGGGGGGTGGGGGGGGGGGGGGGTGGGGGGGGGGGGGGGTGGGGGGGGGGGGGGGTGGGGGGGGGGGGGGGTGGGGGGGGGGGGGGGTGGGGGGGGGGGGGGGTGGGGGGGGGGGGGGGTGGGGGGGGGGGGGGGTGGGGGGGGGGGGGGGTGGGGGGGGGGGGGGGTGGGGGGGGGGGGGGGTGGGGGGGGGGGGGGGTGGGGGGGGGGGGGGGTGGGGGGGGGGGGGGGTGGGGGGGGGGGGGGGTGGGGGGGGGGGGGGGTGGGGGGGGGGGGGGGTGGGGGGGGGGGGGGGTGGGGGGGGGGGGGGGTGGGGGGGGGGGGGGGTGGGGGGGGGGGGGGGTGGGGGGGGGGGGGGGTGGGGGGGGGGGGGGGTGGGGGGGGGGGGGGGTGGGGGGGGGGGGGGGTGGGGGGGGGGGGGGGTGGGGGGGGGGGGGGGTGGGGGGGGGGGGGGGTGGGGGGGGGGGGGGGTGGGGGGGGGGGGGGGTGGGGGGGGGGGGGGGTGGGGGGGGGGGGGGGTGGGGGGGGGGGGGGGTGGGGGGGGGGGGGGGTGGGGGGGGGGGGGGGTGGGGGGGGGGGGGGGTGGGGGGGGGGGGGGGTGGGGGGGGGGGGGGGTGGGGGGGGGGGGGGGTGGGGGGGGGGGGGGGTGGGGGGGGGGGGGGGTGGGGGGGGGGGGGGGTGGGGGGGGGGGGGGGTGGGGGGGGGGGGGGGTGGGGGGGGGGGGGGGTGGGGGGGGGGGGGGGTGGGGGGGGGGGGGGGTGGGGGGGGGGGGGGGTGGGGGGGGGGGGGGGTGGGGGGGGGGGGGGGTGGGGGGGGGGGGGGGTGGGGGGGGGGGGGGGTGGGGGGGGGGGGGGGTGGGGGGGGGGGGGGGTGGGGGGGGGGGGGGGTGGGGGGGGGGGGGGGTGGGGGGGGGGGGGGGTGGGGGGGGGGGGGGGTGGGGGGGGGGGGGGGTGGGGGGGGGGGGGGGTGGGGGGGGGGGGGGGTGGGGGGGGGGGGGGGTGGGGGGGGGGGGGGGTGGGGGGGGGGGGGGGTGGGGGGGGGGGGGGGTGGGGGGGGGGGGGGGTGGGGGGGGGGGGGGGTGGGGGGGGGGGGGGGTGGGGGGGGGGGGGGGTGGGGGGGGGGGGGGGTGGGGGGGGGGGGGGGTGGGGGGGGGGGGGGGTGGGGGGGGGGGGGGGTGGGGGGGGGGGGGGGTGGGGGGGGGGGGGGGTGGGGGGGGGGGGGGGTGGGGGGGGGGGGGGGTGGGGGGGGGGGGGGGTGGGGGGGGGGGGGGGTGGGGGGGGGGGGGGGTGGGGGGGGGGGGGGGTGGGGGGGGGGGGGGGTGGGGGGGGGGGGGGGTGGGGGGGGGGGGGGGTGGGGGGGGGGGGGGGTGGGGGGGGGGGGGGGTGGGGGGGGGGGGGGGTGGGGGGGGGGGGGGGTGGGGGGGGGGGGGGGTGGGGGGGGGGGGGGGTGGGGGGGGGGGGGGGTGGGGGGGGGGGGGGGTGGGGGGGGGGGGGGGTGGGGGGGGGGGGGGGTGGGGGGGGGGGGGGGTGGGGGGGGGGGGGGGTGGGGGGGGGGGGGGGTGGGGGGGGGGGGGGGTGGGGGGGGGGGGGGGTGGGGGGGGGGGGGGGTGGGGGGGGGGGGGGGTGGGGGGGGGGGGGGGTGGGGGGGGGGGGGGGTGGGGGGGGGGGGGGGTGGGGGGGGGGGGGGGTGGGGGGGGGGGGGGGTGGGGGGGGGGGGGGGTGGGGGGGGGGGGGGGTGGGGGGGGGGGGGGGTGGGGGGGGGGGGGGGTGGGGGGGGGGGGGGGTGGGGGGGGGGGGGGGTGGGGGGGGGGGGGGGTGGGGGGGGGGGGGGGTGGGGGGGGGGGGGGGTGGGGGGGGGGGGGGGTGGGGGGGGGGGGGGGTGGGGGGGGGGGGGGGTGGGGGGGGGGGGGGGTGGGGGGGGGGGGGGGTGGGGGGGGGGGGGGGTGGGGGGGGGGGGGGGTGGGGGGGGGGGGGGGTGGGGGGGGGGGGGGGTGGGGGGGGGGGGGGGTGGGGGGGGGGGGGGGTGGGGGGGGGGGGGGGTGGGGGGGGGGGGGGGTGGGGGGGGGGGGGGGTGGGGGGGGGGGGGGGTGGGGGGGGGGGGGGGTGGGGGGGGGGGGGGGTGGGGGGGGGGGGGGGTGGGGGGGGGGGGGGGTGGGGGGGGGGGGGGGTGGGGGGGGGGGGGGGTGGGGGGGGGGGGGGGTGGGGGGGGGGGGGGGTGGGGGGGGGGGGGGGTGGGGGGGGGGGGGGGTGGGGGGGGGGGGGGGTGGGGGGGGGGGGGGGTGGGGGGGGGGGGGGGTGGGGGGGGGGGGGGGTGGGGGGGGGGGGGGGTGGGGGGGGGGGGGGGTGGGGGGGGGGGGGGGTGGGGGGGGGGGGGGGTGGGGGGGGGGGGGGGTGGGGGGGGGGGGGGGTGGGGGGGGGGGGGGGTGGGGGGGGGGGGGGGTGGGGGGGGGGGGGGGTGGGGGGGGGGGGGGGTGGGGGGGGGGGGGGGTGGGGGGGGGGGGGGGTGGGGGGGGGGGGGGGTGGGGGGGGGGGGGGGTGGGGGGGGGGGGGGGTGGGGGGGGGGGGGGGTGGGGGGGGGGGGGGGTGGGGGGGGGGGGGGGTGGGGGGGGGGGGGGGTGGGGGGGGGGGGGGGTGGGGGGGGGGGGGGGTGGGGGGGGGGGGGGGTGGGGGGGGGGGGGGGTGGGGGGGGGGGGGGGTGGGGGGGGGGGGGGGTGGGGGGGGGGGGGGGTGGGGGGGGGGGGGGGTGGGGGGGGGGGGGGGTGGGGGGGGGGGGGGGTGGGGGGGGGGGGGGGTGGGGGGGGGGGGGGGTGGGGGGGGGGGGGGGTGGGGGGGGGGGGGGGTGGGGGGGGGGGGGGGTGGGGGGGGGGGGGGGTGGGGGGGGGGGGGGGTGGGGGGGGGGGGGGGTGGGGGGGGGGGGGGGTGGGGGGGGGGGGGGGTGGGGGGGGGGGGGGGTGGGGGGGGGGGGGGGTGGGGGGGGGGGGGGGTGGGGGGGGGGGGGGGTGGGGGGGGGGGGGGGTGGGGGGGGGGGGGGGTGGGGGGGGGGGGGGGTGGGGGGGGGGGGGGGTGGGGGGGGGGGGGGGTGGGGGGGGGGGGGGGTGGGGGGGGGGGGGGGTGGGGGGGGGGGGGGGTGGGGGGGGGGGGGGGTGGGGGGGGGGGGGGGTGGGGGGGGGGGGGGGTGGGGGGGGGGGGGGGTGGGGGGGGGGGGGGGTGGGGGGGGGGGGGGGTGGGGGGGGGGGGGGGTGGGGGGGGGGGGGGGTGGGGGGGGGGGGGGGTGGGGGGGGGGGGGGGTGGGGGGGGGGGGGGGTGGGGGGGGGGGGGGGTGGGGGGGGGGGGGGGTGGGGGGGGGGGGGGGTGGGGGGGGGGGGGGGTGGGGGGGGGGGGGGGTGGGGGGGGGGGGGGGTGGGGGGGGGGGGGGGTGGGGGGGGGGGGGGGTGGGGGGGGGGGGGGGTGGGGGGGGGGGGGGGTGGGGGGGGGGGGGGGTGGGGGGGGGGGGGGGTGGGGGGGGGGGGGGGTGGGGGGGGGGGGGGGTGGGGGGGGGGGGGGGTGGGGGGGGGGGGGGGTGGGGGGGGGGGGGGGTGGGGGGGGGGGGGGGTGGGGGGGGGGGGGGGTGGGGGGGGGGGGGGGTGGGGGGGGGGGGGGGTGGGGGGGGGGGGGGGTGGGGGGGGGGGGGGGTGGGGGGGGGGGGGGGTGGGGGGGGGGGGGGGTGGGGGGGGGGGGGGGTGGGGGGGGGGGGGGGTGGGGGGGGGGGGGGGTGGGGGGGGGGGGGGGTGGGGGGGGGGGGGGGTGGGGGGGGGGGGGGGTGGGGGGGGGGGGGGGTGGGGGGGGGGGGGGGTGGGGGGGGGGGGGGGTGGGGGGGGGGGGGGGTGGGGGGGGGGGGGGGTGGGGGGGGGGGGGGGTGGGGGGGGGGGGGGGTGGGGGGGGGGGGGGGTGGGGGGGGGGGGGGGTGGGGGGGGGGGGGGGTGGGGGGGGGGGGGGGTGGGGGGGGGGGGGGGTGGGGGGGGGGGGGGGTGGGGGGGGGGGGGGGTGGGGGGGGGGGGGGGTGGGGGGGGGGGGGGGTGGGGGGGGGGGGGGGTGGGGGGGGGGGGGGGTGGGGGGGGGGGGGGGTGGGGGGGGGGGGGGGTGGGGGGGGGGGGGGGTGGGGGGGGGGGGGGGTGGGGGGGGGGGGGGGTGGGGGGGGGGGGGGGTGGGGGGGGGGGGGGGTGGGGGGGGGGGGGGGTGGGGGGGGGGGGGGGTGGGGGGGGGGGGGGGTGGGGGGGGGGGGGGGTGGGGGGGGGGGGGGGTGGGGGGGGGGGGGGGTGGGGGGGGGGGGGGGTGGGGGGGGGGGGGGGTGGGGGGGGGGGGGGGTGGGGGGGGGGGGGGGTGGGGGGGGGGGGGGGTGGGGGGGGGGGGGGGTGGGGGGGGGGGGGGGTGGGGGGGGGGGGGGGTGGGGGGGGGGGGGGGTGGGGGGGGGGGGGGGTGGGGGGGGGGGGGGGTGGGGGGGGGGGGGGGTGGGGGGGGGGGGGGGTGGGGGGGGGGGGGGGTGGGGGGGGGGGGGGGTGGGGGGGGGGGGGGGTGGGGGGGGGGGGGGGTGGGGGGGGGGGGGGGTGGGGGGGGGGGGGGGTGGGGGGGGGGGGGGGTGGGGGGGGGGGGGGGTGGGGGGGGGGGGGGGTGGGGGGGGGGGGGGGTGGGGGGGGGGGGGGGTGGGGGGGGGGGGGGGTGGGGGGGGGGGGGGGTGGGGGGGGGGGGGGGTGGGGGGGGGGGGGGGTGGGGGGGGGGCTGATGGGAATTGTAGTTCCTGAACATCTGGAGAGCCGCAGGTTCCCTACCCCTGCTCTAGACTCTGATCCTTCTCCTCTGTCGAGCCCTATCAACTCACATGTAGGACAGGTGAAGTCTATCTTGTCCTCAGGGACGAAAACAAACATGGCACACACCCTGCAAGTGATTGGAAAGACATGAGTATTCATCATCCCTTTCACATGGGTTCCTTCACCCTACGTGTGTGGATCTAACCTGAAACTTATAGATCTGACTAAATGTCTACCTGAGACACCAAAGGTATGACATGCAACTCTATAAATGCTTTCTTAGCTCTTTATGGGGTCCCTGGGGCCAATCCCCAGACTAAGAGCCACTGAGCAAGAGCCCTTTACAGTTCAGAGGCTCATAGGCAGCCCCTACCACTCAACAGCCACAGCAAGAGGGCAAGGCCAGCAATCATCCCCTGGCAAAGAGGACCTCCTCAGTCAGCAACGAAATAGGCAAAAGAAGACACAGAACCAATCAGAAACCGCTCTTCAGCAGGCTCCCAGCACTCACTTACACTCACGCCCTGTCTTCTCACACCAGCAACTTCAGTGAATGTTCCCTGACCATTCGGGAAGAGCAAAACTAATACTCACCTCCCCACCACTTCTGTCCCTGCTCTTTCTCCCAGGCCAGCTGACTCAGGGGGAGCCTCTGACAAGGAGGAGCCTTCTAGTAACTAATATGCCACTAATATGTTACCGCTGTAGTGAAAAATTCTGAATTTGTCTGGTTTGCAGCATAACATTTGGCCTCAAATTTTTTGGGGTAGTGAGGTCATGTTTGGGTCCTAGTGGTAGTTGAAATGGAGCCACCATTTTTAGAGTTCCTGCCTTTCTTATTGACGATTTGCTTTCTTTTGTGCCGTGTTCTTATGCCACTTCCATGTAACTCGGGCTGCTATAAATCCATTTTGAGTTGGTAAATGCAATGCTTATCCGTAGGTCTCTAATGAGGTTGTGGTGTGCACCCCTTCCCTTTCTGTTTTTCTTCAGGCAAGTAAACCTCACTGGCCAGGCTAGCCAGATTTTCTTGCCTTTTTCCCTTAAGGGACTGAGCTGCTTCAGAAATGATAGCGTTTGGTGATGAGAAGCACCTGTTCACACCCCAGAAGACAAGGGATGCCCGTTGACTTTTCATGTCTCTTTTCTACTGGCACTATCAGAGTGGGGACCATGGGGGATGGGAGGCTGCTGGGTTCCTGGTGTGCTTCGCTGTTTCTGCTGTTGCGTCTCACAGGTGCCTTATCTTACTTGGCCTGCCTATGTAACCTTGGCAGCGAGTTACAGAGAATGTTTTGCTTTGGAATTTCACACGTATGGGGGGAATTACATTGGAGTATATTGTGTGCTGTTCTGAGGCTGACCCTCAGAACAGACTTTTGCCTTCTTTCTGCTTGTAGCAATAAAACCGTTTGAACTGTCAATTGTTTTGTTGTCTGTGCAAGAGGAGTTCTGACATTAAGTCTGTTCTCCAAAGTGTCCAACTTCATGCTCCCATCACCAGCTGGAGTTGCACATGGTTTATCAGCGATTTTAGCTTTTATCCAAGGACTAATTGGAGGCCCACTGCCCGTGGTGCCTAACGCCGTGATGGAGCAGAGACTCTCTGTATTCCTAGACGAGGAGAACGATACTTTGAAGTCTGATACAGCTTTGGTGGCTCCTCCGGTGGAGCAGACCGTACCCGCCGTACCACGTATGGATTCGGCGTGGGCCTGTCTACCCAGTCCTCCCCTTATCGTCGGATGAGTGGTCAGGGAAACCTTTACCCACTGGATTACAAATCAGTGCAGTGGACTATTCCAGGAGAGGAAGTTCCAGTTGATTGGTGGATTGCAAATTGGACCCCCGAGGGGGTGCCTTCCTGAAACGTCCTTGGGAATGGATGAACTGGGACGGAGGGCGGCAGGAGCCCTTTGTTGGCGGATTACAATCACACTGGTTGGGGCAAGTCGGAACTGAGAAGGATCGGGCCCAAAAAGAGCGACGCAGGGCTCAGCATTGGACCATCCCGGCTGCCAACACTGTGACTGAGGAGCGGGAAGAGGAACCCGATAAAGAGTTCAACTCGGATACCAGTACGGCAGAGGCTTGGACCCAAGAAAAGTTGGAACTGGAGCAAAGGTGTTTGGAAATGCGGCGTGAAATGGAACACCTCCAGACAAGAGTTCAAACGGCAGAAGTGCAACTGACCCAATTCATTAACAACCCGCCCGGAGGGGCCCCAAGGCTTGGAATTGGATCTGGTGGTGCGGTGCCAGTGGGCAACGTGCAGACCAGAGCTGGGAACCAAGGACAGCCAATACAGGTGATTCCACAAATCCAGATTATACCCATTCCTATTCTTGCTCCTGCTCCAGCAAGGCATCAGATGACAGCCTGTTTTAATGGTTCACCTGAGTTTCTACCCTATGTCCTTGTGCAAGTGGTCACCCACATGCAGATTTATGGACGGCAATACCAAAGTGAATTTCACACATATAGGGGGAATTACACTGGAGTATATTGTGTGCTGTTCTGAGGCTGACCCTCAGAACAGACTTTTGCTTTCTTTCTGCTTGTAACAATAACACTCTTTGAACTGTCAATTGTTTTGTTGTCTATGCAAGAGGAGTTCTGACAGGCACTCCCCTCACTAGGCACACTAAAATAAATATATTGAGGCAGAAGTAAATTTAAACAGTAACTGAGATTCATTTAATAGGCGGAGGAGGTAGTAAAGGGAGGAATATTATCTGGGATATGGATGGGTGAGGCAAATAAGGCATCAGGCAAAATAAATATATATACACTATAGACAAGAGAGCTTGGCATAGAGTTTTACAGTTTTTGGTTTCATTTCTTCAGCTCAACACTTAAGATTGCTTAGTTCAGTTTAGCTTAGAAGTTCGTTTCATAGATGGCTCACAGTTCATACAGTTCCTTTGCTTAGATGTTCTAGCTGTTCACACACAGCTGTTCACATACAGGGTCCTAACAGTGGCATGGTACTTTTTCACCGTACTCTTACACAGCCCTCACAGTTAGGTAAAACCCTCAAAAACAAAAAAATAAATTCTCTACTGAGGTAAACTTGAGGAAAATGCCTATACCCCGGATCCACTGGTACACTAGAACGCTCTACTCTTTAGAAACAGTTCTTATCCTGATGTATATAGCCTTCAGCTTGGCTCTGCAAGAAACCCTTCCCACCAGTGTATTTGGTCTGTGTATGATTGCTCTCACAAAGCACTCATGCTGCTAACCAGTAGAATCAGTCACTCTCTTTGACTGATCTACTCCCCTCAGTTTAATTTCCACTCAGTTGACAGTTCTTAACAGCAAGGCTGATTCCGACCAAAAGTCTCTCAGAACTTACCGAGGAGCTTAACCTCCTTTCTCTATGCATCATGCAGTTACTTGCCCAATCAGCATGCAGGATGTCACAGCCAATCAGGTGACTTTTCCTGTTCTAGGCCTTTCTATGCCTCACTTTGGAGGTAAACAATATTATATTTTGACAAAACTGCACTTTAAAAATGCACATTTCACTGCAGCCCATCACAGGTCTAGGAGTGAATTTTGCTATAGGGCAAGTAGCATGATGATTGATTACATTTTAAAAATTTATTTAAGTAATTTCCTCTGCCTGGTAATAACCCAAACGGCTTACAAACTACCATTTAAATAAACAGAATGTTAAAAAAGGAATATTCCCAATCTTGGCTGGGTCTGGCATGCCCAGGAGAAATACCTACTAGTAGAGAAGAAATAAACTCTCCCCAGATCTTATCCAGCTACGGTTAGCAAGATGTTCCCTGCTTTCCATGCTGTGATGTGCTGGGACCTGTAGGCTGGTTAGCAAGTATATGAGCTGCTTTTGTGATTTTCGTTTACTTTTTCTTAATTGGGCTGCCAGGCCCCTTTTTAGGGTGTTGAATACCAGTAGGTAGGCTGCAGACCACCTGACAGTGGTTAATTGCAGTAGATGTACAACTAAATGTTGGAGGTGTCAAACTGCAGTGGGATTCCTGGGAGGGTTCTGTGGGATTGTGAGTCTCTGCTTTTTTGTACGATATTTGCCTTTGCATTTTACAACAATATATGAGAAGGGAGAATAGGGCTAGCAGGAATAGTGGTATGTGTGTGAGAAGAATAGGGAAGGAACCGGCATACCAAAAAGGAGTTTCTAGGTTGAGAAAAGTTCTGAAACACCTGATAATTTTAGAAGTACTATAAAGTCTGAGAAACTCTCTGTTAAGAAAATAGCATAAAACCAGTGCTTTAGTTTCATTTCCTACATTAAATTTTATTTATTTGCTTATGTTTTCCTCCCCATTGGGTACCCAAAGTGGCTTACATCATTCCCTCCTCTATTTTATCCTCCAGACAACCCTCTGAGGTAGGTTAAAGCTAAGAGGGAGTTACTAGCTCAAGGTTTCCCAGCCAGCTTCCATGACAGACTGGAATTTGAACTCAGTCAGTCAGTCAGTCAGTCAGTCAGTCAGTCAGTCAGTCAGTCAGTCAGTCAGTCAGTCAGTCAGTCGGGGTCTCCCAGATCTGAGTCCATCTGCTACACTACACCACTCTCTCTCTCTCTCTTGAGGTCAGCACCTGAGAGACTTCTCACCATTTATTTTTCCAGGTGTTCCCTTAAAGCCACAAGCATGTGTTTCCTACAGTATGTTCGGGGGGCGGGGGCGTGTTTTATGTGTAAGTCCTAGTGATTATTTCACATTGTAACTATTGATAAAGGGTCAAAGAACTGGCCTGCTTCACAGCATGAAATATTATCTGCAAGCCATATAAATGCAAACCATATGAAGGAACCCTTTGCTTATTACATCTCTGGGAAATGCTCCTGCAGCCAAAGTGAAAATGGGATTTTGAATGTTTGACGGGGTTTTGTGTTTGAATGTTATAGTTGGGCACTCTTCTTTCCAATAACCCCTGTACAAGGAGAAATCTAGTACTTCTGCCCCCTTGAGGATCTAATTTGTGGCTTATGTAGGCGTCAAGGATCCATTCAAGTTGTATTTTTAAATGTCTATTTTTGCTAGAATTGTGTGCCAATAAAAATTGGCAGGATGTGTCATAGCAACTACAATAAAGAGTTTCCTCCTCTTAATCCAAGTGATTTATCTCCAAGTGAGGAACTTCACATTTTGAAGTAGGTTTGGACCACCAGTGAAGTGAATGGACAAAAAGAGAAGAGGATTTTTGCTAGTTAATCTTTTCTGTCCTGTTTTGACGGTTATACGACTGTAACAATTTGGTGGGTCGGCAATGCCAAGGGATACACAAAATATAGACACCTTGAATAACCCATGTGTAGCGAAATGTTAGGAATATGCTGGCTGGAGTGATTCTGTTTTCGCTACTTCGGGGCAGCCATGTGAATGATGAACAGCTAAGATGCTGCAGCAAGAGTTCACTTCTGGGACCTGATTGCACATCTTTTTAGGACAGTCAGTTCACAGGGGTTGTGAATGACCAAGTATTGTCATCCCCCCACCATTTTGATGGGCTCTGCAGGGTGGTAAAGTCTCCTTCTTTGGAGGTTTTTAAACAGAGGTTGCTTTGATTGTGTGTTCTGGCAGGAGGTTGGACTTCCTGGCCCTTGTGGTCTCTTCCAACTTTATGATTCTGCCTTGCCTGTACTTTCCTGGTTCCCTCTTGACTCTTTTTCAAAAATTGGTGTAACGTTTGGTGCTTTCTAGTCCTCTAGTTCCGTGATTGATTTTAGTGATGTTCAGGTTAGTAGATCAACACTTTCACATTTGGGTTCTTCTGCGGTATATGCTATTAAATTCCTTAATAGTCATACAACTTAATCTCTTGCAGCCTAAGTTTGACTCAGTTCTCCTTCAGTGGATCATCATCATCCAAGCTTGTTAATTCACGCCTTCAACTTTTCAGACTAGGCTATGCAATTTTTTTTGCTGCTCCCCTGTTTTGGCCTTGATTGAATTTGTTCTAATGGCTTGCACTCGAGTGACTAAAATCAGGGATTCAGTTTCCTTTTTCAGAGTTCCAGTTGCACAGACATTTCGATGGAGTTTGACCTAGAAAAGTGCACCACTGTGGCAATAAAGAGGGACAAGATCACTGAGAGTGATGGCACAGAAATGCCTGATAGCCAACTCATCAAATGCAACCAAGAGGCAGCTTATAAATACCTGGACATTTTGTAGCTGGATAACATCAAACATGGGCAAGTGAAGACTATTGTCAGCAGAGAGTACACCCAGAGGGTCAGAACATTTTTAAAATCCAAATTAAATGGCAGGAATATCATCAAGGCTATCAACACCTGGGCCATTCCCGTCATCAGGTACACTACAGAAATCATCAACTGGACACAGGCTGAGTTGGATGCATTGGATAGAAAAACTCAGAAGCATATGACAGTGCACCATGCCTTACACCCACGCAGTGATACTCATAGACTATACCTTCTCCGGAGATCTAGTGGCAGAGGCTTACCTCAAGTACAGCAAATAGTGGAAGCGGAGAAACATGTGCTGGCAGATTATGAGAATGAAAGTCAAGAACAGGCATTGATTGACATGAAGAACAGACATTTGTTGAAGACCCAGAAAACCAAACAAGAATACCAAAAAAAATGTGATTAATAAATGAGGACTGAAAGCTGGCACAACAAAGCACTGCATGGCCAATTTCTGGAGAAGATCAAGGACATGGTGCACAACGAAAGTACCTGGCTGTGGTTACTACTGGAACCCTGATTTTAGCTGCTCAAGAGCAAGCCATTAGAACAAATTCGGTCAAGGCCAGAATTGAAGTCAGTTTCAGATAAATAAAGGACGTTATTCAGTATATACAGGAACATCATGTACCACAGTTTCTCCAATAGAAGTCTTATCTCACTAACTTTTGGGGGGAGTTTTGAGAATGTTACTCATGTTGATGAGGATGATCTGGTTCACATCAGGTTCTATCCTTTCCAAAAGTATACATTTATTTAGCAGCCTAACCAGTCATTAGATCTGATGGCAAGTTTTCAAAGAAACTTGTACAGGAAGCAATGGACCGTTCTTACAAGGGTCCCCTTGAGTGTTTTGAGGCATTGCTGATCTGGAGTTGTTGTGGCCTTCCACAACTGTTAGCCTGATTAATCTTGTGCATGGAGAGGCTGACATAGGTGTGCTTTTGTTTTTATTTATTTAGACTTTTATATTTTGCCTTTTCCTATGGATTAAACACTCCCGATAAACTGTACAGATCACATTTAAGTGCATGAACTGACAGGTGCCATCAGCCACATATTGTAGGTTAGTGTAGAAACGGGTGTGCATGAACTTCTCTTCCCTTCCCCCCCTCCCCCCAGTATTGAGTAGTGAGAATCCAACTTTTCTCCTTTTTTCTTTCTGTTCTGCCTCCCACATGTAGCCCCAAGGATCAGCTAAATAGTAGTTTGCAAGAAATCAAATGTTAGATGTCATCTCTACTATTGGTCCCCCCACTCCATCCCTCGCAAGATTTTAAACTATTATTTGTAGCTTTCCTCAGGGTTTAGTTTCTTTTATTATCAGTAAAAGCTTGATGGAGAGTGGTGAGGGCAGCAGAGGTAATGATGCCTGTCTGGACTCAGGCTGCAGGTTTCTCTCCATCTTTCATTGTCAAAAACCTTCCATTATCTCCCATTGAGAACAGCTGATGTCAAGAAGCCCTTTGGGGATGTGCATGTCCTGTGATCTCGGAATCTTTTAACATGGAGGCAATATTTTTTTCTGCAAAAACACTTGGTCTTTTCCTTGAGTTATAAAACAGGTCTAGTTTTACTGCGGCTTCAGGCACAGAAACAGGTTGGGTGGTTTTTTTGTTGGATGGCAGTTTTAGGGGGGGGTGCGGAGTAGCCAGTAATAGTGATAAAATACAAAGCGGGGATTCAGTTCCTGTATTTTAATCAGTGTTGTGTGTAAGGTTACAGAAGATTTGCCCTCTAAAATTCTCTCTGCTATTTTGCATCAGTCTTTTCCTCCTCTCCTCTCCTCCTCTTCCCTTCCCTCCCTTGCATGCCACCCCTCCCTCCCTCCCCTTTCCTTGCATGCTACCCCTCCCTCCGCTAGGGTGGGTGGACCATGTCCAGATGCCAGGCCCCCTCCCCCTCCCTTCCTTTCCTTGCATGCCACCCCTCCTTGCCTCCTCTCTCCCTCCGCTAGGGTGGGTGGGCCATGTCTAGATACTGGGCTCCCTCCCCTCCCCTCCCCTCCCCTCCCTTGCATGCCACCCCATGCCATCTCATCGATTCTTCTGGCAACAATTGAGTTATTCAAAGAAATTGCCTGAATTGTTTCTTTGGTACTTGAATTCATGATCTCAGGTATTATTATCAACACTGAAGGCAGGAAAAGGGACTCACCAATGTTGTGAACATTTCTGATTTTAGCGAGCAGTTTACTAATTCTGTATGATGCAGCAAGACCCATTTCTAATTTCTGTGATGTTTGAGTAACATTATTAGCCTCTCAAATGATCTAAAAGTTGTTTTTTTTTAATCCAATGGTTTATCTTTCTTCTCTGGATGAGAGATATCCATTTTCCCCCGATTTGCTGAGTCTCATGCTTTCATTTGAAAATGTAGTCTTGCATTCAAACACATGGGCAAAGATGGGTTTTGCAGAGGTGCAATGAAACCATATGATAAATATTCCACCGAAGACTGCTGATACTTTTTTTTGCCAAGGAACTCATCGGTAAAATTTATTTATTTATTTTATTTATTGTTGTATTTATAAACCACCCTCCCCCGAGGGGCTCAGAATTATTTCTGAAAATAATAAAAATAATCATGAGGTACTTCTTACAAGGAAAATAATGATGGACAGAATGAACAATAGAGAAATCCTTGGCAAATTCTGATGAATTTTAAAAACCTTACCAAATATAAACACAATACGAAAGAAGTATAGGCCAAATCAGGACTGTAGAAGTTGCTTAACGAACCTTATAAGGTGGTGTATGAAGCTGGGAATAAGCTTGCACTAGGCTGGCCACTTAATGCAGTGAGTTAAGAGTGAGTTAAAAGTGAGCTAACTGTACTTGACCCAAGGTCAAGTATAGTCCCCGTTAAGAATGGCTGCTCTAATGCACAGATGGCATTGTCCAAAGTTGCGTCAAAAACATTCCTTCTGAATCAAAATTGCTTTACCAGAAATTGTAGGGCGAGATTCCTCAGGCTCATACTTCTCATCATAAAATCATTTCCATTTCATTCCTTTCTTCTCAGGCAATTGTGCTAAAATTCCCATGCCTTCTGCTAAAATATATGCTTCCTGTAAAATTTTGGGCCTTTGATCTCTATGTTGTTTTATTTTTTCAACAGTGCCAACAGTGAGAACTACCTCTGGTTCAAGAGAGATTCCTCTGGCTTGTAAGATCTTGTCTGTCCTATATACTTGAATTTTTTTAAATATCAGGTGGCTATCAAAAGGCATAAAAATAAGCTGAAGTGTCTTTTTGGTGATTCTACTTATGATTGCACACTTGCGGGGCCCGGCTACGCGTTGCTGTGGCAATTGTCCTTCTCATCACAGTCCGCAACCCACACAGATGTCCATGCAGGTCCAATGATCCGCAGCATAGCCTTTTGGAGTGGTCAAATGGAATCCCTCTTTCCCTTTTTAATTCACATTGTTATATGGTGGTGGGGTTTTTTTAGTATAAGGTAACCCTTCCCATTCCACAATGGAACTGTCCAGAGTGCGAATCCCGCTGTCCCTGAGGCTGGTTGACACGCACAGTCCTGGCTTGGGTAAGGCAGAACTGGGGCAAGGAGGCTATCCCAGTCAGGCAGCAGAGGCAGGGTGGTGAGGCGCTCAGATCGAGGCCAGCTCCCTGGGTTCTTAAAGGGCCACGTGCAAAAGAAGCTGAGCCAGTAGTGTTGTTTCACTTCCACTCGTATTACCTAACAGTATTACCTATTTACTGTTTTCAATGCTCATCTCTGGCCATCTGCGCGAACATTGTAAGGGCATACCAACCCCTCAGGCCACAGACATGCTGCACGAACATTCTAAGGGTGACAGTTAAACACAGCCAGCTTCATGGCCTGGTGCGCCAGGAAAAAGACGTTTTACCTGCCTCAGGTATGGACTTCCGATGATTTGAAAGTCCGATTACCTGCCCGCAACAGGGAGGGACGTCATGTGAAAATTTGGGGGCGATCCGTCCAGCCGTTTCGGCGTTAGAGCATGACTAACGAAGTCACTGTTTGCTTTTTATATATATAGATTATGTGTCAAATTTAGCTCTAGAGCAAGTTCCAGTGCTTCGGAAATGCCCTAGAAGATACTTTGCTACTGAACAGGCAGCATCCAGATGTGCACCCCAGCATATATTTGGCAGAAAGCTGGGTGAACACAGCCCCAAAATGTTAATGTTTCAGAACAGGCTGAAACAGCACAAATCCCCACAAGTCTGAGTGAATCAGAACTGCAAGCGACGTACACAGGATGTCCATTCTGGTATGTAGCACAGACCTGAACGTCTTTTGTTTTCCCTAATATGTCAGAGCCATTGTCAAATCCTTGATCTCTATAGTCATCCAAAGGAACAATGTGATGCTTCAAGCTGCCAGTTAGCATTTCAGCGATCTGTTCTTCTTTTTAAAGTTCAAATTTAGGAAATCTTTCTGTAACGTTTACTGCAGCTAATGCAGTAAACTCCCTTGATGGAAAATGAGTCTGTCCTTCCATTGTTCGGCCCTCCCATTTGCTTCAGTTTGACTTCAGTTAATAATCACAAATGACGTTGTTGCCGTAAAAGCTATAGAAATCACCAAAAACCAAGAAGGTGTGGTGGAGATGAGAAGATAGAATCCAAAAGCCTACCACTCCATGACTACCACAGAAATAGAAGCTCACAAGAAATATATTGTGCGAGAGTCCAGAAGACAAATTACATGTGCAAACATAAAAACATAATACAAGAGCAATTGCAAGGTAACATGTAAACATAAAGTCAAAGATAAAAGTGTCCAGTGTGCCCTGTGCAAGAAGAAAGAAGAACTGTGCTGGAGGTTTAGTTAAACCCTTGCGCAACGAAGCTTCAAAATCAGATAAATATAATAGTCCTCCAGAAGAGAAGTGATTGAATTCTTCTATATAAATATGAGACAGGACTGTCTGGGCCTTCCTCCGTTTCGCAGTGCTGGACTGCTTCTCCAGTGACATGTGTTTACTTATAGCCTGCCCATAGTGGGAATATTATTTTCTAGGTGAAATTATTTTAAAGGCTATGATATGATCCCAATTGTATCAGGGTCTATGCATTCGAAGCATCATCTTGTCAATTTATTGTTGAAGGCTTTCATGGCTGGAATCGCTGGGGTGTTGTGGGTTTTCCGGGTTGTATGGCCGTGTTCCAGTAGCATTTTCTCCTGATGTTTCGCCTGCATCTGTGGCTGGCATCTTCAGAGGATCATCTTGTCAATAGCTCTAGGCTGCTGGACTAGATGGATCCTCACTGGCCAGATCCAGCAGGACTCTCTTCTGTTCCAGTTTCCATGAAAGATCCTGGACACAGCTGTCAGTCAGTGTAGACAATGCTGGCCTTGATAGATTAGTGGTCTGATTCAGTAGAAGGCGGGTTCACATGTTCTGTACTTTTGCCGGTATTCCTGGTGCTGCTGTCGTTTGTTCGCCCAAGGAGAGAGACTGCAGAGTGTCCATTTCCCCTCGCCTGGTCTATTTCATGTGCTCTCGCTGTGGTTGGTGATATGGCTGTTTTATAACATGTTCTGAGCTTGAGTGATGGGACGGGCTAGCAATTTGATGAACCGTTTGATGAACATTTGCCCTTTGTGGGGGGGGGGGTGGTGGAGAGAAAAAAGGGGACAAACATATGCCTGCATTTCTTGACACGTGGAGTTTTTTCTTATAGCTTAGGTAGATGCCTTCCCAGATGTAGATCCCAGGTTCAGTTGCTGGTATCTTCCGTGGAAGGACATCAGGAAGTCGGGCTAAGAGCTGCTTCTACTCAGAGTAGGTGATGCTCAGACGGGTGAATGATCTGATTTGTCACGAGGGAGCTTTGTGTAAACAATATGAACCAACCATATTCCAAGGGCGCCCGGAGGTTACAGAATGTCCTTATCTTACATTATCACAAAAACTCTAATGAAGGTCACGCTGAGAGAGAGAGTGACCTACACTGTTAGGCATTTGGTTGTTCCCTGAGTATTTGTACCCTCCAAATAGAAGGACTTACCTTATTGGACAACTAAACATATGCAGACTGTTGAGTTAGGAACTTGTAGCCATAATTACTAAAGAGCACTCTTGGTCATCATAAGAACTGTATGTGGGTTAGTTAATTCTCAGCTGTTTGGTGTGTGTCGTTTGAACTTCTGCAGGTCTCACAGATTTTTCTGAGCTCTCTGGGGCACAGAACAAACTTCAAGCATCCTTCCCCCTACCCTGCCCAGACTTGGCACAATGTATGTACTTGTTCTCTTGACTTGTAGAAAAACAAAAATTTGTTCCTGCATAAACTTTTATGGACTGGAGTCCACTTTGTCAGAGGCACTGAGTGACTCCACACTTATCAATCAGTTTATGTAGGAGATAGGAAAAACAACAGGGTCAAGGGATTTTGGACTTCTGAGGGACAGCAAAGTTCAAAAGAGGGAAAATCAGATTCTGTAGGCTCAAGAGCTTGCACACACAGAAACACTTATGGGGATCCAAACTAATATATTAGGTCACTGAAACTTAAACACAGCTTCTGCTTTGCACAACTAAGGAAAGTGCCAAATGGTGAGGATTGTCAGGAACCCCTCAGAACCAGAGTGACTGAGAGGGAAGGGCAGGTGGGAGGACTGGAGGTGAGTATGGAGCAGTGGATATGAGAATGAGAGAAAAAGAGAATGAGAGAAAAAAAGATGAGGTGGGCTGAGGCAGAGACCAGGCCTCACGAGGAAAGGCTGAGGGACTTGGAAATATTCAGTCTGGAGAACAGGAGGTTGAGGGGGGACGTGATTGCTCTCTTTAAGTACTTGAAGGGCTGTCACTTAGAGAAGGAGAGGGAGCCGTTCCTTTTGGCAGCTTAAGGTAGGACTCGCAATAATGGGTATAAATTATGAGTGGAAAAATACTGGCTGGACAACAGGAAAAAATGTTTACAGTGAGAGTAGTTCAACTGAAGCTGAAGTGAAATTGGCCACCTAGGGAGGTGGTGAGCTCCGCCTCTAGAAATCTTCAAGGAGCGGCTGCATGAACACTTGACAGGGATGCTCTAGAGCAGGGGTGTCCAACTCTGGCGCCCCAGATGTTCACGGACTACAATTCCCATCAGCCTCTGACAGCATGAAGGGACTTCAGCATTTTAGGTTGTATGCCATTTATTTGTTTGTTTGTTTGTTTGTTTATTATACTTGTATATCGCCCTCCCCCGGAGGGCTCAGGACTATCCCTCCACTATTCAAGCATCATTACACTTGGAAACTCCCACTCTCCAGGACCGCGACACTTGGCAAAGTTGGAAGGGGCCATACAGATCATTTCCTGCTCCAGCCCCTCCTCAATTCAGGACCCACCTAGAGCAGGTGTGTCCAACTCTGGCGCCTATGTCATGGATCATAGGGAATAGATCCAGTCGTGGCTTAGCATGGTGCTGCGATTAAGAGTGGCAGATTCTAATCTGGCGAACCAGGTCTGTTTTCCCCGCTCCTGCTCAAGAAGCCTGCTGGGTGTCTAGTCTTGGGTTAGTCACAGTTCTCTCAAAACTCCCTCAGCCCAACCTATCTCCCAAGGTGTCATGGGGGGTGGGGGGTGGGGGTGGATAGGAAGGAAAGGTGATTGTAAGCTGCTTTGAGAATTCTTTCCGTAGAGAGAAAGGGTATAAAAACCAACTCTTCTTATTCTTCTACATGGCTTCCTGTTTGTTTTGGGCACAAATCACTGGTCTTGACCTTCAGAGCGCCTATGGTTTGGGACCAGTGTACCTAAGCAATCACCCAATCCCTTAGGAACCCACCAGACCGTTATTGTCATCTTTGGAGACCTTGCCTCGAGTGCCTCCACCTTCTGAGAGTAGGTTGGGCCACAACCCGGGAAAAGGGCCTTCTTGGTCATGGCTCCGAAGCTCTGGAACTCTCTTTTCAAATAGATTGGTTTTGGTACCCTTTTGTTGTTGTCTTCCATTTTTGTTTCACGTATTCCTTCCTTCCTAATGCTTTGTATGTTGTTTAATCGTTTCATATGTATTTGACTCTCTTAAAAACTTTTTTGAAAGTTGTTTTAAAGAAGTATGTTTGGGGGAGGAGTTTATTTTAATGGTTTTAATGGTGTATTTTAGCCTGCTGTGTTTTAAATTGTTAACCACCTTGGTGGGCCTTGAGAAAGCAGAAAGTGGGATATGCATTTGGTAAATTAAATAAGCAAACTAACAAATAAACAAGAGCAGTAACTTTAAGCAAGAAGGACCTATTGCCAGGCAGTGTTCACTCAGCCTGTCTGGCTTTACTAGAAAGCTGGACGTGTTAAACAGAGACTTGAGTTGAAATGTGAATGGGGCCTGTGTTGGAAAGATCAATCTTGGAGGCTGTAAAAATGTTAAATCAACACAAGGGTCACCTGACTAATGAGAAAAGAATCTAAGCATGTGGGATGTTGCTTCCATTACCACATTATAATGGAGCACAGCTGGGGAAACGTTTTTTCAGTGCAACTCTATTAGCTAGGATGGGATTAGAGGAATGAAATAGGTAGAAACAGCGTCTCTTTTCAAGCACTCTGTGGACTGGTTCAGACATGCATAATGTTTACTGAATATCCCTAATTCTTGTGCAGAAATAATGTGTCCTCCAAGCCAATCATGGACACTGGGTGTGTTAGGAAACAACCACTGTGATTATGGCAGCTGGAAAGAAATGCCACCATGCACCTAAGATGTGTGCAACAACAATTGATAGTTGAGAATTCATCCTTGTGAAATGTTGTGTGTGGAGATTTAGAATGTCTGACTAGGCATCCCAAAATAAAGCTTCTATATATAGTTCTATATATATATATAGAACTTCTTCCTGCTTGTTGCCAGACATTTTGCCAAATACTGATTATTAATAAATTAGTGGTTCTGTTGCTACAGTGTCCTGGCAACATTGTATGATGGTTTAATCACTACATGCAAGGCAGGAAAGACTCCTGAAGGGAAAGTTAATCCAGTTCCTGAACTGCATGAAGCTCATCAGAAATTGCTGATGATGTCAGAAGCCATGGCATCCTATAGACCGAGAGGTCTATAGACATAATGAATTCCCCCCAGGAGAAGGACTTTTGAGATGTATCTCAGGGTCTCCATGTGGAAATGGCGGCGCTTTATAAATTTGTTGACTAATTTGAGATCCAATATTGCTTGCCAGTCCCCATTGCGTTTTGGCATGGTAAAGAAAATGGAGTAAATTCCATGCACAATTTCATGATGGGGAACCAAGTCAGTTGCCTAAATGACCCTGAGATGTTCTATGGCCAGGAAGGTTCTATTCTGCTCCTCCTGATTGCAAGTCAGTGGGGAAGACAGGAACCTCTTGCTGTGGAGTGCCTCTTCGGTGTGGAGTGCCAAAACTTGATGGAATAGCCTCTGGAGACCACCTCTGTGGCCCAGATGTCTGTCTTGGAATGTCTCTACTGGTCCTGGAATAAGAGGAGTCTTCCCCCCCCCCCCCCGCCGGAGATGGCAAGCAGTCATGCTTTGCATGATTTGCTGTCCCCTTCAGGTCTATCTCCCTTGTGGGGGAACTTGCGGTGGAAGGGGTTCTTCTTGAATGAGGAACACTGAGATGACAAGTTGGTTCTCTTAGAGTCTTGCCTGGTTGTATGCAAGGCATATTGGGAATGAAAGGAATGACCATAGGAAGAATTCCCATCATTCCAATAACGAGTACGCAGCATGCCCTTGGTCTTGTCCTTGGTCTTGCCCAGGATGCTATCTGAGGACCAAAGAGTTTCCCCCACCCATGAATGGGTAGGAAGAGACCAACATCTTGGAGTGAAAATCCACTGGTCCAAAATCCACTCTGAGCCACAAAAGTCTTCTGGTCACTGCAGCCGAAGCAATGACTCTGGTGGAAAAGGAGATGGCATCTAGGGTGGCATCCGCTACAAACAAGGCTGCCTTCAAGATTCTGGAGGCCCCTTCATGGAGGTGTTTGCTGTCCTCAGGGAGTAGCTCAATGAGTTTCCTTGCCCAGACAATGATGGCCCTGTGGAGGAAGCCTTGATTGATATGGCCATGGCTTCATGGATCCTTTCCCATCCCCAGAGATTAATCTGCTGGACTGAAGTACTGCAATGGGTGCTTAAATGAGTGCGACCTGCATGAAGTGATGGATGTACGTAGGGGTGTGTGTGTGTGTGTGTGTGTACAACTTTTAAAGAAAAGGCACCTGTTTGTTAGTGGGCTTAGCCCACTCTGCCTTAACCTGACTCTCAAAGAACTTGGGGAATGGAAAGACCTTTTCCTTGGGGGTAGTTTGAGGAAAGAATTCCTGGTCTCCTATGTGGGTAGGCCTAATGTCTGCATCATTGACTACCTCCCCTTCCCCAGAGGAATCTGAGAGATTTTTCTGTGACCTGCATCTTCTCCTCAGCTTTCTCCTGGGAGAAGAATTTGCCCTCCTGCCTAGAATCCACCTCACTACCCTGTTTCCCCTAATATAAGACATCCCCGAAAAATAAGACATAGTAGAGGTTTTGCTGAAGTGCAAAATATAAGGCATCCCCCGAAAGTAAGACATAGCAAAGTTTTTGTTTGGAAGCATGCCCGACGAACAGAACACAGAAAAATAAGACATCCCCTGAAAATAAGACATAGCGCATCTTGGGGAGCAAAAATTAATATAAGACACTGTCTTATATTCGGAGAAACACGGTATCAGAGGAAGAGGAGATATTCCAAATGGGGCTGACCCTACCCCTCTTTTTTGCAGTCTTGGTTGGCCAAGGAGCAGAATCTTTACCCCTACACCTCCCTCCCCCCAGTTGGAGATGGCAAGGGTTGACAGTTAGAAGGGCCTGCCATAGGACCCAGGCCCCTTTCCTGGGTCCTCCCATCTCCTCCCATATGGTGACTCTAAAAGCCTCAAACAAAGGCATCAGGCTGGGGTCCGTTCCCAGTTCGTGGGGGAGACCGTGAGCCCCGAGAGTGCATGCAGGATTTTCCTCAGGAGACTGGATGCACTGCGGAGTCCCTGCTTCTGCTAGAGGAGGATCCGGAGTGGCAGCGGCTATTGTAGCTTGCCGCACCTTTTTGACCTTCGTTTTTGCAGTGTGAGATGCTGCCAATGGTCCCCTGCCTCCCAGGACAGCCCACTCTGAGGACATGCTGTCCTGGCCCATTGCTTGCCGCACTGCCACTGTAAGGGTGCATCATCCTCGTCCCCAAGAGGAATCTCTCGTCTGACTTGCTTTCACCCATTGTGAGGCAGAGCACCTCGAAACAATGTGCTCCTTGGCTGGGACCAAGATAGAGCTAGGGCTAGGGCCGCTTAAGCTGAGAAGTCGAAAGCAGGTACAGAAAGCTGGGTGAGGGAGGGGGAGACGGTTGCCTTCAGTGATCTCACCCCGGCTGGTTTCTCGTTTGTTTAGCAACCTCAGACTCAGGGCAAGGTCACTTTCATGGGGCGAGCGGGTCTATATGTTGATTCATGTTTGTATGGTTGTATATGAAGGATTCATTGTTGTGCTGATACATACTCTCATAATACTGTATGGTTTCCAAACCATTTGTAAATAATATAAGGCCAGAGAGTCCATGTTAAAACATTCACTTTATGTTTTGAGTTGCACAGCTTTCGCGCTGCTAGCCCTTTCTGTGTAATTACATTTAGTGTATACAGTCCTGGTACACTGACTGTATACCTGGTATCCCAATGGATTGCTGTTATGGTAGCTTTCAAGCTCCGGCTAGTCTGAACTATTTCTCCTTCTGAGCATGCGTAAAACTTGTCAGGTGCTGACCAAGTGTCAAAGTAGATGAGCAAAATCTACATGACAGTTATGTCCAGCTTTGAACATGTGCCGTGTACAAAATAGGGCCGTTGTAGCTATTTGTGCCATGGGCAAACTGAGATAAGACACCTGCACCTGATAGGTGAATGTTTTGTATAATAGTAGCAAAGAGAAATCAAAGCAGTGTACCTTGAAACACCTGTTGCCCGGCGAAGCGCTTTGTTAGTCGGTATTGCAATAATAAAGGAACGTCTGTGCTGTTGACTGTGTGTCTGGATGCTGTTCCTGCATTGCATACTCCTGGGTGATCTACTCGTGTGTAACACAACTGTTGGAAAAATTGTCTACACACCCTGCGGTCTTAACAAAACTATAAGAGGGGTTTAATGTATTGTCGAAGGCTTTCACGGCCGGAATCACTGGGGTGCTGTGTGGTTTCCAGGCTGTATGGCCGTGTTCTATAAGAGGGGGTTTTTTTTGTAATTGACCAGCAAGTTTTTAACTCTACATTTATTTGTTTATATATATTGCCGTCAAGTCACTGCTGACTTATGGTGACCTCAAAAGGTTTCCAAGGCAAGAGACTTATGAGGGTGGTTGCCATTGTCTGGCTCTGCATCATACCCTGCTATTCCTTGGAGGTCTCCCACCCAAATGCCAGCCAGTGCCACTGAGACCCAAGGTCCCCCACAAGGTCACTTCCATGGGGCAAGCAGGGATTTGACCCTGGGTTTCCCAGATCCTAGTCACCACGCTGACTCTCTTTTTCTATATAGGAAGATCCAGTTGGTATTAACAGTTAATTGATACTACTTTCCCTCGAACATTTTGAAATAGAATGTTCAGTGTATTTTTTTAATAAACGTATCCTTTTCTCAAAGCTGCAGACCTAGCATGTGAAATATTTACCTTGTTTTCACTGTCCCTTTTTGATGTGAGCTGGTAGTTAAAGGCCCATTTTCTGTATCATTTAATTTTTTAAAAAAAATTCTTCAAAAATTATCTATCTATATATAAATCTAACAGCGTGTTTGTCCCTGATGGTCTCCCTCAGAAGCTGCTGGATGGATCGCCCCCAAATTTTCACAGGACGTCCCTCCCTGTTGTTGGCAGGTACTCGGACTTTCAAACCACTGAAAGTCCATACCTGAGCCAGGTAGAATGTCTTTTTCCTGGCGCACCAGGCCATGAAGCTGCCTCTGTTTAACTGTCACCCTTAGAATGTTCGTGTAGCCTGTCTGTCTGTGGCCTGAGGGCTTAGAATGTTCGTGCAGATGGGCAGAGAGGAGCAGTGGAAAAACTAAATAGGTAATACTGTTAGGTAATACGAGTGGAAGTGAAACACATACACACTTTGCCGTGTGCGACGTCAGGTGGGGTCCCCCCCCTCACACACAGGTAGCTTTCACTCTCTGTGCCTCACCCACTGCTACCACACAATACACATCCAGCTCATCCTCACACACCTCACTCTGCCCTCCCTCACATCCAACCACCACTTACCCACTTCCTCACCCACAGCTCTCTTTTACTAAAAGTTTAGCTGGAGTTTGCCTTTTCTTCTAAGAAATCCAGCTGGGTGGGGGCGAACCAGCACTACCTGCTCCAATTCTTTTGCACATGGCCCTTAAAGAACCCAGGGAGCTGGCCTCGATCTGAGCGCCTCACCACCCTGCCTCTGCTGCCTGACTGGGATAGCCTCCTTGCCCCAGTCCTGCCTTACCCAAGCCAGGACTGTGCGTGTCAACCAGCCTCATGGACATCAGGATTCGCACTCTGGACAGTTCTGTTGTGGAATGGGAAGGGTTACCTTATACTAAAAAAACAAGACACCACCATATAACGATGTGCATTGAAAAGGGAAAGAGGGATTCCATTTGATCACCCCAAAAGGCTATGCTGGGGATCATTGGATCTGCATGGACATCTGTGTGGGTTGCGGACTGTGATGAGAAGGACAATTGCCACAGCAACGCGTGGCTGGGCCTGCTAGTATTTGAATAAAATTCTTCATGTAAACACCTCAGATTTACTTTGAATAGTTCTATTTGGAGTAATTTTGGATTTCTGTTCAGCGTAATTTTATTCCGGTTTTGCAGAGTGTGGGGGCCACTGATACCACACCCCCAAAGGATGTGATTCAGCCAGCTCTGGAGCTTCTGTCGCTGCACCATGGCCATTCGCAAAGCACATTTTGGCAGCCTTGAAGAATAGAAACTCAGGAAGCAGAACATTCTCAAGGAGCAGCACCTTTTGAGCTTTCTCTGCTCTCCAGCATCCACAGGTGGCTGCCAGGTTGAATCTGAGCCCCAACTGGAAGTGAAGGGAAGCAGAGCTACATTGTCCTGCTTTGCCCACTCGTGACGGCCACATGGACTTTCTGTTTCAAGGCAGCTGCAGTTTGACCCTGGCCAGCAGGCTGAGGGAGACAGGACTTTACCGCTCTGTTTTAATCACACTGCCTTTATGCCTCCAATAGCCACAGCTCAAGCCCCATCACATCCTGCAGCTTCCTGTGGTGGCGATCCTTTGGCACTCCAGATGTTATGGACTACAATTCCCATCAGCCCCTGCCAGCACGGCCAATTGGCCATGCTGGCAGGGGCTGATGGGAATTGTAGTCCATAACATCTGGAGTGCCAAAGGTTCGCCACCACGGGCTCTAGTGGCAGAGTATCTGAGGGGTGGCAAAAGACCATACCTAGTTTCTTTTGTGTCTTCAGATGCAGCGGTCTTTTGGTCTGTAGGAAGAAAGGAAAGTGGGGGTGCATTTGTTCACATGTGAAATGTGCACATGTGAGTGTGAGAGTGAGAGTGAGTGTGAGTGTGAGGTGGCTCTGCCCCACTCCCTTGCAGCAGTGGCGTAAGGAGGTTAAGAGCTCGTGTATCTAATCTGGAGGAACCGGGTTTGATTCCCAGCTCTGCCACTTGAGCTGTGGAGGCTTATCTGGGGAATTCAGATTAGCCTGTGCACTCCCACACACGCCAGCTGGGTGACCTTGGGCTAGTCACAGCTTCTTGGAGCTCTCTCAGCCCCACCTACCTCACAGGGTGTTTGTTGTGAGGGGGGAAGGGCAAGGAGATTGTAAGCCCCTTTGAGTCTCCTGCAGGAGAGAAAGGGGGGATATAAATCCAAATTCTTCTTCTTCTTCTTGCTATAAGATCCTGTTCAGTGCAGCTATATAAGCCGTCACTCAACTCTGGGAAAGAGCCAGTCAGATCATTTTATTTTAATGACTTATTATTTTGTTGTCACCAGCTTGGGTTTGCCCATTTTTGCTGTTGCCAGTCTTCTGTTTTTAAATTCCCCTTCATGCACATGCCTGGTGAGGGCTCACTGCTCCTCAGGGAGAGGCGAAGTTGGCACGTGGATATTGGAAGCAGACTAGAAAGTTTGCGAGCCTTCGCTTTCTACCTTATCTGTCCCACTGCACCCAAAACAGCTTTTCCTTTGGACCTGTGAACTGTCTGGTGCTTGAAGGTCCTTCATTCTTGGTTGGGATGGGTTCTGTAAATCAAGGGGGAAATGAAACTCACATTTACGTGAAACTCACATTTACACAAATCTGAACCTTATTTAATTAATTCATCTAGACCAGTGTTTCCCAACCTTTTCGAGGTCAGGGTACCCTTGACCTCACTCTTCATATCTCACGGTACCCCTGCCACCACCCTCCACCTTCCCCTCCCATTGCCCCTGCTTGCCACACCCCCCACCTTCCCCTCCCAGGGCAAAGGAAAGCACTGGGGGTGGTGGCGGCTGCTGACCTTGTGGCAGGCCCTGCCCCATGGGCCAGCTCCATGTCCTTGCTGGCGCCGGTGGGAGACACCACAAAAATGAGGGGGGGCGGTAGTGTTGCCGCGGTACTCTGGGACATGCTCACGACACCCCAGGGTACCACGGAACCCTGGTTGAGAATGGCTGATCTAGACCTCACGTTTCTCCCCAATGGGGACCCAAAGCAGTGGACATCATTTTCCTTGCCTCCATTTTATCCTCTCAACAACCCTGTGAGGTAAGTTAGTCCAAAAGTGTGTGACTGGCCCAAGGTCACCCAGTGAGCTTCCATAGAACCTGGGACTAGTCCAGTGGTGGTGAACTTTTGACACTCCAGATGTTATGGACTACAATTCCCATCAGCCCCTGCCAGCATGGCCAGTTGGGGCTGATGGGAATTGTAGTCCATAACATCTGGAGTGCCAAAGGTTCACCACCACTGGACTAGTCTGACACTCCTGACCGCCGTATTGTCTTCCCCTCAGACCATTAAAGCCAGTCATGTCTACTTGGGCTGGCAATGGTGCTCCAGGGTCTCGGACAGAAAAGGGTCTTTCCCATCACCTGCTACCAGATCCTTTAACAGGATGTGCCAGAGATTGAACCCGGGACCCTCTTCATTCTAAGTAGAGGCTCCCCGGTGGTAGTAGAGAATGCTTCATGAAAACAGGGGGTTTTTTTGTCTGAAGGCAGCCATATTGTGCAGAGAAAGTAATTCCAGATAACTTCTCAGTTGCTGGCTTAAATTTACCTCAGAATCTTTTCCTCTGAGCCCTTCAGGGGAGGGCGGTATACAAATCTAATAAATAAATAAATCTTTGATGATGGCTTTATTCAAGAAGTATTCCAGATGTGTCACTAAGATGGCTCAGAACAATAAGCACGAAGAATGCTTCTTCTGTCTTGGTGAGACTTGTGTCTCTGAGATGTGCCGGTCTCGCTGCCTTTTCACTCTGGGAGCCAGACATGAATGGGGTTTGAGGCTTAAGGCCGCTCTGTGGAAAAAGCCTTTCTACTGGAGGGGGAGGACATCTGGATGGGTGTTTCCCAGCTCGTTCTCAGGGAGACAGGATGTAGTTTTTTGTCACTTCCTGGGAACCGGCTGGGCGCCCATCTTGTTCCAGTTTAAATCCTGTCTCTGCAGGGAGAACTGTGTCTGTTTGCAGCTTAGGTGGATGTGTCCCTCTAATATGTCTTCAAGAGGACCTGTACATCTTCGGCCTCTTCAGATCCAGCAATTCCATTTGGGCTGCCTTCTTCTGATGCTGCTTTGGAGCCTCTGTTAAGAAGGCAGAAAGAAGGGTAAAAATTTGCTGCTATGAGAAAAGTTTGATATATGTGAAATGGTATCCCCTTTTATTTAGTTGTCTTTCGGCTACAGAAGTGTTGCTATGGAGATTTGTATATAAACAGTAGAAAAAAGTTACAGTGCAGTAGATTTTTTGGGATGCGAGAGGGATTGAGACAAAAGAGTCTGGTATAATTTGGACTTTCTGAAATACCTGGAAATTTTATGATTGTTGCCTACTAGAAAAAAATCGATAGAATTAACACCTGGGAAACCAATTACGGTGGCCGTCTATCCTTATTCCAGTCTAATACAGCATTCAGATCTTCAATTAATATTAATTCATCCTCTTAAAAGTCTATAATGGATTGAAAAAGTTTTTCAAAGAAGTTTTCTCTTGAATTGTTTGGGTCATATATTTTTATTAATGCACATACTTTATCATCGGGAAGATTAAGTTTTAATAACATAATAAAATGAACCTTCCATCTGGATACAGTAATCTGCTGGTGTTTGATATGTGTAACAACTCTTTTCTTGGTATGAGTTGAGGCTTTATAGGCTTTGCCGAATTTCTCATAATTTAGTATATGTGTATGTTGGGCTTTAATGTGAGTTTTTGGGATGCAAATAATGTGAGCATTTTGTTTCTGTAATCAGTTAAAAATTTTGTTATTTCAGAAGAAGTAGCTTGTTAACATTGATTGAAATCATCTTCATGCTTATTTTTTTGGAACAAGAACTGCTGTCCACTAAGTTTGTTCTCCTCTCTTTCCAAAAATTATTTGGATTTCTCCTCTGCTGTACGTTTAGATGATTTGTCTTTTAAATCTGTTTGATTTTTTTTAAGGATCAGCTGTAGAGTTTTTGAATGGGTTCTCTCCTGTGAGATGGATTACTAGTTGTCTGGCTTAGTTTATTATTTTGATAATTCTTTTCCTCATATGTAAGATAACTTCCAGCGCAAATGGTATTCTCCAGTAATATTTTATTTCTCCTTTTATTATAACTTGTCTTGAAAGATAGATCTGTCCCATCCTGTCTCCTCCTTCCAATTACTCTCGCTTCCCCTCCCTTTTCCCTTTTTCCTTCCCCCCATCCCCCAGTTATTTTCTTGCTTGTTGGCTTTATTGATAAGACACCACTTGGAATTTTAATATGAATGTTAGATTTTAAATGTTGACAGTGTAACTTTTTACTTGTATTGTGTCTTGGTTGTTAGCTGCCAGACTTGAGCCAGACTTTGGTTGGGAAAAGGTAGCCATTAATTAAATAAATAAACATTTGGAGCTGTGTAGCTCCTCCCCTCTCTAGCATCAGAAGAGACAACAACATGTCAATCAGGGCAGCAGAGTGTCAGGGAGATTGTATCTAGGTGTTTGAGATGCATTCCTAGCTCAATGTAATTGCTACAAAATATATGTAACCAGCCTGCTGTACGTTACCACTGCCATTCTGGGGCATTATTTCTTGGATCTTTACTTTATGGCTTCACACACTGAGTAGATAACTAGGCTTTCCCCTGACACTTTCGTCTCATGAGAACCGAGATTGTTTCCATTCTCTCGTGGAGGCAGGATGAGAGGTGGCTCTCTATATCTGCCAATGACCTTGGGGCACCTCAGCTACAAACTAACTCTCACATTTCTTGGGAAAATAGGAGGGGGGACTAGCATCAGAACAAAGGGAGTAGCAAAAGCCAGGTTTGCCAGAACTGGCTTTGTCAAGCTGGGTGCTTCGATTGATTTATTGCTTCAAGGTTCAAGACCTAACACAGAGACATCCAAGGACTGTGGAGAGCAGAGCCAGAGCTCCCCCAACTCCAGTAGGATGGGCTGGTTTGAATCCTTACAGTTGCTTTTTGGTGCTTGGCAGAAGTTTTTCATCTTGAACCACAGGTGGGATCCAGCAGGTTCTCACCAGTTCCTGAGAGTGGGTTACTAATTATTTGTGTATACCGAGAGGGGGTTACTAATTGGGTCTGCTTTTCCGTTAGAAATTCCATTAGGTCCAAAAATCATAAAGTCCTGTTGTTTCCTATGTGGCTGGTTAGCGAAGGTAGAAAACGGGATAATTCTCTCTATTGGGCTGTTTTAAAAACATGTTTTAGAAATATGGTAAAGTTCCTTGTTTAAGGAAAGTATCCTTCTTTTGATTTCTAGAAACAAAATTAAGTATTGGAAAATATTAAGTATTTGACAGGCAGTCAATTAGAGGAGAAGTAGTTGTTTCTGTTGGCAGTAGACGATAGGACTTGCTATAATGAGTTTAAATTATGGACAGAAAGATACCAGCTGGAAATTAGGAACTTTTTTTTTACATTAAGAGTTTTTTACAGTAACAGAGAAATTATTAATGCCCCGCCCCCGGAATGCCTGGCCACGCCCCCGTCGTGCCCCACCCAATCCCATTGGTGCTACGCCACTGTTTGAATCCCACCACCATGGGAACCTGTTACTAAAATTTTTGGATCCCACCACAGTCTTGAACCTTGGATTGGATCTGTGTTCTTGAAGTCATATGCACCTGCACTGTCCATATCTGATTCCAGAGAAGGATTTCCAGAAGACTCCTGGTTCTTATTGAGAAGTGATATCTTGCACCCTACTGGGGTGCTGTAGTCTGCTGCAGGCTGATGGCACTTCACACTTTCACATGCACAAACACAGACCTCGCACTGGGAACCACATACAAGCCCTTAGGGATATAACAAAGTGTCCACTGGTATTGTTTATCTCAGCCTACGCAGAATACAGCTGCCTGATTGCGACATTAAAAATAACCCCACCTGCTTCAAGTCACCTTATGATAATGAAAAGCAAAAATATACTTTTTCAAGTAATCTTTTGACCTTCATTAGTGCTATAGTTTTGTATCCTTCTTTGTCCCAGATAATAACACCTACTTCTTTATCATGCCATATAAACATTTATTTGTTTTATTGTGCCTGACCTTCAGTATTCTGTGACTAGGATAAAAGAAATATTCTCAGAATGGAGCTTGGGAGTTACGGGGCTACTGGCAAAACCTTTCTGTAACACTTTTTAAAATGATCTGTTGAGTGAAAAGTTCCAGAGAAATGAAATATGAATTTGAAAGATGGCTTTCTGAAGAACATCTGAATCCTCTTTCTGTCAATGGTCTCAGCCAATTTCGGGGAAGGGGGGTTGCTAGTGTGTTCAGAGTGTTAAACTTTATAACCTGTTGTATTATTGAACGCTAGATTTCCAACAACCTTTTATTTTAAAGCATGGAAAACAGTCTGCTCACCAACAGGTACAGATTTGTTTTAGCATTGAAGACAGCAGGAATTTGTGCAAAGACCCCTTTCTTGTTTTGTCCACTTTTAGCTGTCCTTCTTTTTAATGTGTGACTGTCCAGTTGTTGCATTCTTGCTGTGGTGAAGCTGCCTTTCCCCAGTGATCTGCGCTGAGTAGCCAGACTCATGCCCAGTATCTCCTTAGAGAGCAAAACTATGAGCTTCCGAGAGTCACAGCTCCACTCATCCAGTGCCGTATTTTCCTTTCCATCCAGTTCAGGAAATATTAGGTAGCCAGCAAGATACTGTGTTCAATTACAAATGGTCAAAATCCAGGTCAGTTTTCTGAAGAGGCATGATAGTGTCCATGATTAGATTAAGAATCCTACTTACCGTGTTTCCCCGAAAATAAGACAGTGTCTTATATTAATTTTTGCCCCCCAAGATGCGCTATGTCTTATTTTCAGGGGATGTCTTATTTTTCCGCTCCACAGCTGCATGCTCTGGTGTTCTGTTCGACGGGCATGCTTCCAAACAAAAACTTTGCTACGTCTTACTTTCAGGGGATGCTTTATATTTAGCACTTCAGCAAAACCTCTACCACGTCTTATTTTCAGGGGATGTCTTATTTTCGGGGAAACAGGGTAGTATTAAATTACCTCCTCCCTTCAGTTGCCACAAAGAATCTTCTTGAGTCTTTCCCAAGTTTGTATCTTTAATGCATAATTAAAAGGGAGTTTTAAAGTTGTTTGCATCAAATAATAGCCGTGCAGAGTTAGCCTTGTGAACACTTTTGGCCCCTCAGCTAACCAGTTAAGGGTCCTGGTACAAATGAAGTATGTGCAGTCCTTGAATGACACAAGGTTGAGACAATTCATAAAATTTCATAGTTTAGATCTGTGGGGGACTAAGCTGCTTGGATCAAGTTGTACAGGTTCACTTTTCTACAGTAACCACCAAGAAAGCCAGCTGTCATGATCCGCCCAGTTCTGGCCCAATCCTGCCATGTCTCCTGAGCGGGATGTGGGATCCTCCCTCCCTCCCTCCCTCCCTCCCTCTCTGGGACTGCTAACTATTCTTTGCCTCTCAGTTTGTTTTCCAGGCGAGGCTTAATCTGCTCAGTAGGCACCTGCTGGCCTTTGCACTTTGAAGCACTGGGAGGGTGGATTGTTTTGACCTAAGTCAGTGGTGGCGAACCTATGGCATGGGTGCCAGAGATGGCACTCAGAGCCCGCTCTGTGGGCATGCACAAACAGAGTGCCCCCCCACCCACATCTAGGCTGACCTGGGCCACTGGGCTCGATTATTAGCATTAAACCTAAGACCTAGTTTTGGGGAAGCAGTGTAGGCAACCCTGTTAAGCGTTGTTAAGCAACCTTTACCTGGGAGTAAGCTTGGTTGCTGGCAACCTTTACCTGGGAGTAAGCTTGGTTGCTGGCAATGGGGCTTGCTTCTGAGTAAACCCTCCTAGGGTCGTGATTCACCCATTGGAAGAGTTGCACGGTTGCTTCAAAGCAAAGCCACCGACTAGCACCAAGCTTACTCCCGAGTAATGCACGCCTCTGAGCCAACCGTTTTTTCTAAACTAAAACCTCAGTATTCAAATTAAATTGCTGTGTTGGCACTTTGCAATCAATAAGTGGGTTTTGGGTTGTGATTTGGGCACTCGGTCTCGAAAAGGTTAGCCGTCACTGACCTAAGTGAAGGCTGTGCTGTCTCCTTCCTCTGAGGCTGGAGGGGTGCCACCCCCCCCCCTCTTGGGAACTGGTACTGAGGGGGTGGTGTTATGTGACGTGGAGGGGCATGAAGTGGGATATAATGGAAGATGTTTTGGCACTCAGTTCTGGCAATAGAAGTCTAAATGCCTTTTCCTGATGCTGTTTTCAATAAAAGACATTGTCTGGATATGAATATTGAACAGTCCAGGGATCTGACACCAGCATCACAATAAAATTAAATCCTTTCTTTCCCCTTCTCCAGATACATATGTTTGCTACTCTGAATTTCCAGGCGGAACTAGGAAAAAAGCAAGTAATAAGTTCAGCCATAAAAACAAGTCATAAGATAGCCAGCATCACAATAACATTAAATTTACTCCCCCCCCCCCCCCCGCCTCCTCTCCATATATGTTTGTCATTCTGAATTTCCAGCTGGGACTTGGGGAAAAAAGAAGTCATAAGTCCAGTAATTTTGGCAATTGGTCTGATTTCTCTCTCTTAGATTGGTAGGGCTGCCAACAAATGAAATTGCCGCCCCCCCCCAAAAAAAGTACATGGTTGTAACCCCCAAGTGGATCTCTAAAGGGTAAAAGTAGACAGCTGACCTGTAGAACTTACTGTTCTGTCTTTAAAGTCACTTTTAGTTGTTTGAGAAAGTCTGCTCCACACACACACACATACAGAGGATTTTTCCCGTTTCCATACCCATTGTTTTAATTTACATGGGGTAATCTTTTGGGTTAATTTAATAGGTATCAGGGCTGGTCTCATCACTCAGTGGCCAGGCTGTTAAGGTTCAGCGGCTCATCTAATTCTTCTTCCTTTAATGTTTGGCCCCTTCCGCACACGCAAAATAATGCGTTTTCAAACCACTTTCACAACTGTTTGCAAGTGGATTTTGCTATTCCGCACAGCTTCAAAGAGCACTGAAAGCAGTTTGAAAGTGCATTATTCTGCATGTGCGGAATGAGCCTTTGGCCTGCATCTGGTCTCTTTGTCCCAAGCTGCTCCCCAATAGCAAGTTGTTGGTACAGACAGGATTGCAGTGTTGACTTCTGTTGTGTGATTGCACATAGTTTCAATTGTCCTGAACAGGGCCTGTGGATTTCATGAAGTGTTCAGCAGTGGTCCTCCTTTTAGACACAGTGTTGGAGTTCATGCTTGCTCGGCACTTTAGAGGATGAAAGGCGTGCAATAAAACTACCTAACAAATGACTAGATTGGTTTGAATACACTGCTCCGATGTGGGGGTGGGAGGAGGCAGACAGGTGATGAACTGAATCCTGCAGATTCTTGGCACAGTGTAGTAGGGATTGCTAACTTAAAAATGTTTGTTTATTTATTAAATCTAATGTGCCGCTCCTCATTTCTCTGCTTCCAGGCAGCCTGGTGAATCTGAAGACGCTTCAAGTTTTGCAGAGTTTATAAACCATTTTTCCATGCCCCTACTGAAGAACTATATATCCAAGGAAATTAATCTTGGATAATGCAAAATGAGCTGATGTTTATGGCCATCAGCAGCAAAAGTTCAGACAGAGAATGCTTAGTTCTTGTGCACAGATGCATCTGCTGCCAGAATTGTTCCCATGGCTGGGAAATGGGTCAGAGCTAGTGATGTTTTCTGTGTGCCATAATGAAGTAGAAAGTGGCTGCTTATTATTTTACAGATTTCTTTGTCACTATTATTCCCAGTTAACAGACCGGGCACTAAAAGCAGAGGGATTTTTTTCCCCTGAAGCCACAAAAGAACCTCCATTCACACACAGTTAGCAGGGCACTTTGCATTTAGTGAGGCTCTGACGATGCAGTAACCAGGAAACGAAAGACAGGCAGAGAATGAATAAAACAGTCTGTAGTGAAGGCTGAGTGGGTCTTACTGAACTGAACAGAAATGCGCAACCTTGATGTGAACTGAAGAAACTCAACCTGTCTTTCCTTGTTTTCTGGCCTTTGAAGGCAGGGCATTTGGTATTCTCAGCCGTTGCCATTTGAATCCAATAAAAACCCGGCAGCATCTTGATAAGAGCCCAGGTACACTTTACCAGACCTCCATCCCATCAGGTAACTGGAGCAGCTACTTTTGTAATGACCATTGTGGCAGCCCAAAAAGACTGTTTCTCTTGTTCGAGCACAGGATCCATATCTTGGCCGAGCATTAATGTCACTTGATAGGACTTGCATCCAGCTCCCTTCCGAGTGAATTAGGTTTTATAATAATAAGCAACAGAAATAAAGGTCTTTTTGTTCCACTGATAGGTCCATCCTGTGAAACTGATCAGGGCCCAGGCAACTGAAGGACTAATAATCTGTGGAATCTGTGTGTAAGAATCCTTTCATACTTGGTTTGGGGCTTTTTGAAATAGAGCAACCACAGCAGCCTGGAGGTTAAAATAAAATGGCTAACAAAAGAGGCACCAATTCTATCATTTCAACATCTCAAAAGCCACAACAAAAATGGGCACAGTCTTCTCTGGGTCATCCCCCCCCCCCCCCAACAGTTTGTAATAGAAATCATTAATACATTCATCCTTAGTAGCTGCAAATTTCATTTGGGTCCCTAAAGTAAAGGTAAAAAAGCCCAGTATCAGGTAGCATTCAGCAGCGGGGGGGGGGGGGGAACCGTGTGGCCCTGTCAATATTAACGAACCTGCCTTTGTAACCACCTTCGTTATTTCCATCAGACCTTAGCTAAAATCGGACTTTCCTCAGTAGTTCAGATATTGCCCGAACTATTAAAAGAAGTTTTCAGTGAAGTTATTGCTGATGATGCATTTATTTATTTTGAAATACTATCAAACTATTTTTGGAAGGAAGGGCAGACATAACTGTATCTGGGACGGATCTTTATAACTCGTCTGTGCCAAAACAGTTGCTGTAAAAGGTTCTTTATTATCTATTGTCAGAATAGTACATGTTTTCTACAACTTGGAATCTGAGCGCAAGATTAAATGCTAGCAATATTTTTGCTTGTCTGTTATAGTAATGCCTCCCCATATTTTTTTTTCTTAGGGGGACTTTTCTATTTTTTAAGAATAGAATTCTTATAGGGGTGTTGTGCAGTTTCCGGGCTGTATGGCTGTGTTCTAGTATTCTTTATATTTTATGAACAAACTGTTTTTGAAGGTTTTTTCACATTTGTAACTTTTCTAATGTATTGCTTTCTCTCAGCCTCTTCATGTTAGATTACTTGTGTTCTGATTTTTGCCTGTTTGGGCATAATTGACATTAATAATATTAGTATTTGCATATGTTTTCAAAACTGCCAAAACCTAATTTACACACTATGATAGCTCAGTTGTGAAAAGTAGGGTGGACCCAGGCGCTTTTGTAGCCTGCATGGAAAACCTAGATAAGACAACTCATCTATTGGCTTTTGGAGCGCAACTCAATGAAGAAAGTTATTCTTTTGCTCTCAATATGTATACTTGAGTATACCATGTCATATATAGCCAGTTATCCGGCAATGTGCTTCCTTTTATAAGTCCCCAGACTTGCTATTTGATACTTTTAGCTGTGGTAGAGAGGACTCATCTCTCTGCTCTTGTGGCAAAATGCTCTCTGGGTTAAGCAGGCAAAATGGATGCAAATGTGTTGACTAATATATTTTAAGAATTTTTAAAAAATAAAGTTTGCATTCAAGCTGATTTTTAAAAAGTTAAAAGGAGAGGTGTTTTTACAGCTGTAATGTACAAAACAGGATTTAAAAATTAAGTGCATTCCTTGAAGGACTAAAAGCCAAGTGTCAGAGAATGAGAGCTTGTGAATTCCTTTCATTCCTAGTAGGAATCTCTAGCAGAAAAGCAAGTGGTTCTTTGAGACTCAACATCCAGAAAATAAAATGGGAAGATAAAGGTGTGATCCATAAAGGGAGCTCATCATATTCTTTAGATGTGCTTTGATTATACCTGAACTGTTAGATGTGCCAACTGATTGGCGTGTGGGTAAAGCTGCCCTGCCTGTCATGTTCATCTTCCGCCACCTCTTGCTTCCTGGCCCTTCCTTCCCTTGGTCGCAGTGTGTGAGCCCCCTCTGGGACTTGCTCTGTGTGTGGCCTCTTCTGGGAATTCACCGGAGGTTACTTTCCTTTTCTAATTTGTAGGAAGTGGCTCATAACATCTGTTTGGGCCCCTAGGCTACCTCTGAAAGTCTTTAGCTGTTTCTAGGCTTGTGTTCTTCCCCCTTTCTTTCAAAGTGTGTGTGTGTGGGGGGGGGGAGTACAAACATGTATTAAAAACTGACAGGCATGAGTGATAGCTTGGGCGGGGCGGGGGGGGGAACTACTTTTCAGGTTATACATAAAGTACTAAAGATGCAGAGACCAAAACCTTTTATTGTAATTTAACAGAACTGAAATGTTTATGTGCACCTGAAAAGCCTGGTAGTTTTGTATACCTGGATTTTGGGAAGGATGTAAATTACTGATATTTGGGGATATGTGTGTCGCCCAGTAGCGCTTTGGAATTGAGGTTTGGGTTTTTTGGGGGGATTCCAGATTTGAATTCCTATGTTCCCAATCACATAAATGTCATCCAAATGATACCAAAATTGGTGGAGACCAGGTGCCCCCCCCCCTCCAGTGTTTGCTATGGGAGAAACTATTGGTGTGCGCGCTCGGGCGGGGGGGGGGGTGGTATTAGAAGAAGCCAGTAGCCAAACGCACAAGAGCAGCTCCTGGTCAGAAGCCTCCAAGGCAAACACAGCCCAAGAGAACCAGCCTAAAATCAGAGAATCAAAGCCAGCCTGACCTTGTGTTTTTGTTAAAAACCCAAATGTGTCATCGGCCTTTGTGGAGGGATGTGCGAATCATCATGATGATCATATTGCCTGGGACAGCTGCCTCCCTCCCTCTGATAGCAGAGTCAGAAGTGATTTTATTCCATTTCTGATCTTGCTTTTAAATAAAGATGGAACTATGTTTTATTTCTGTGTAAGTTAGGCAGGAACACACTGTATTAGGTAGAAGATAGGAATTATAGCATGGAACCTCCTTTGCTCAAGGCAGGAATCCACCCCTGCTCCACCTGGGCATGTCCCTTTCATTTGCTAAAACCATGGATGGACATTGACAAAAGGGACCAGCGGAAGAAGCGCCTCAATCTGCCTAATCCCACCAGCAGGCAGATAAGGGTGTCATTCGTCCTTAAGTTTCATTTCCTGACCCCAAGCACCCAAAGGACTCTTTTGTGTTTTTCCCACCTGTGCTTATGTCATCGCCTCGCCCGGCTTCGGCCACGAAATTCAAGAAGGGACAGCCCTCTGGACTCTAATTGTTTTCCATGTATCTGTAAATGAATGGTTGTAGGCTGTCCTGTATTCCCCCGGACTCTCGGGCGGGAGAAAGTGTATTTAAGTTGTTGTAAAGCTGCTAGGCAGTTGCAGTTGCCGTGGTGTGGAGGTGCTGACACGTAGGTCAGCATCTCAATAAACTCATTTTTATTTCTTAGTATTCTCGCTGTGTTGGGTCCTGTTTCTGTTCCCCTGCGCTGCCAAGAGCTGGTTGGTCTGGAGCTATTAAAAGTTACCAGGCATCGTGGTAACACCTCCTCCTTTGCTCCTGTTGTCAGGGAACCCGGAGATAGTCCTGGGAATCTTGGCATGGTGGTCCAGGATATTCACAGGTATTTCCAGGGCGATATTTGGGATTCTGGAATCCCAAATACTGTTTTGACTGTCCAGAACATATTTTAGGACCAGAAATATCCATGTGCATACTCCTAGTAGAATGTATCTGTTGCTTAAGAAACTTTGTGCGCAGTAAATTCATAGAATTGCTACTGGAAATTGAGATGAGTAACCTGTAAGTTTCAACAGTACTTTCTAGTCATTTTGGTCACAATTCTCTCATTCCTCTTACACAGAGGCATAGCTTCAAGGGGGCGGGGGGATGGGGGAGAAACGACGCACCAGGCGCATGCACCTGTGGGGGTGTGGTGAGGGCATTCCGGGGGTGTGGCGAGGGCATTCCGGGGGGCGGACGGGTGTGTGGCAGCATCCGTCCCTACTCTGACAGCATTGTTGGAAGAATGGAAGCTGTGCAAAATATTGTCTCTCTTTCAAATCACCAGAATTATAAAACTCTAGGTTTTAAAACTGACTCTTTTCAAGGAAAGTTTGGTCAGTTACTTACTGCTCAACTGGGAATGAGCCACATCTGGTACCTGTTTACTTTACCCCTCCCTCCTCTCCCTTGCATGCCACCCCTCCCCTCCCTCCCCTCCCCCTTCCTCCGCTAGGGTGGGTTGGCCATGTCCAAATGCCAGGCCCACTCCCCCTCCCTCCCCTCCCTTGCATGCTACCCCTCAATCCCTCCTCCCCTCCCTCCTCATCCCTTGCATGCCACCCCTCCATCCCTCCTCCACTCCCTCCTCATCCCTTGCATGCCACCCCTCCCTCCCCTCCCCTCCCCTCCCCTCCCCTTCCTCCGCTAGGATGGGTGGGCCATGTCCAGATGCCGGGCCCCCTCCCTCTCCCTCCCCTCCCTTGCATGCTACCCCTCAATCCCTCCCTCCCTCCTCGTCCCTTGCATTCCACCCCTCCCTCCCCTCCCCCTTCCTCCGCTAGGGTTGGTGGGCCATGTCCAGATGCCGGGCCTCCACCCTCCCCTCCCTTGCATGCCCCCCTTTATCCTCCCCCTTACATACCTCTAGTGCTGGCTGTGTGTGTGTGTGTGTGTGTGTGTGTGTGTGTGTGTGTGTGTGTGTGAGTGAGAGAGAGAGAGAGAGAGAGAGAGAGAGAGAGAGAGAGAGAGAGAGACTGTACAATCCAAAGGAGGGGGTGAAACTGTTGTGAAGGCGCATGGGGCAAATGTGCCAGCGGGGGGTGGAGAGCACACTGTCGGTGGGGTACCACACAGTTCTGCAGAGCCCAAACCAGGAAGCTGCCACTGTGCTATTGCTCTTCTCCCTCCTGCACCCCCGGCCACAGAACCTCATGCGGACAGAGGTGTATGGGGGGAATTGGCCCCCACCCCCGAGCCCCACCCCCAGGCCTTGCCCCCTGGCTCCCTGCCAGCAGTACTTTCTGCCCTCCCCTTTGGGGAGAGCAGAAGCAACTGCAAGACTCCATCCTCATCTCCTTTGCTTTGCAGAGCCTCGCCCCCAGGTCCCGCCCCCACAGGGGAGGGCAGAAGGGACCGCTGGCTGCTGGCTGGGAGACGGGAGGGGGGCAAGGCTTGGGGGGTGTCCTCGGGCTTCCTTGGCCCCACCCACATTGATGATGACATGGGCGGGACCGCGGGTGCCCAAAGATGACAAGGCAGCAGGACTTCCTGTTCATGTGGGGTGCCAAATTTGCACCCCCACGTGAACAGATTAGTGGCGCCTGGGGGCAGAGGGTACCCCCCCTTCCCTGGCAGATACACCACTGCTTGCGGATACTGGTGGAGGTTGTCCGGGACAGGTCCTGGGGGCAGGGCCAACTGTAGTCAGCTTCCAGGCTGGGAATGTCCCCGGTGCCAGGTAACAGCTTCTGTTACGAGAAAGTGTGATGCAGCCCATGGGGTTTTTTGAGCGATGGGGGATTTCTGTGTGGTTGTGTTTTTTCCTGCTTGCCACACCGCCCCAAACCCATTTGGAGACAGTGCGACTGTGCCACGGCAGTGTCATTCCTGGCCTCCACCCTCCCCACCCGTGGGTGGACTGCGCTGCTTGGCTCCACTGTCAGGCTATTCTGTCTGCCTGTCTCAGCTCCTTCAGTTTGGGGTGGGGGCACATGGATGGTGGGCCGCCTGCGGAGGACATGAGGCTCAGGCTGGGGATCCTGCTGTGGAGCCTGTGGGTGGGAGAATCATATAATCAACGCCAGTCTCCTTCTGCCTGTCCAGAATGCTTTGCTGTCTAAACTGTTTGCAGAAGTTGACCCACTATTTGTTTGTTTGGTTATTTGGTGTGCATGTATTTTTAGCCTGCCCTATTGCAATTACATGGGGATTGGGTGGGAAAGGGATTTGGGTGTGAACTTCTGTGCTCTTGGCTGTGTCTGGGCAAGGCCTGGTCTCCCCGGAGTCAGTTCACGGTTAGAGGAATTGCAAATGGGATCTGTCAGAAGTGGCTGTGAAGGAGCCACTATTAATCAGGCATCAGTTTAGAGGCAACTAAACTTTGTGTGAGAGAGAAGCCTCCAGAGGAGCTTCTCCAGCAGACGGATTGGTAGCTGCTCCCTTCTTTTACTTGCTGTTGCTTGGCTTCCACATCCCAGGCCAGTGGGCTCCCCTCATCATGGATGCCATTTGGTGTTTGGTGTGTTTGCAGTGTCACGATGGGAGCAGCTGCCCTGGCGAGGGCGTTCCCGTCTGCTGCACAAGTGCCGGCAGCCGCAGAGGTGTTCTGTCTGGGTCAGGAGCAGGCTTTGTTCTCGGGTGGCAGTGCATAGGGTAATAGTAGTGCGACATCCTGTGCTAGAAGGGAGGTCATTATTGTTGTCCTCTTTGTTGCCAAAGGTATGAGGGGTGGGCCCAGACCTTGATGGCCCAAGCTAGCCTGATCTCATCAGATCTTGGAGACTAAGCCGGGTTGGTCCTGGTTAGCATTTAGATGGGTTATTACTCAGTGGCAGGCAATTGCAAACTGCCTCAGAATGTCTCTTGCTGCGAAAACTCCATGGGGTTACCGTAAGTTGGCTGCGACTTGATGACACTTTCCTCCACCACCACTACTGTGAGAGATGGAGAATGATAGAAGCCCTCATGAATTTCTGGCTAAACTGAACTTTTGAACTGGGGATTTTCCAACTCCTACTACCGTGTTTCCCCGGAAATAAGATAGTGTCCTATATTAATTTTTGCTCCCCAAGATGCGCTATGTCTTATTTTCAGGGGATGTCTTATTTTTCTGTGTTCTGTTCGTCGGGCATGCTTCCAAACAAAAACTTTGCTACGTCTTACTTTCGGGGGATGCCTTATATTTCGCACTTCAGCAAAACCTCTACTACGTCTTATTTTTTGGAGATGTCTTATATTGGGGGAAACAGGGTAGTAGCTGCCCTGTTGGGCTATCTTTGTTGATGCTATTCCGCATGTTTGTTTCCTCACTTCTGTACCTGAAGCCTGCTGGGTGACCTTGGACTAGCCACAGTTCTCTGAGAACTCTCTCAGCCCCACCTACCATTTGCAGGAAGAGGAAGGGAAGGTCACTTTGAGACTCCTTAAAGGTAGAGAAAAGTTGGGTATAAAAACAGAACTCTTCTTGTATCGGAACTAGGAGACTTATTACAAAGCTATGCTTATAAATGAAACAGCAAAAAAGGGACAGAGCTAGACAAAATGGGGGCTCCCTATACGCAGCAATGTGAAGGCGGTGGTGGTGAGCAACGTGGAGAAAAATGCCGTGCTTTTTTGCTGGGAATTTCAGATATTTAAGGAGAGCAATCAGGTTCCCCCTCAATCTCCTCTTTCCCAGACTTAAACATTCCAGAGTCCCTTTCTTCATAGGACTTGGCCTCCTGGCCCCTGATCCTCCTCGTCCCTCTCCTCTGCACCTGCTCCATTCTGTACACATCCTTTTTGAAATGAGACCTCCAGAGCTGTACACAATATTCCAATGCAATATACAGTGGAACTATGACATCTTGCACCCTAAGATCGCATTAGCCTCTTTTTTGTCACTGCATTGCACTGGCTGCTCATATTTAAGTTATTGTCCACCAGTTCCTCAAGATCTTGTTCACACACACTGCTACTCATTAGTGTATCCCCATCCAGTATGTCTATTCCTCATTTTTGTTATCCATACGTAGAACACGACACTTACCCAAACTCTTCATCTCTTACCTGGATAACGCTTTTTCTGGACATGGGACATGGGATAATTCTTATTCTGGACATGGGACGCTATGAACAGATTTGGGTAGAGCCAGACCCAATTGTCCACGAGGTACAGAAAGTGGAAAGAGAGAACCTTTTTCTCCCTATCCTATAATATTGGAATTCAAGGGCACCCAGCAAAGTTGATGGTTATTAGATGCAGGACAGCCGAAGGGAAGAGCTTTCTTAACATTCAGAAGCAGCAAACCTCCAAATACCAGTGTGAGGAAGCAGCACTAGGCCTCTGTGCCCCGTTTGTTAGCCCTCCAGTGCGCCCAGTTCACCCCTACAAGATCCTGGTTGCTGAGCAAGATCGAGGCTGATCCGCTGGTCTGATCCAGGAGGGTTCTTTCTGGATCGAATGTTCTTCATTTGTGGTGCAAGTCTGATAATGTGGGAGTAAGAAGTTGCTGCCAACTCTACAAATCCAGAGGCCAACAGTGCACTTTTTAACTGCACTTCATTGTGTGAATTGTTAGATTACTATGTGTCCCACCAAGCAACATTTTTCACTTACAGCATGGGGTAGTGGTTAAGAGCAGCCGGACTCTTATCCAGTGACCTGTATTTGTTTCCCCGCTCGTCCACATGAAGGTGACCTTGGGCTGGTCACAGTTCTCTCAGAACTCTCTCAGCCCCACCTACATCACAAGGCGTCTGCTGTGGGGAGAGGAAGAGAAAGGAGTTTGTAAACCCCTTTAAGTCTCCTTACAGTTGTGAAAAGCAGGATATACATCCAAACTCGCTTTTTCTGGAGATGGGATAATTCTTATTCTGGACATGGGACGCTATGAACAGAGACATGGGACGCTATGAACAGAGCCAGACCCAAAATGGTAGGCCAGGGAGGTGGGCTATTTGTTGTGTTCCCCTGGTCTGCCCAATAACGAGACTTTGGCGAACAGAAAATCCTTTATTGAATGACAGCCATCAGGATAGGAAGCATGATTAATTAATCATAGGCAAGTCTAACATTTGGCCTGCAAACCCCCGCATAAAGAGTCCTTGCTCTGCCTACTCCCACCGTGCTCGGCAGCCCCTGCAATCCACAAGCATTGCTAGGCTCCCAGGCTCAGTGGCCTTGGCTCTGTCTCTCCACCTGGGGCCTCCATTCAATGAAAGCCTGCAAGCAAGTAACACAACCTCTAAAGAGTGGAAATCACAGTATGCATCACAAGAGGTCTTGGAGACATGGCAAGAGCTGGCTAAAAGGGCCAGGGCTTGATCTACTCTTGCTTTCTCCCATACCCTTCCAGGAGATCTGGGTTAACCGCTTATTTTTCTATATTTTATTCCCTCCCTCCTGCAAACATGGAGAGATTTCTCTGGTGATACAGGCACTTAAAATTAAGTGACACACGCAGCCCTGGAATTAGCCAAGGCTATTTTCCCACTTGCGGTTTTTAAAAGAGCAGCACATTGTTGGCATTCTTGAGCACAGAGTCCCATTTTAAAACTGTAAAATGCAGACCTTGCCCATGAATCAGGCAAATCACTATGCAGAGTGAGCATAGTGGCGTAGGAGGTTAAGCAGTGGCGTAGGAGCAGTGGCGTAGGAGGAGTGAGCAGCAGTGGCGTAGGAGGTTAAGAGCTCATGTATCTAATCTGGAGGAACCGGGTTTGATTCCCAGCTCTGCCGCCTGAGCTGTGGAGGCTGATCTGAGGAATTCAGATTAGCCTGTACACTCCCACACATGCCAGCTGGGTGACCTTGGGCTAGTCACAGCTTCTCAGAGCTCTCTCAGCCCCCACCTACCTCACAGGGTGTTTATTGTGAGGGGGGAAGGGCAAGGAGATTGTAAGCCCCTTTGAGTCTCCTACAGGAGAGAAAGGGGGGATATAAATCCAAACTCCTCCTCCTCCTCCTCCTTCTTCTTCTTCCTCTTCCTCTTCTTCTTCTTCGGATGACCACTTAAGTAGGAGTACCTCCTTCAGCCCTGACACTTTAGTAAGAAGGCGAGGTTGAATGATTCTAGACTGCTATTTCCTTCCATATTCATTGTTAGCAGGGGGTGTCCTTTCCTTCCATTGGGCTGACCCCCATGAATCTGTGTACCTTGGAGCCCTAGAACTGAAATGAGCAAAAGCAGTGTCTGTCAGGCTTTCTGCCAAGGATGATTGCTACCATTGTCAAACTTGATGGTGTACAAATACTTGATTCCAAGGGGAGATTTGAGAGTCTGTGGCAAACCTTTATTCTTTGACTAGTGGCAAAGATTAACCAAATTAATTTTAATCAAAAGCACAATAACGCCACCAGTGGAGCAGCCCAGATGGTGACGCATGAGCGGTAAGAAGGAAGCAGCAGTGGAAAGGGTCTTGCAATTCTGAGGGCCAGAAGGCAGAGCACCTTTGGGAGGCCATGGGGGTGGAGTGCAGAAATCCCACAAAAAACAAAGATGACCCCCAACCTCCCTCCCCCAAAGTTCTAAAGGATACCATGTTAGCCAAGGAAATCAGAAATCAAGCTTCACGTTTAAGACTAATCATGTTTATTCCAGCATAATAAGCTTTCATGAATCAGAACGTCTTCCGATTGTGACCAGGAGTTTTACTTTAGTTTCCAGAGAGGGGCTTCAAATGATGCACTCCAAACAAAACAACCATTGAAATAACCTTTTATTAGAAGTTTAAGCTGAGAAGTTCTTTGATAAGAAGTCTTTTTAGAAAAACAAAGCCAGCAGAAACACTTGTCAAAGGTTCAAAGATTCATTTTTTAGCCAAAGAAGAACCCTGCAGAAAATAAAGATGGCTTCACTTACGCTGACTTCAAATTCACTCCTGGATGCATAAGTGAGGAAGACTAACTCATGAATTCTTATGCTGGAATAAACTTGGTTAGCCTGAAAGTACTGCTTGATTTCTGTTTTACTTTAATGAGAAAAAGGCTGGGCATTTGCAGCCTCTGTTAGACCACGAAGAGACTGTCTGGGCCTTGCACATGAATGGGAAAAGAAAGTCACACTTGAATAGAGAGAATGAAAGGCCCTTTCCGCACAGGCCAAATACAGCATCCCAGGGATGGTAAAAACGCCAACCCTGGGAGACCGTTCGCACAGGACATGTTGCTGCTATGCAGCAGCGCTGTCCTGGCTTTCCCCGGGTGGTGTGAAGCCGCCCCTGAAAACCTCGGTCAATGAGTGAGGTTTTTGAAAAACAGCACGTTCCTGCCGGCGCAGTGCGAACCGCACCACCGGGAAGACGCTGCTTTCCCCTTTGGCTCCACTCACCTTCTCGTGCAGCGTCCCTCTGGAGGGATGCAGAGACCCGCCCATGCTGCCCTCTGGCCTCTGGAGGTCGCAGGGCAGCGTGGGCGGGTCCCTGCAGTCCTCCAGAGGGACGCTGCACAAGAAGGTGAGTGGAGGGGGACCACCGAGAGGTGGCTCCGCGCTGCAGGGGAAGTCAGGGCCGCTTGTACGCTAGTGTGCGAATGTTCCCCGAGCCTCCACCGGCATAAATTATGCCGGCGTTCATGAGTTAGTCTTCCTCACTTATGCATCCAGGAGGCTCGATTCCACGCATGTGCGGAAAGGGCCAAACCTTCTTTTAATACTGCAAAGCAGCTGAATGACCTGGTAGATCAATCCACATTTTGCCTACCCCTTGTGGGGCATCATTTGTGTGTTTGTGGGGGGGGGGGCGCGGTCTGTTGCTAGGATAAAAGACGTTATTGCCACTGGCATGTTGCGGAGTGCTTTTGTAGGAGGCTAGTGGCAGAGGCTACACGTGGCAGATACTGAGGCAAAGATTTTTCTCAGAAGACAGTGGGAAGGGGGAGAGATGGAGAGGGAGGCAGAGATATCCAAATCCATTTTTAAAACAACACATAAATGTTATTTAAAAATTTCGGTGCATATTCCTAATAGCAGGTGCAAGTTATGTTTCTTTGCTTTACTGTTATCTGTTCAAGTAAAAATGCCTCCGTGTCATTGCAGCACGTCAGGCCTTCTCGTTATTCACACCAAAGACCCAACAAGAGAAAGCCGTGCCCCTCAAGGGTGCTTTATATGAGAAATTCATTTGCTCAGTGGTGTGGGACAAGTTTGACGGTCATTGTAAGAGTTCCAGATGCATTTTTAAAAAGCTTTTTGTTACAGCCTTGCTATACCCGCTCAAGAAACAGCTCCAGGGATTTTGCATTGCTAGACTGTGAGGTAACAAAGCTATATTAAATGATATTCCAGTTCATTGTCATGGTTTCTGTGTAGTCCCATTGGGAATGAGCAAGGCAAAGGCCACTTCTAAGCTTCTACATTAGGGGTGCCCAACTCTGGCACTCCAGATGTTCATGGACTATGATTCCCATCAGTCAATTGGCCATGCTGGCAGGGGCTGATGGGAATAGTAGTCCATGAACATCTGGGGCGCCAGAGTTGGACGCCTGTTCTACATGTTTACAGATGAGTGATCCCCCCTCCCCTTGGTCACACACTGAGCCACAGCTACTCTCACCCAATTGGACACATGACGTAGGAGCAGAGAGCCCTCTCCCTCTAGTTTTCCCTTCATTGCCAGCCAGGGCGATAGGAATGTTTTTGAGAGCTTTGCAAAGAGATCTAGTACAAAATATTCATATGAGATTGTTAAAGAGCACTATGGCCCTCTTTAACAAATGATGAGCAGTCCATTTTCCTAATTTGTGTTGGCAAGGACCATATCGTTGCCACATGTGGGGCCTGCTTGTTAGTCACACTGGAGGCCCATCAAGAGACAGCCACGTGCCTCAAGGTTGCCTTCCGTGAGAATCCCAGGGCTGGTTCTAGATCCGCTCTCCCGGCTCTCCCAGGTGCACAGGCTGTCAGTCATGACCCAATAACCAGGCAGTGTTTTGTTTTGTTTTTGTTTTTTTTAAAAAAATTATTGTATAGTATAGTTATATAACAGATAATGCTATGCTTTTAATCATTTTCCCCTTTTCTCCCTCCCTCCCTCCCTCCCTCCCTCCCTCCCTCCCTCCCTCCCTCCCTCTTTTTCTTTTTGTTCAAGCAAGCAGCAGAAAGTTCATTCTTCTTATCCGTTGTTCCCATTTTTCTTGGTTAAATCCGGCTTCTCTCATCCATTTCTCAAAAATCAACCAAATCTTCATAATGTCTCTTAGTTTTTCTTGCCATATTTTTTGACATCATCTCAAAAATGTCTAACTGTATTTGTTCCCAAACATATTCCAACCATTTTGAGATTGTCCATTTCTTTTTATCTCTCCATCCTAATGCGATCACCGCATGTGCAGCTCTAATCATAATTGTATACACTGGTCCATAACTTCTATTCGCCCTTTTACCTTCAATTAGACCTACCATTAATAAATCATTGTTTAAATCAATTTTAATTTTTACTGATTTTTCTATATACTTCAAAATATTTCCCCAAAACTTTTTTACCTCCTTACATTCAATCCACAGGTGGATGTAGTATGCTCCCAGTTCACCACAATGCCAACATCTTGGGCATAAACCCTTAATCATATAGGCTAGCTGCATTGGGGTTCTATACCATTTGAAAATTATCTTTCTCTCCAGTTCTGCATATTTTTCTATCTTTATCTTATTCATGCTATCTATAATTCTTTCTATTTTTTCGTTATCGAAAAGTTCTTCCTTCTCCCATTTTTGTTTCAACGTTCTCATCATAAATCCCTTATCTTTCATCATATAGTTATATACTGATCCCAATATCTTTCCTTGTGATTTTTCTTGACCTTTCAGCCATTGTGTCATAATACATTCACCTTTTATTCTGCCTGGCAGTGTTTTGGATAGCTGTAATAGACGAGGGAGCAGAGGTTCTGCCCAGATCTCACTCAAATAGCGGAGATGACCCCAACACCGCCCCCACCTACAAACTTCCCCTGTGGACTCTGAATTTGGGCTTAAAAGCTCTAAGCAAACCACAATTTGATCCACCTTTTATGTGCTTATTCAAAACATTTGCAAGCCTCAGGTCACTACTGACCCATGGGATGATATTACATTTACTAGGCAGCCTGTGTTTGTTTACAGGGTGCTTTGGCATTGCTTCCCTAGTATCTGCACTACACCCCCAGCAAGCTGGTTACTCATTTTAATAGCAAGCTGGTTACTCATTTTAATACTCATTTTAATAGAAGGATAGGAGGCTGAGTCAGTCTTGAGCTGGCTACTTTAAACCGACATCCATCGAAAGAAAAACTTTGTTCAGTAACATTTTATTTCCTACATCTGGAGTCAGCATTTCTCAATAATAACTGCCACGACTATAGCAAGTGCAGGCAGGAGGGAAGGAAGGAAGGATCAGGGATCTTCTCTGTTGCACATACCTTTGTGTTGCCTCCTGGGATCCATTGAGGCCACCTGGCCAATCTTCTTATTCTTGGAATCATAGGCTCATTCCGCACATGCAGAATAATGCACTTTCAAACTGCTTTCAGTGCTCTTTGAAGCTGTGCGGAATAGCAAAATCCACTTGCAAACTGTTGTGAAAGTGGTTTGAAAATGCATTATTTTGCGTGTGCGGAAGGGGCCATAGAGTTGGAAGAGGCCACAAGGGCCATAAAGTTCAACCCTGTGCCATTCAGGAATACACAATTAAAGCACTCCTTACAGTTGGCCATCCAGCTTTTGTTTAAAAACCTTCAAAGAAGGAGACTCCACCACACTCCAAGGGAGCGTATCCCACTGTCGAACAGTCCTTACTGTCAGGTTCTTCCTAATGTTTATGTGGAATCTGTTTTCCTGTACTTTGAGTCCATTAGTCCTTATTGTAGTCTCTGGAGCAGCAGGAAACAAGGTTGCTCCCTCATCAACATCACATCCCTCCAAATAGTTAAACATGGCTCTCATATCACCCCTTAAACATACCCAGATTAAACATACCCAGCTCCCTAAACTGCTCCTCATAGGGCTTGAAATCTAGATCCTTTACCATTTTGGTTGCCCTCCTCTGCACCTATTCCAGCTGGCAATATCCTTCTTGCATTGTGATGCCCAGATCTGGAAACAGTATTCCACCTGAGGTGTGACCAATACAGAATAGAGTGGTACTCTTACGTCCCTTAGCAGACACTTTACTCCTGTTCATTGCATTGGCTTTCTTAGCTGCCACATCACACTGCTGCCACATGTTCAGCTTGTGTCTGCTAAGACTCCAGGATCCTTTTCTCGTGTACTGTTTGTCAAGCCAGGTTTCATCCCTCCTATATCTGTGCATTTCATTTTTTCTGCCTAAGTGTAAGTACCTTATTTAGTTTTGGCCCAGTTCTCTAATCTGTCCAGATTATTTTGAACTCAGGCTCTGTCCTCTGTGGTATTAGCTATCTCTCCTAATTTGGTGTCATCTGCAGATTTGATTAGCATGCTCTCTATTCCATCATCCAAGTCATTGATTGTAATATAAAATTTATTTATTTTATTCATTCATTCATTCGTTTGTTTGTTTGTTTGTTTGTTTATTATGAGATTTATAAATGACACTGGGCCTGAGACAGAACCCTGTGGCACCCCACTAGTCACTTCTCTCCAGGATGAAGATGAGCCATTGGGGAGCACTGTGGGTTCGGTCAGTAAACCAAGAAGAAGAAGAGGAAGAAGAGGAGGAGGAGTAGTTTGGATTTATATCCCCCCTTTCTCTCCTGTAGGAGACTCAAAGGGGCTTACAATCTCATTTCCCTTCCCCCCTCACAACAAACACCCTGTGAGGTGGGTGGGGCTGAGAGAGCTCCGAAAAGCTGTGACTTGCCCAAGGTCACCCAGCTGGCGTGTGTGGGAGTGCACAGGCTAATCTGAATTCCCCAGATAAGCCTCCACAACTCAAGCGGCAGAGCTGGGAATCAAACCCGGTTCCTCCAGATCAGAGTGCACCTGCTCTTACCCACTACTCCACTGCTGAATTACAAGTTCATCTAAAAGTAGCTTTGCTAACCCACATTTTTCTAGCTTACTTGCAAGAATATTATGGCAGACTTTGTCAAAGGGCTTACTGAAATCAAGCCATGCTGCATCCACAGCATTCCCTTCATCTACCGCACAGGTGGCAAACTCGCAGCCCTCCAGATGTTATGGACTACAGTTCCCATCATCCCCTGCCAGCATAATGCTGACAGGGGATGATGGGAACTGTAGTTCATAACATCTGGAGGGCCGCGAGTTTGACACCTATGATCTACCGACTTTGTCACTCTATCAAAAAAAAGATAAGATTAGTCTGGCATGACTTGTTTTTGAGAAAACCATGTTGACTTTCTCTGATCACTGACTTCTAAGACTGTCTGTTTAATGTTTTGCTGTAGAATCTTTCGTGGTATTGAAGTTAGGCTGACTGAGAGGTAATTGTTTGGGTCTTCTTTTCCCCTCCTTTTTGAAGATGGGGACAGCATTTGCCCTCCTCCAGCCCGCTGGGACTTCTGTTCTCCAGGAATTCTCAATGATTATTGCAAGTGTTTCTGAGATTACTTTATCCAGTTGTTTTAATACTCTGGGATGTTGTTCATCAGACCCTGGAGATTTGATTTAATTTAAAGTAGCCAGGTATTCCTGAACTACCTCTTTATTTATTCTGTGCTGAATTTCCCTTACTTTATCCTTTGTCCCATTGAGCACTGTTTTTATTTTGGGGAAAGACCAAGGCAAAGAAGATGTTGAGTAGTTTTGTCATTTATCCGTTCCCTGTTGGCATTTTGCCATCTTCACGCAGTGACCCTATCATATCCTTTTTCTTCCTTTTGCTATGGACATAACTAAAAAAACTTCAAAAATTATTTTTAACCTCTGGCAAGGCTGAGCTCATTCTGAGCTGTAGTTTATCTGACTTTCTCCCTACACATGCTGGCTATTTGAATTCCTCTTTGCTGATTTCCTGTTTCCATTTCCTATACATGTCCCTTTTAAATCTCAGCTCAGTTGAAAGTTCTTTAGACATCCATCCTGGTTTTCTCAGATACCTCCTGCTTTTTCTCCTCATTGAAACTGTTTGAAATTGTGCTAGCAAGATCTCACTTTTAAGAAACTCCCATCCATCATCCACTCCCTTCTCTTCTTGTATTCTTAACCATGGGATCCTGGCTAGCAGTTTCCTGAAATCAGCTTTCTTAAAGTCCAGAATGAATGTCTGACTACACTTGGCATCCCCTTTCTACTGCCTAACAAACTCCAGGAGAACATGGTCACTCCCACCCAAATCCTACCACTTTCACCTCATTAGCCATTGTTGTTGGTTAGGGGCAGATCTAAAATAGCCAAACTCTTTGTTGCCTCTTCCATCCACTGGGCTATGAAACTGACATGTCTTTAGTGGATCACGAAATTATCTTTTTCCTTTACTTGCCAATTTGCCTCAGCTGTACATCCTTTCCTTGCCAATTTGCCTCAGCTGTACATCTTGCTTAACTCTCAAATTATGTACCAAAGAACTGCTTATAAAATGTCCTAGGCTTCAGGTATGCAAATAAATAATCTTGCTCAAGGTTTCTGCATGTGCATGGAGTTAGGCAAACTACAATTCATAATCCGAATTCAAATTCCTTTTTATTGTTGATTGAGTTGCCACCCTCCAGGTGGTAGCTGGAGATCTCGTGGTCCATTTCCCTGAAGGAAGCGGCAGCTTCGGAGGGTGGGCTTCATGGAATCATATTCCTGTTGAGCTCCCTACCCTCCTTAAATTCCACCTTCCCTACTCTCCTTGGTGGTTTTCTAACTACTTGTGAGACAGTATGAATCAGAATATCCCTAATGCATAGGTGTCAAACTCGCGGCCCTCCAGATGTTGTGGACTACAGTTCCCATCATCCCTTGCCAGCATCATGCTGGTAGGGGATGGTGGAAACTGTAGTCCATAACATCTGGAGGGCCGCGAGTTTGACACCTGTGCCCTAATGGATCTAGATCTCCTGTAGCCTATCTTGGGAAATACTTCACCTCCAGGAACCTTTTGTACAATATGCCAGTGTGGATGTATAATCCTAAATTTTTTATGGCTAAAGGTAGCAATTCCACAATGAAACATGATTTATAGATTTTGTGTGTGAAGTCAAAAAGTTTTGTCATGCTCTGGAATTTGCTCTGTTTTGTGCATCCTTAATGAGAGTCTGTGGATAGTTCCTAATTATTCTGCTTGGATGGATTATGTTTAATACAAAGGAACTGACTATATGGTGCATTTTGTCTCAGATGCCTAGGATGGTAACTGTGATAACGTAATAATATATTTCTGTTTGTAAGTTTAGGGAAAAAATAGAGTAACTAACCACCTGTTCTGTATAAATACTTCTGTATCAAGAAAGGCTATCCTCTCATGTTGCATAGTCACAGAGAAGTGAATGATAGGATATAAATCATTTAACCATTCCAGAAATTGTGAAGACTCCTCAAAGTCCTTAAAAATTCACAACTTATGTTAGCCTTTATTGGCATAATAATCAAAAAGTTATCATCAGTGTATCTTTAATATACTGGAATCCTATTCAAATAGAGATTAGAAGTATGAAAAATATTGGTATCCTCAGGATATGCCATAAACAAATTAACTATTCATTGCCACAATTTGTGTCTGGAAATAAAACTGATGTTGTACATAAAAATAATTTTTCTCCAGGATAATCTTATTTTACAATACATAATTGGCTAAGGATTCGAACGACCAATGATGAACCCTTAGCCAATTGTTGTGCAGGATGCACAGGGACCCAAGCCCTGTGTGTCCTGCATGCCCATTGGCCATGGCCAGGCTGCTCCACGGGCCCAGCAAAGCTATCAAATCTCTACCCACCCCCAAACATCCAGAGGCCGCACAAGGCATCCCTGCCTCCCCTCCAGCAGCCACCCCGACCCATGGATTAGCTGATCCGCAAGCTGTGCAAAGTCTCCCACCCACCCCCAACACACCGAGCACCTACCCCACAAGCCCGGTAGCAGGATGGGGCGTGCTTTTTCCCCACCTCCCTTACCAAGGCTTGCAAGGGAGCTGGGGGTCTCGATCCTGCTTGCTGGACTCAGTGCGCTAACTCCAGCAAGCAGGATTGGGGGCCCCATGCCTCCCCCACCCCGACCATCTCCATTCAACCCCGCCCCACCCAAGCCACGCCATCCAACCCTTCCCCACTTAACCCTTTCCATTCAACTATCCCTCCCACCCCAATCATCACCTTTGTCATTTCACCCTCCACCTCAAGCCACACTTTCCACCCCACCCTTCCAACTCTCCCTTACCCCAAGCCTCACATTTCCACCCTCCCCACACCCCAGTGGTCATCTTCCATTCTTCTACCCCCCCCCCCTTCACCTTCCCTCCTACCCCAAGCCACACTTCTACAACCTCTCCCATCTCCAAGCCAGAGACTCACAACCAGGTAAGTGCTAAGCATCTTGCCAGGAGCGGGGGAGGGTGGAGGCACTACAGCCTCAGTGTTACCGCCAGGAAAATATGAAAAATATTTTCCTAAGCCTATCGTCTGACTGCACTGGCTAAAGGCCAGAGCAAAGAGACCAGTGTTAACCAAAAGTCTCCATAGGGCCCGGAAAGGACGTGTATATGTGGTTGTGCCAATGTTTTACATGGTTTTCTTCCTGCTTTTATTTCTGTTAAGACTTAGTGTAAGCCCCTCAGTGTTGGATTTATTGTTTGCTCAATGTGTATGCTTATGTCTTAGCTAGGTTTTTCCAGTCGATTTAAGGTTTATTAATGTTAGTTTAGGATATTCTTGTTTGTGCTCTTTTAATATATTGTAAGTTCTGTAGGATTGCATCTAATGTTTAAATTAGAAATGTTATTTTAGATATTTGTATCTGTTAGTAAAAGCAATAGCTTGTAGCAGCTGATATTAAGACTCAAGGAAGTTAGTCTTGGAATTCAGTGTGGGCCAACACCTGGTAAATCTCTTTACCAAAGACAAAGACCCTTTTGGAATTACAAATTGAATCTGATGACGGCACCCCAGAGGTCCCAGCCATTGAAGAACGCGCCAAGATCACCATTGGACCATTTGAACTTTCTTTTGTTGCGGGACTGAGGCGCGGGAGCCTCAGGACGTAACTCAAGGAAGCAGCCCATCTGATAACCAGATACCTGGGTGCGTTAACAGCCTCACCCAGTTTTATGAATGAACTCTCCGCTCCCTGCTCCTGGGCTCTTGTAAAGTCTCGTGGGAAGACGTCTGACAGCGAGATCTCATGGTTCCATTCACAAAGTTGTAATTGTACCTCTGGAGGATTACAAATTCAATTGGTTATTGCCAAAAATTAATGTATAAGATAGAATATAGGAAAAAAAGATCTTTAGATTTCTCGTTGAGCGTTAAACTGTGAGAGGGGTGTTCATCTCAAAGACAGATTACCGAATTGGAAGAGGACTTTTCATTTCTGTGAGGCCAGCAATATATACATGTTTTGTTATTGATCAACTTGCAGATTGGTGTTAACTTGTTCAAATAAATTAAGGTGATTCAATTAGTTTTTTGTCCCACAACAGGCAGACCTTGGTGCTTGTCTGTTTTGAAAATATGAACCAGTTGGTAGGTGCAAAGAAAAGCAAGAAATACAGAACAGGGTCCCTTTTTAGAATCATGGAGCTGGAAGAGGCCATGACAGACCCCTGTTCAATGCATGATCAGCTGAGACTAGGGCTTGCCAGGTGCTGCTTGAAGATTGCCAGACAGCTCGGCACCCTGGGCAACCAATTCCACCTCTGAACACCTTTCAGTGTAAAAACTTTGTGACCGAAGCTATTCTACTAGTTTTATGTTATTCTTTTTATTGGATGAACAAGCCCATCTGTATGTATGAACATTAGAGCATTTCCTCTCAGTTTTAGCTGCCAGCGTTGCTACTGAATTTGGTTTCAAGATTTCTTTATTTGTTTGTTTGTTTCTAACAGTGGATAATCTTGTGCCAGGAATCTTCTGCCATCCTGCTGCAGGAATAAGAACAGCTCCTAGCACAAAGCAGTCGGAAGGAGTATTGGCAGGGGTGGGGAGATAGGTGTTGTGAATTATTAACCTGGTGTAAACCGTTTCAAGCAATGTGGGAAAAGTACAGAAAATCTATCTGCATATATAAAAAGCTAACAGTGACTTTGTTAGTCATGCCCTAACGCCGAAACGGCTGGATGGATCGCCCCCCAAATTTTCACATGACGTCCCTCCCTGTTGCGGGCAGGTAATCGGACTTTCAAATCATCGGAAGTCCATACCTACACGAGCAGATGATAAAAGCGCGATCTTTTTTTCCTGGCGCACCAGCCCATGAAGCTGGCTGTGTTTACCTGTCACCCTTAGAATGTTCGTGCAGCATGTCTGTGGCCTGAGGGGTTGGTATTCCCTTAGAATGTTCGTGCAGATGGCCAGAGATGAGCATTGAAAACAGTAAATAGAGTAATACTGAGGTGGGAAGTTAAACACCTACACCCTTTGCCGTGTGGGCCGTCTGGTGGGGTTCCCCTCACACGCGAGGTAACTTTCCCTCTCTGTGCCTCACCCACTGCTACCACACAACACACATACTCTCATACACATCCAGCTCTACTCCTCATACATGCATCTGTAGCTCACACACCTCACTCCTGACCTCCCTTCACATCCAACCACCACTCTACTCCACTTCCTCACCCATATTCGCCCACAGCCTCTCTTTTACTAAAAGCTGAAAGGCTGGAGTTTGCCTTTTTCTTCTAAGAAAATCCATGGGGTGGGGGCGAACCAACACTACCAGCTCTGCTTCTTTTGCACATGGCCCTTTAAGAACCCAGGGAGCTGTGGCCCTCTCGATCTGAGTCACTCTCCACCACCCCTGCCTCTGCTGCTCCTGATCGACTGGGATAGCCCCTTGCTGCTTTGCCCCTAGTTCTTGCCCTTACCAAGCCAAGGACTGTCGCGTGTCAACCAGCCTCATGGACAGCGGGATTCGCACTCTGGACAGTTCTGTTGTGGAATGGAAAGGGTTACCTTATACTAAAAAAAACAACACACCACCATATATCAATGTGAATTGAAAAGGGAAAGAGGGATTCCATTTGACCACCCCAAAAGGCTATGCTGCGGATCATTGGACCTGCATGGACATCTGTGTGGGTTGTGGACTGTGATGAGAAGGACAGTTGCCACAGCAACGTGTGGCCGCGCCCCGCTAGTAGTAAATAAAGGGAGGAAGGCCATGATGTTCCATGGCGACCCTGGCATGGGGCTTCCAAGGCAAGTGATTAGGCAGAGGTGGTTTGTCATTGCCTTCTTCTGCAAAGTCTTCCTTTGGCGGTCTGCTTAGCTTCCAGGATCTGATGATATTTCAGGCTATGCTGTGCTGCCCCCCCCCCCCCATTTGAGTCATTAGTTTACCTCCCACTGGTGACTGGGTTCCGTTGGTGCCTGTGCAGCTACACCATACTTTGGTTTAAGAAAGCTAGAAATGTTGAGAATGTCAAGGGCGGCTTGGGGTTGTGATCAGCCGTAACAAAACTGCAGTGAGAAGAAAACTGCGTAGTATCACTCCAGCTAGCCTGGCCACTGTTTGATGCTGTCTGTCCATAAACTTGATACTATCTGTCTTGATACTATCTGTCCATATGGGATGCTGTTTTCCGCTGTTTATGATGGGAACTCTTAAGGCCAAAGTCCACACATTCTGTTCTCCCTCGATAGGCAGCCAGTGCGGCCCAAATGCTGTTGCCGCTTAAAGCCCTGAAGTCTCTGATGGTGAGCTGTTGGGATTTATGTTTACATAATAATGAAATGGTTCATTCACTAATTGGTAGTACTTAAACTTCTGTCAGTGAAACTAACAATGCCAACTTCCATATTTCTTCTGTTTTCTAGGCCCACCCAGAATTGCTGATAAAGTGATTCACCGTCAATCTGTGAGATTAGGAAGAACTATCAAGCTCCTTTGTCCAGTGGAGGGTGATCCCCCTCCTCTTACTATGTGGATGAAAGACGGACGGACAATTCACAGTGGATGGACGAGGTTCCGGGTGCTCCAGCAAGGGCTGAAAATCAAGGAAGTAGAAAGCGAAGACGCAGGGATGTATATCTGCAAGGCCACCAATGGATTTGGCAGCATGAGTGTGAACTATACTCTCATTGTGATTGGTGAGTACAGGAAGAGTTCACCCTGTTCTTTCAGAGGTTTACTTTGCTTCTGACAATGGTTGCAAATCCACTCTGTAAATAATCTACTGGACTCTAGAAAAACAAGTCTGTCCCAACATTTGAGGATGGCCCAGGCTAGTTTCCACGGCTGTACAATGTAAGATAAGCTTAGCCGAAGGTTACATGTAAACAGGAATGATGCAATAATTGCAGAGGCACAGATCGTGGTGAGCTTACACAGGAAAGGTTGGGTGATAAGGAGGACCAGTCATGCTGCTCTCTGTGCTCTCTGTTGGAATGAGGCTGTTGATACAGCAACCCATTCTGTAAGCCTTCATTTCAGCTTCCATGGCGAGGGCTCTGGAATGCTGTTGTCCTCATAAGGAATCAAATCAATGGTAGTGCTGAAATTATTCACCAAAGTATCATTAGATCAGAAAGCTTTCCTGCTCTCATGGAGGCTTTTAAAAGAAAGTACTCTGCCTTCGCTTGTTCACACAAGATCCTGAATGTAAAAGCTGAATCTTTTTTGACTGGAAAAGAGTACCGTATATACTCGTGTATAAGTCTACTTTTTCAGCACATTTTTTGTGCTGAAAAAAGCCCCCCTCGACTTATATGTGACCAAGGTGAACGGCCATTGAGACTTACCGATGACCTGCAAAAAGACTTGCTTTGGGGCAGCGGTTGCCATCACCACGCAAGCATCTTCATTGTGTAATGATAAGCTATCCGTGTTGAAGGAGAACCTGTAGGGACTTTTTAAAAGGGGGATCTTGTTGAGCATCTTCCCTATGAAACTCTAAAGAGATACTGTCTGTGAGAGTTATATATTCCACTTCAGAACTTTTAAAGTTATTGTTGATACCATACTGTTTTTCTTTGAAATAAATATTCAAAAACATTTTTATTGGTATCTATTTTTATTTTTGAAATTTACCAGTAGCTGCTGCATTTCCCACCCTCAACTTATACTTGAGTCAATAAGTTTTCCCAGTTTTTTAATGGTAAAATTAGGTGCTTCGACTTATATTCGGGTCGACTTATAGGCGAGCATATACAGTATACAGCCCTTTGTATTGTGTTGAGATTGAAAGTGACTGCCAGCGATGCCTGTCGGCTTCTTTTGAAGAGTCAGACGTTTTATGTTGGCTTCAGAATTTAAATACGTGTGTCAGAAGCTGAGATATGAGCAGACTTTTTTTTTAATATTGAGAAATATTGTGAAAACCATGTTTACCTGTGAAAATGTGCCCACAGATAAGTGATGGGGTGATATGTACTTGGCAGGACACGTGGAAGGAGGCAACCCCAGCAGCCATGCCAGGGCTTCAGGCATTGATTTGAATGTCTAGATCAGCCATTCTCAACCAGGGTTCCCTGGTACCCTGGGGTGCCGTGAGCATGTCCCAGGGGTACCGCAGCAACACTACCGCCCCCCCTCATTTTTGTGGTGTCTCCCACCGGCGCCAGCAAGGACATGGAGCTGGCCCTGCCACAAGGTCAGCAGCCACCACCACCCCCAGTGCTACCCTTCACCCTGGGAGGGGAAGGTGGGGTGTGTGGCAAGCAGGGGCAATGGGAGGGGAAGGTGGAGGGTGGCGGAAGGGGTACCATGAGATATGAAGAGTGAGGTCAAGGGTACCCTGACCTCGAAAAGGTTGGGAAGCACTGGTCTAGATGGAGGACTCGCCCTGTGTGCTGAGCAAAATAGTTTGTGTGCAGCTGTCTAGTGTTCATGCTGGAGGGTTGCCCGCTCCTTGGAGAGCCATACAATTAAGAGGTGGCGTGCGCATGGTGTGGAACGTTCCCCCGCTCTTTGGTTTCAGAAATCCAGATTCTGTGGAATAGGAGATAAATGAATGCAATTCGTATTTTGTCTCCAGGATCCTTTCTTCTTGCTATCTTCTTTATTCACCACTGCAAAACAGCCCAGTCTCATCCACGTTCCTCCAAGCTGTTTATCTCCCCTTGAAACAGAAAACACAATTCACTTTTGCACCTGAGCTTGATAGGCTTCTGTGGGTTACCATTAATTTTGTGATATGAACCGAAGTGGAGAAGCTGTATTCAGCTTCAATCAGAATTTGCACCATGAGTAAATAACTAGCCAGAGTTTGGGAAAATAACTGGCCTTTTGTTTTATTCTACAGCTTGTTTGTCAAAATGATACCACAGAGTCATTTTCTTTGGCGTTATTGAATGATATTTTCATGTTTATTTTTCTTCTACCTAGCTGGACTCTCCTGGGCTGGCAATGGTTCAGCATCTTTTTACATTCGGGAGATATTTTGTAAAAACAAAACAAAGTAGTAATTGGTAACTCCACCTCTCTCTTCTTTGCTTAGAACAGACTATTAACTTTGCCAGCAGAAGGCTATGGCGGATAAAAAAGACCTCTGTTTCCTCTGAGCTTGGGAGAAAGGATCCATTGGGTTGCTTAAGTCCATAAGTGTTGCTTGAGTCCATAGATGTGTTCTGTGCTGCTTTATTTCTGGTCCCGTTGCCTCCAGGTGCACGGACAGTATCGCATCTCTCATGTTTTGCCAGCAATAGTGACCTCTGTAGGTGGGTTCTACTGCCACATTGCTGGAACCAGGGAGGACCAGTGCTGCCAAGCAAATTATATGTACATAGGTGTCTTCTCACCACAATTCCTTAACAATCCTCCCCAGCAACATGAGCTGCACACAGCAGCCATCCTCCTTGAAGGTCCTGGGAAGCAGACATGGCCACACACAGGGCCCTCCTCCTCTGTGATCCTGTGAAACGTGCTGTCAGTAGGCTGTGGGTGTTCTCCGCTGTCTTTCATTCATTCACATCGACTGATTTTGTCCTGACTCAAAAACTTCCTTCTGCCTGCAGTGCACGCCCAGCCTCTTTTTTACTGGAGAGCCAGAGTGGTCTAGTGGTTAGGAGTGGTGAACCGGGTTCAGTTCACTCCACGAGAGTGGCACACTCTTATCTGGTGAATTGGATTTGTTTCCCCATTCTTACACATGAAGGCTGACTTAGAGGACTCACAGTTCCCTCTGAACTCTCTCTGCCCTCTTACTTTACAAGGTGTCTGTTGTGGGGAGCGGAAGGGAAAGGAGTTTGTAAGCCCCCTTGAGACTCCTTATAGGAGAGAAAGGTAGAGTTTAACTCCAAATTCTTCTTCTGCTACTCTTCTGGATAACAGTCATTCCAAATACTCTTCTGGCTTTCATTTCTCATCACTGTTTATGAGGCTGATGTGGCCACCTCCATAGAATCGTAGAGTTGGAAGAGATCACAAGGGCTACTAGGTCCAACCCTTGTAACTTTGGAGAAACTATTATAAAGGATAGAATTATCAAGTACACGAAGGATCAAAGCCTACAGGGAGAAAATCAGCATGGCTTCTACAAAGGAAAGTCTTGCCTCACTAACTTAACAAACATGTAGATAACGATGACTCGGTAGAAGTTGTATTCTTAGATATTCAAAAGACTTTTGACAAGCAACCTCACCAAGGACACCTGTGTAAACTTAGCAGTCACTGCGTAAGAGGAAGGCCCTTTTATACACTAAAAATCAGCTAAACAAAAGGAAAATGAGAGTAGGAATAAATCAGTAGTTTTCTCAGTAGTGGGAAGTACACAGCAGAATCCGTATTGAGTCAATATTGAGCCTAGTGGTATTTAAATTTGTTTGTAAATGATTTGGAATCTAAGGTGAGTAGGGTGGAGTTGCAGTGCAGCATTTGCTAACGATATCGAATTATTCAGGATGGCGAAATTCAAATGTGAACAGCTCTAGGATGATCTCCACAAATTGGGTGAGTGAGCGAGCAACAATGCAGCAGATAAAGTCTAACGCAGGGAAGCATAATGTGGTGCATTCTGGAACAAAAACTCCCAGCTTTCAGTATATGTTAACAGAACCTGGATTACTTACTCCATGTATATTCTGCCTTGTGTGAGACCGCAGTCCCAAAATAAAGCGACCTGTAATTTTTCTTCAAAAAATATAAGACTTTATTGAGAACTGAAGCAGGCGAGAGATAGATGATTTCTGAGGAATATAGAAAGAACCAAACCTTAAATCCTTGCTGTCCTTGGCCCACCCCCTTGCCGGGCCCAAGAGCCACAGTTACAAGGGAAGAATACCAACATTCAAATACAGAGTTAACATTACAAAAGACATGGGTTTGGCCACACCTTGGAGAGCTGTGGCTGCATTTTAGTTTTCGCTTCCTGGAAGGCTGGAAGGGGGAGGGGGGATGAGCCAAGGGGCCCATCCTGACACCTTGTTCCCCGACGGGGACCCAACGTCGCATTTAGTGTTCTGCTCTCCTCCATTTTATCCTCATCACATCCCAATAGTTTAGACTGAGCGTGTGTGACTAGCCCAGAGTCACCCAGGAAGCTTCCATAGCGCAGTTGGGATTCAGAGTCTGAACATGCTGAGGCCGAGAAAGACTGACCCTGAGATTATAGTGAACAATGTCAACCTATGATGTGCACAGCAGGAGTTGAAAAGGCACACTCCGTGCTGGAGATTATTAGGAAACAGCCGGCATTGTCATGTCCCTGCGTAAATCTGTGGGGCAACCTTACTACCTGGAATACGGCCGGCAGTTCTGATTGGATCATCTTAAATATGAGGAAAGGCTAAAGAATCTTGGATTTTTCAGTTTAAAAAAAAGATATGATATGAGAAATATGTATAAAATTATGCACGGCCTAGAGAGTGACAGAGAGAACTTTTTCTCCCTCTCCCAAAGTATTAGAATGAGGGGGAGGAGCTTCAATGAAGCTGATGTGTAGTAGATTCCTGATGGACAAAAGGAAATACTTTTAATAAAGGAGTGATTAAAATGTGGAATTTGTTGCCAGTCGGTGTAGTGGTAGCCACAGGTTCAGATGACTTTAAAAGGGGGATTCTTGTGGATCAGTCTATCAGTGGCCACTAGTCATGGTGACTAAAGGGAGCCTCCAAATTCAGAGGCAGTTTCCCTGTGAGTACCAGTGTCGGGAGGTAACGCCAAGAAAAAAAGGCTTTGTCCTTCATGCCTCTTTATTAGCCCTAGAGCTCAGGTGTCAAACTTGCGACCCTCCAGATGTTGTGGACTACAGTTCCCATCACCCCCTGCCAGCATCATGCTGGCAGGGGATGATGGGAACTGTAGTCCATAACATCTGGAGGGCCGCGAGTTTGACACCTATGCCCTAGAGGGATTGATTGGCCACTGCGTGAGACTGAATCCTGGACCAGAAGTACCACATATCTGATTTTGCAAGGTTCCTCTGATATTCTTAAAGCCCGAAACAGTCTTGGGCCCTCCTATCTGTGAGGCCACCTCTATCAGTATGTTTCCCAAATTGCTGTACATTCAGCAAGTGACAACTTGCTGGTGGTCCCTGGTTAAAAATCTGTCGAGCATCAGAGCCTTTTTGGTCTGTTGAGGGGAACCCAGGCTTTGTGGGACTTAGTACATTTTTGCAGGGTGTGTAATAAAGAGCTGTTTTGCCAGGCTTATGGTCGAGGACCGCGATGCGTATCCATTCTGCTTGGCCTCCCTGCCCCTGTCCTTCCCACCTTTTTTCCATTTCCCCCTAATACATGTATGAATTTGCAGCTGATAGTCGAATTTATGGTGCCAGGATTTAGACAACATGTTCTTGATTGACATATTGTCATTCATTGATCTGTAGGCTGCTGTGAGCCCATATAGGGACGGGTGGCCTAGAAAATCAATCAAGATATTCTGTAATTTTTTTTTTTGGTATTAAGCAGCAGTTTGGATCCATCACTATTTAAAATGCAGCCTCTCTCTTTTGCTGTCTTTTAGTTCAGATCCGAATCTTCTGAACTTCACCATCTTATCCATGCACTTAAACCCCATTACCTCTGGCTTTCTGCGTAGAGCTCGCATTTCTGAAAATACTACCTTGAAAGACCTGAATTGTAACTCTGGTCTGGCAACCGACCATTCCTTCAGAATCACACAACTGTACTTATTTGTTTGACTTTGATCCTGCTCTTTCCCAACAAAAGTCAGGCTCAGAGCAGGTCTGCAACAGTGCTAAGACAGCTTCTCTCTCTGCGCCTGACCCAGCAAGGTAGTAACTTACTCAAAAAGAAAGATAAGGTTAGTCTGACATCCCCCCCTTTTTTTTTTGAGAAACCCATGAGTTGAGAACCTCTTAGTAATCACAGTCATCCTTTCTACATGCACTAGGTCAGTGATGGCAAACCTTTTTGAGACCGAGTGCCCAAATTGCAACCCAAACCCCACTTATTTATCGCAAAGTGCCAACCCGGCAATTTAACCTGAATGCTGAGGTTTTAGTTTAGAAAAAACTGGTTGGCTTCCTCTACCACACCCGCTCGAGCAGGGGCCAGCCTGCTCTAGCCTCCAGCAAGTCCCACGTGCACCACTCTGTGCCCCTCTAGCATCTCTGCCTCCTCTGCACCCCCCGCCTCCTCGAGCAGCAGCCACCCGGAGCACAGGCCTAGGCCCACCAGCCGAGTCCTCCCTGCTCACTGAGGTGCGCGCACATCATGCTCAGTGGCCCAGGCCAGCCTAGATGTGTGTGTGTATGTGGGCGGTGATTTTCCACCCCACACATGATGAACTCTGTGTGCACGTGCCCACAGAGAGGGCTCCGAGTGCCGCCTCTGGCACCCATGCCATAGGTTCGCCATCACTGCACTAGGTCTTAAAGTGTTTGATGATTTATTCTAAAAGGTATAGAGGGAACTCGTGATGAAGTGTCATGCTAGATGTCAAGGTGTTACCTTGATCCATTTTTCCCTTCTTGATGTCGAAGACAACATTGGCCCACCTCTAGTCTTCTAGCACCTCACCTGTAGTCCAAGAATTCTCAAAAAATAGTGGACAGAGGTTCAGAAATTACATCTGTGAGTTCTTTTAGCACCCTTAGATGCAGTTCATCTGGCCCTGGAGACTTGGTTTTGTTTAGGTGTTTATGTCAATCCTAGTGTCGGGGTGGCCTTTGTGCTGGGGGATGGGGCCTGTGTGAATATGCTGTGTGAAACTATTCTTCTGCTATTTCCTGACTGCTTATCTCTCCTCTGCTCAGCTAGTGAAGGCCAAATAGTTTGGTCTGTAGTACAGCTGTGTGATTGTATGGGGGTGGGGGAAGAAATTGGGCTGGTTAGTTACTTTCAAATAGATACATTCTGGCTGGGACAAACCAGAAGCATCTTTGTACCCTGTACTGTTCTGAATTATTCTGACCTGCAATAAAGGAACCATTGTTCATCAACAACTGTTTCAATTGACTGGTTTTGGGATGTTCTGACACCTAGGTTGTAACTTCCTTCCTTCAACATGTTTTCTCTTTTTGCCAGGCTGAGCACCATTTTCCTCACAAGAGAAGACCGAGGAAAATTAGGAATTGAGCAGTTCTACCCTCTGTTCATCACCTGTTACAATTCCATTTTTCTGTCCTTATGGTGGACCTACCGTGTCCGTGTTTCTTTTTCTTACTTTGGACATAACAAAAAACCCCTCCCTTGTAGTTTCCAGCATTTCTCACTAGCCTGAGCTCATCCTGAGCTTCAGTTTTTCTAACACTCTAGCTGCAAGCACTGGTTATTTGCTTATATCCATCCTTGATTATAAGGTCCTCCTTCCATTTCCATCAGTTATGATGCTTTTTTTTATTTCTCCAACCTTTGGAAAGCTGTTTATGGAGTCACCTTGGCTTCTTTAGGGTCCTCCCATTTTTCCTTCTCATAGGAATTTTTTGGGTTTATGCCTTTAGTGTTACACTTATAAATAAGAAACTCCTGCCCCTTTTGAATTCGCTGCTCCTTATGTTTTTCTGACCATGGGATTCTGCCCTGCATAATTTTGTTCTGATTAGCTTTCCAAAACCCAATCTATATGTCTGACAACACACAGCTTCTCCCGTCCCCAAGGTCTTAAATTCCAAAATTACATGGTCACTACTACCACTACTTTCATCATGTTGACCAGATTTTCCCTGTTGGTGAGAATCAAGTCCAAGATGGCTGACACCCACCTCACCCCTTGCTGGTTCCCTGTCCACTTTCTGGAAAATGAAATTGTTAGCAAGACAAGTCAGGAATCTATTTGAGATTTTCTTTTGGCAGAGTTGGACTTCCAACAGATTTCCAGGTAACTGAAATATCCCATGACCTCTGTATCCCATGACCTCTCTTCAAAAACTTGGTAATCTGATCTAGGAGTGTCTTATCCAAGTCATCTGCCTGGCTTGCTTGTCTGTAACAGACCCCCATCATAATACCACTATTATTTCTTACCCCTTTTATTTTTACCCGAAGACTGTCAAGTAAGCTTCCATGCTCAGATTCATGTATTTTCTCACAAACATACACCTCCTTGAATAGAATAGAATAGAATAGAATAGAATAGAAGAATAGAATAGAATAGAATAGAATAGAATCTTTATTGGCCAAGTGTGATTGGACACACAAGGAATTTGTCTCCGGTGCATATGCTCTCAGTGTACATAAAAGAAAAATACATTTGTCAAGAATCATAAGGTACAGCACTTAATGATTGTCATATAGGTCTAGAAAGCAATCAGGAAACAATCAGTAGTAATGAAAACATAAAATGTAAAATCATAAAATAAAATAAAATAAAATGTCAGCACAGGCTATAGTCATACAGTCATAGAAGTGGGGAGGAGATGAATTATGGGAATGATGAAAAAAAGTAGTGCAATAATTATATAATAAGTATATAATAAATAGTTTAACATTATCGAGGGAATTATTTGTTTAACAGAGTGATGGCATTCGGGAAAAAACTGTTCTTATGTCTAGTTGTCTTGGTGTGCAGTACTCTGTAGCGACGTTTAGAGGGTAAGAGTTGAAACAGTTTATGTCCAGGATGCGAGGGGTCAGTAAATATTTACTGACCTTTTTTTGACCCGTGCAGTATACAGGTCCTCAATGGAAGGCAGGTTAGCAGCAATTGTTTTTTCTGCAGTTCTGATTATTCTCTGAAGTCTGTGTCGATCTTGTTGGGTTGCAGAACCAAACCACACAGTTTGGTCACTTGATATATAATGCTACTCCTCCCCTTCTCCTTATTTGTCTTTCTCTTTTAAAAAAAGTTGCACCTCTCAGTCCTAATATTCTGATCGTTGAGTCTCATCCCACCAAGTTTCAATCATACTCATTGGGTCCTAGTCCTCTTCCTGTATTAAGACTTCAAACACCTTCTTGTTTCCCATATTCTTCACATTAGTGCAGTGACGTCAGAACCCATGATGGTTTATGTGCCTGGACTGTTTTTGTTTCTGTACTTACCTATAAGCTAACATTCCCTTGTATATATGCCACTCCCTACACATCTTTAGAGTTCCTATTGGCATCTTACTGAGCATTACACAACTTATTGGCATCATATTGACTTTGAATTTTTGTCTTGCTCCCCCACAGGATTTAGTTTAAGGCCCTCCTGTCAAGTGTGCAAAGGTGTTACCAAACACCTTTTTTCCTGCCCTTGTGGAGTGCAAACCATCTCCCAGTAGAAGAGCTTCATCTCTCTAGCGCAGTGATGGCGAACCTTTTCGAGACCAAGTGCCCAAATTGCAACCCAAAACCCATTAATTTATCGCAAAGTGCCAACATGGCAATTTAACCTGAATACTGAGGTTTTAGTTTAGAAAAAATGGTTGGCTCCAAGGCGTGCGTTACTCGGGAGTAAGCTTGGTGGTAGTTGGTGGCTTTGCTTTGATGCAACCGTGCAACTCTTCCAACGGGTGAATCACGACCCTAGGAGGGTTTACTCAGAAGCAAGCCCCATTGCCAGCAACCGAGCTTACTCCCAGGCAAAGGATCGCGCTTTACTTCTTTGCATGAAAATCAGTGGGGTTTAACAGCGCTTAACAGGGTTACCCACACTGCTTCCCCAAAACTAGGTCTAAGGTTTAATGCTAATAATCAAGCCCAGTGGCCCAGGCCAGCCAAGATATGGGGGCGGGGGGGGGGGGGAGCACTCTGCGAGTGCCCACAAAGAGGACTCTGAGTGCAACCTCTGGCACCCGTGCCATAGGTTTGCCACCACTGCTCTAGCGGAAGCCATGGCCCAAATCTTTCCTGACAACACCATCTATGCAGCTAGTCATTTATTGGCAGTGTTCTTCTTCCTCTTCCTAAGCCACTGCCTTTGACAGGAATAACTTGTCATGATCAACCCAGTTCTGGTTTGGTCCTGCCATGTCTCCCAGGCAGGATGTGGGATCCTCTGTCTCTCTTTCCCTCCCTCCTGTCGACTTTGTTTTAGTTTCCGTTCCCAGGCAAAGCCTTTTCTGCTTTGCTAGCTAGCTGTTGCTCTCCATAGTACTTTGCTAGCTTTGCTTAGCTACTGCTTTGCTAGCTAGCTGTTGCTCTCCACAGTACTTGGGAATGTAGATTGTTTTGACCAAAATTGAGAATGTACTGTCTCTGAGTCATGGGATTGGAGGGGGCCAAAACCCTCTTGGTTTCTGATTCTCAGGGGTGGAGGTATGTGATGTGGAGGGGCATGACGTGTGGTATAATGGAAGGTGTTTTGGCCCTTAACTGTTAGTTCTGGCACTAGAAGTCTAAATGCCTTTTCCTGATGCTATTTCACAATAAAGAACTCATCTGAACACAGAGTCTTGTTATTGAACAGTTCGGGGCCACGACAGAATTGACAAAAACGCAACCTGGGCTCCCAGATCCTTTACCTGTTTACCCAGGGCCATGTAGTCTATTTTAATACATTCTGGGCTGTTTTTCACATGGATGAGCAAGAAAGGATAATAATCTGTGGGTTTGACGAGTCTTTCTAGCCTTTCTGTCATATCCTGGATTCATGCATCAGGAGACATTCTGAGGCTCTGTCGCTTAGCACTCTTCACCTTCCCTTGTAAAATGGAGTGTGGACAAGCATGCCTGTATCTTCTCCTGCAGCAGGGCTACCCGTGTACACTTACTGCAACTGTCAGGGCTGTTTCCCTCAGGTAAGAATACAAACCTGCCACAGACTTTGCCTGTCCAGTGCCTTTATCAGCCTTGCTGCTGCGATCTGTGCAGGAGTGGTCCAGTTTTTCTTGCACTCTCTGACAACCCCCCTGCCAAACAGCCTGGCAGAAGCAAAAAGCTTCTGCAAGTAGGTTCCTTCAGCACTCATGCAGCCCTCTTTCCTGCTCTTCCACCAAGCCCAGCTGACTGCATGTGATTAAACATGGGAAGCTGAGAGAGCTGGCACTTAATCACTCACTTTTCTTTCTTGGGGTTCAGAGGTGTTGTCAAAAGCTATCCCATACATGCATCCCCTACTTCCATGGGTAGTCATCCCCCTTTATTGACTTGTTCATTTCCTTTAAACACTTTACCCTTTTTGTTTTGTTGATTCCATTTGATTTTCCTAACACATTTAACTGTGTCATTTATCAGCACATCGTAAGCCAACTTAGTTTCAAATGGACTTTCCTCCTCCTTTCCTATCCCAAGTTGTAACAATAGGAACCATAGATAGTAACACCTTCTGTTCATAATTTAAAAGAAATGGGGAGTTTTGTCCCATGGCTATAAGCATAACATTCATATGTATGTATATTCTATAATCTTTGAGAACTCCTGGAGAACAGGAGAAGTCCCAGTGGACTGGAGGAGGGCTAATGTTATCCCCATCTTCAAAGAGGGAAAAAAGGAGGACCCTAATAATTACCGCCCAGTCAGCCTGACATCAATAACAGAGAAGATTCTGGAGCAGATCATTAGACAGACGGTCTGCTAGCACTTAGAAGGGAATACTGTGATCTAAAAAGGGAATACTGTGATCTAAAAAACAAATCATGCCAGACTAACATTATCTCTTTTTTTGATAAGAGTGGCAAGCTTGGTAGATGAAGAGAATGCTGTGAACATAGCATACCTTGAATTTAGTAAAGCCTTTGACAGATGCCCCATAATATTCCTGCAAGTAAGCTAGTGAAATGTGGACTAGACAGTGTTACTATTAGATAGATTTCTAATTGGTTGACTGACTGAACTCAATGGCTCATCTTCACCCTGGAAAGAAGTGACTAGTGGGGTGCCACAGGGTCACCAAATTAGGAGGGGTAGCTAATACCCCAGAGGACAGAGTCAGAATTCAAAATGACCTAGACAGATTAGAGAGCTGGGCCAAAACAAACAAAAAGAATTTCAACAGAGATAAATGTAGGATACTACACTTAGGCAGAAAAAAATGAAATGCACAGATTTAGGATGGGTGACACCTGTTAGGGTCTGTTACTCCAGTTATAAACAAGACTCAGGAAGGTTTGAGAGCTTTATTGGAACTGTGTCATCCCAAGTTCAGGTAGCCGAAACTGAGGGGTTTGGCTCCCTGACCCCTGGCATATACTTTACAGTTTAGTTCAACCCCTGGTGTCCCCCCCCCCAACCCTCGCATTCCCATCATATCAGCGTGTGAAAGGACAGTGAGAATAACAGCATTGTTTGGTACAGACAGTTTCCTCCTCCAAGAATGCAGATAAGGAGAAATGGTTAAGCTCTATTGAACTCTTTTACAGCAAGCAAAAGAGGGAGGCCCTCGTACCCTTGAGTGATGATAATGGCCGAGCCATCTGCAGCTGGGCTGTGGACGTGCAAACTGCCAGGCCTGGAAAGTCGCAGGCCTGACATTCTGCTCCCCCGAGGCCCCCTCCCCGCTGGGCTGTCGTGGTGCGCTTTGTGGAATGCCATTATTAAACGCGGGGTGTCCACATGGGAGTGGTGGACCCATTCGTTGAAACTGGGGGGTAAGTTCCTTCAAGATTTATGGAGATCCTTCTCCTGGTTGGTACGACGACTTATGGAGATCTTTAGTCCACAATTGTGTGTGGATGCTTTTGTGTATGCAGCTGCTTCCTCCATCCATTCAAATCCCAGGCTGGTGGATCTGTTTGAGGTGGTGGTAGTGGTGTGAAGGAAGAAAATATAAACGATCAACTAGTCAGATACTCAAAATATCTTTTCCCCCTCTGGCTACTTTATGATTTTCTTTTCATTAGAATGTCCACTTGCATTTTATGAGAGCTCCATCAGTTTCTGTCAGCAACAGATGTATGTGTTGCTTGGCACTGAGCAATGTTTGCATTTCCAGCTGAAGACTGAGCAGTTGAATGGAAAAGTAGAGTCCAAAGGACTTGTTTGTATCCCAAAGTGAGGCATGTCCTGGCGACTGTTTCTTTATTGGAATCTGGGTTTGAGAATGAGGCAGGAATGGATTTCATTCTGGTTTCATGGGGAGTGAAGGTTGCATAGGAGGACCCAAGTGACAAGCAGGCAGTGTTGTGCTTGTGCCTTGGGGTTACCAGGTAATCCATTTTGGATAGTATTTTTGGTCTTCTTATGGCAGGTTTTTTAAAGAAAGTTTACATGGTACTTTTTGATAATAAAGTAGAAATAGAGAACAAAGGTCTGTCAGGCTGAAAGTATCCAGAATCTTAAAACATTCACCACTAAATGTCTTAAGTTCTTCACAAGCCTTCATCAACTGCTGAAAATGTATAGAAGACAATTTACTATATGTAGAACCATAGGGGCTTTCCCTACTACAGAAGGGAGCTAAGGTCGACTCGGTTCCCTGCAGTGGAGGGCGATTCCAGGCTGTCCCCACAGCAACTGAGTTGGCCCTCTGGAACCGAGCTAAGTGGGCGGGATCATCTTGGTGCCTGTTTCACTCCTCGATTGTGATTGGCGCTTGTGTTACGGCGGGAAACGGGAGCGTTCTTTTTTTTTTTTTTTACAGTTTTTACAGTTTACAGTTTACAGCTACATGTGCTTTCTGCCTGCCACGACTCTCCCGTTCTGCGCATTCCACAAAAGTGGCTCGTGATTGGTTGAATGGATGAGGTGTCGTTTCAATGCTTCCCCACTTCGAAGCGGTATCGACCTTGTTTCGGCAGAAAAGTGTAGTTCATAACTGCGACAAGGATGTCGCAGTTCTGAGGGGGGGAACTGAGACAAAACAATGTTGAGCTCGGTGGCAGTGGGGATTCACTGAGGCGAACCTAGGTAGAAACCAGTTCAACTCTGTCAGTGGGGAAAGCCCCATAGAGTTGGAAGAGACTCCAAGGGCCATCAAGTCCAACTCCCTGCCATGCAGGAACAGATACGTGTTCTGTGAACTCTGACCACCCCTTTAATCTGTTAATGGCGACAGTTGTTTGTACCCTGTACTTTGACTGTTCTGTAGTATTTAGCCTCTTCCAAGCTTGGTGGGACTGAGCATGGCTTTGTTTCTGTTGTCAGTCTCCTTGCATCCACTGCTGTTCTGCCTCGAATGGTGCATCTGTATTATGATAAAGTTGAGACATCAAAATGATAAAAGTCTGGGACATCACCATTCACAGAACAGAATCCTCTTCTGTCTTTTCTGTCTGAAGCCAAGTGGAAGAAATGGACAACCCACTCCACGCAGGGCTGGGGGAGCGCGGCAACTGAGGAAGTCACAGCTGCATCACAGCCAGGCCTCCTCCTATCATATTCCCTGGCTGCAAGGGCAGAAGGAAAACCGTGAAATACAGCTGCCCCCTGAGAAACTCCATAGGGGAAAGGAACTACGGTTGATTCCACACGGTACAAATGTACCAGGTTGACGAAGGGAAGTATTCTGGTTTGGGCAAGAACTTTGCATGGGTCCCATCCCTAAAGCAGGATTGTCCTGCAATATTTCCCTCATCCCAGTCTGATCCTTTAGAGCAGCCATTCTCAACCAGGGTTCCCTGGTACCCTGGGGTGCCGTGAGCATGTCCCAGGGGTACCGCAGCAACACTACCCCCTCCCTCATTTTTGTGGTGTCTCCCACCGGCGCCAGCAAGGACATGGAGCTGGCCCATGGGGCAGGGCCAGCCACAAGGTCAGCAGCCACCACCACCACCCCCAGTGCTACCCTTCACCCTGGGAGGGGAAAGTGGGGGGTGTGGCAAGCAGGGGCAATGGGAGGGGAAGGTGGAGGGTGGCGGCAGGGGTACCGTGAGATTATGAAGAGTGAGGCCAAGGGTTCCCTGACCTCGAAAAGGTTGGGAAACACTGCTTTAGAGGATGACGTGGACCTGGCCTTCCTGCAATGCTCCGGTCTCAGTCCTCACCTAGATGCTTCGGCAGTGGAATACGGTAGGACGGCATACGAAGAGCAATGCAATTGACTGATTGAACACTAATTCAAGTGTCCCAAGTGACACTGTTGCAGTACAAAGGGCAACCACTTTAATTTCAGCTGGGATAACTTCATTCTACTCATTTTTGTGGAAAATCTGGGTTACCACCTCATCTTTAAGTTAACATGAGAGAGACAGAGGGAGAGAGCATTCTTTTCTCTCTTTTTTTGACTGGCAGGTAAATAGAGAAGGGCCAAAGCTGCGCAGTGTGGAAATCCCTGACCTGCCTGCTGCTCTCTCCAGAGAAATCCTAGGAATCTCCCAGAGAAGAAAAACGGCGCCTCATCAATCCCGGCACAGTCCACTGTTTGTGCTGTTTGTTTGCAGTGTCTCCTGACAACTGCAAGCCCACTTTTACCTCTTCTGGGGAGCTGGGATACATTTTGATGGAAAACAACAGCCAGTGGGAAAAAAACTTGACTTGGTGTGGGAATTTCTAGTGTCCACTTTGCTGGATGGAGAGGATGGATTCAAATCTTTCTTCGATGGGTGGGGAACGTGAGGCTGCCATGGAGAGAAAGTGGCCACCAAGACTAGGAGTTTTTCAAAGGGTCTTGGTTGTCTTGAATGCAGGGATAAAATGCTCCAGCCTTTTTTCCGCCCTGAGTAACTTAAACTGTGGGTTGGGAGGGGACTGTTTTGCAGGGAAGGAGAGCAAAAATAAATACTGTGGCCTGCATTTGTGATGAAATTAGCATATTCTTATTGGAGTTTGCAAAAATAGCTCTGGTTTTGCTATTACGAGACTGGGCAGGACCTAAGCAGACCACTGGATCCCCTTATTGGCTGCTGCTCCCTATGGAAGGGATCCCTACCCTGGGCACAGGCGTTCTGGGTTGACAGGTGCTGCTCCCCAGATGTCTAGGATTCCCAAAACACAGTAGCTGTGGGGGGTTTTTTCTCCTGCCACCACTTAGTAGTGTTAATATTTCAAATCAATCTCAATCTGTGGATTCTCTCCTAGATATCAGAACGTCTGTGTGTGGTGGGGCTAGTGATGCCCCTTCCCTTTGTGTCAGGGCTTGAAAAGTACAATGTGTTCAAGCAGCAGATGTGTGAGCAGGGCAGACGCCCACTGGGCACACTGTTCCAGCGACTGTCTGCAAGATCAGGCACCAAGTTTACAGTTTTTATTAATAAGCATACACACAAAACACAGATATTTGGGGTCAATCTGGAAACAGGTGGCAGATGACCTGGAACACTGGGAAACATGGTTGTTAATCTAGCTGCATCAAAAGAAGCATCTTTTCCCCTTTGAGAAGTGGATCTCATCCTCCCACCCAGCACAACCTCCAGGCATGGCAGAAGTGAGACAAAGGCCCATTATGCATCTAATGCTTATCTTGGGGCTCTTTGTTGCACTGTGGGGTTGTAGTGGGGGTCTTCCTTTCCTGGTTCTCTTAACTCCACCCATCAACTCACTGTTAAAGGCACACAGTCACAACATGGTTGGCTCTGTTGAAACCCTTTAAATTACTGTTATATATTGCTTAAATGCCATTAAAGGTTTCAATTCAATTCAATCAATATTGCTGTTATTGCTGTTATATTGATATTGTAGCCCCTTTCCAAAAATAACCTCCCCAAAAAGAGGCAAAGCAGTTTCCTGGACCACACTCTGCTGAAGAAGGGGACCATGTTCTAGAACTGATAATCTCCCACACACATACTTCCTGCTGCAGCTACTGCAGCTGTGGTAGGAGAGAGAGGCTTGTTATTTAGATATTCCTTGGTATTTCAGTATTTCTGTATTAAATCTAATAAGGTACAAATGCTTGACGCGGAAGCCCTCAAGAAGGGCAAAAGTAGAACTGGGGAGGCAGGGTAGAACAAAAAAGCCCAAAGCAAAGAATAACACAGGGTCATTTATTCCATCTTACGTGTGAAGCAGGGGGAAAGGTCCCTCTTTGCCCACTCTCACAAACAACGGAGATTATGGATCTGCCCCACAGTGAGTGTGTGTGTGTGTGTGGGGGGGGGGAGGCGCAACAAACTCTGCCCCAAAAGAATCTCTCTTCAGTGCGGGGTGGAACACCAGTGTATAATCAGCCAAAGACTTTCACCCTTAGGATCTCCTGCTTCAGGTTTTCATTCAGATTGAGGAATTCGTTCCCTTTTTGGTCTGATCAGTATTTCCACTGAGAAAACTTTAACCCATAAATTTCCACCCTGTGATCAAAGACTTTCTGCCAGGGGCATAGCTGCCATGGGGACATGTGGGGACAAATGTCCCAGGCACCCATCATTTGATCATGTGGGGGGGGGGGTGCGGAAAAATTTGGGTGTATTTGTATTTTTTATATTTTTAGTGTATTTTATGTTTTCAGCCAGCAGGGGGCGCAATTCTTAGACTAGCGGCACCAAAATTTCAGGAAATCCTCAGGAGACACTCTTGCTGATACCACCCAGGTTTGGTGAAGTTTGGTTCAGGGGGTCCAAAGTTATGGACCCCCAAAAGGGGTGCCCCATCCCCCATTGTTTCCAATTGTTTCCAATGGGAGCTAGTAGTACATTGGACTACCCTTTTGAGGATCCATAACTTTGGACCCCTGAACCAAACTTCACCAAACCTGGATGGTATTGTCAGGATAGTCTCCTGCTGATTCCACCCAGATTTGGTGAAGTTTGGTTCAGGGAGACCAAAGCTATGGACCCCCAAAAGGGGTGGCCCCATCTCCCATTGTTTCCAATGGGAACTAATAGTAGATCTGACTACTGTTTTGAGGATCCACAACTTTGGACTCCCTGAACCAAACTTCACCAAACCTGGGTGGTATCATCAAGAGAGACTCCTGAAGATAGCCTGAAATTTTGGTACTGCTAGCTTTAACTTTGCTCCCCTGACAGGCACCCCCAAAACAGCATCATTTTCAATGTTGTTTAAACTAGGGAGCCCAGATTCTCCCTTTAAGTGAATTTAAAAGGAGACTCTGGGCTCCCTAGTTTAAACAACATTGAAAGTGATGTTGTTTGGGGGGTGGGGTGGGGGAATCCACCCCAAAACTGCTGTTTAAACTAGGGAACCCAGATTCTCCCTTTAAGGTAGATTTAAAAAGAGAATTTGGGCTCTCTAAACAATGTTGAAAGTGATGCTGTTTCAGGGTGGATTCTCTCTTTAAGGGAGATTTAAAAGGAGAATCTGGGCTCCCTAGTCTAAACAACATTAAAAGTGATGCTGTTTCAGAGGGGATTACTCCACTCCACCACGAAACATCATCACTTTCAATATTGTTTAATCTAGGGGGCTGAGATTCTCCCTTTAAGGTAGATTTAAAAGGAGAATCTGGGCTCCCTAGTTTAAACAACATTGAAAGTGATGCTGTTTTGGGGTGGATTCCCCCCCACCCAAAACAGCATCACTTTCAATGTTGTTTAAACTAGGGAGCCCTGGATGTGTTCAGATTTGTGAGCTGGGGCATGTTCTATAATGTGATGTGATTTTGAGATGACCTAGTGCAAAAAATAATTCTTTAGTGGTGGGAGGGGAGTGGCCGCCCATATGGGCAGGGGGAGGGGCGGAAAACTCAGATTTTGCCCCAGTCTCCATTTTCCCTAGCTACACCTCTGCTTTCTGCCCAAAAGAGCACTCTGTGTGCAGGAGGAGGGATGAGACACATGTCAGGTGGTTGAAATGCATGCAAAATCCCTCGCACACACAAACACAAGCCAAAGTGAGAGGGGGATCTGGCAGATGGCATCTCTGTGTTGATTTTGTGTTTCTGCCCCCACCTGGCAGTTGCCAACTCATGAAATGGAGTTTGGGGTTTTATTCCCCCTTTTAAACAAGGTATACTTGTTTAGTTATACACTCCTCACACATCCATTTATGAGACCCCCAAACTCTGAAGATTCTCACTGACTGCCCCTTGGACAGAGGCAGTTGCCTAAAAGGTTAAAGTAAAGTGGTTTCACAGTGTCCAGAGGTTCCTTGGGACGGCAGCCAAAATGCAATGCGTCTGAAGTGCAAAGAAAACAGCAGAGCCATCCTTAAGAGGACCTCAGGGTGGCCAGGCTCACGGCTCAGATTTTCGAACCTGCCAGCAAGGACAGCCACACCTTCAAAGCTCTCCACTGAGGCCTGGACTTTTCTCTTTGTTTTGTGTTACAAGAGAGGGATGGGTTCCCATTTCCCTCAGACTTTGCAGTGCCCCATAGATTGTGTCAGCATATGGTGGACTTCCACTTTTTGTCAGTGGGAAGGGGACTGTCTCCTGTGAGTAGTACTGCTGTTTTTTTCCCATCTATGTGATGAGCCCACCTTAACTCTGCTTGATTTACTGATAATTTTGCACTTCAAATGACTTGTAAAACTTAAACAACCCTGCCGGGGTGGGCTGAGGAGAGGGGTCTTAAGACTTCAATTGTATCCTGTAAGACCTTTCAACTGGATTGTTTAAAGTGATTTTTCTACTTTCCCTGGAACACTGCAGAGACATTTTCTTCCATTGTTGCTTGATTCATCGGCATTTTGTACCTCTGGCTTGAGTGGCTGCACCTTCCCCTTCCTGTAGATCCCCAACATCTTCTCCTCAGTGTGGCCAGAATGTAGAGTTCAGCCATAAAAAGGATTAGCAGCATATCTGAATGGCAGGTTAGGCCCTGACCTTTTTAGTAGTGTGTGATCTTCATACAGAGTATTAATTGCAGAATATTAATTGTGGACACAATTAGTCACATTGAACAATGTATTCTTGAAAATATCTTACATCTGTCTACAGGCTTTATCCTTTTCTAATGCTGTAGCTCATCTTGGGGGGGGGGAATCTTCATACTGCACATTTTGTGTAAAAAATTGTTTTACAAAGCATTTCACTAATTTTGAGAGAATATTTCAAGTGCCCCAGAATTTCCATTTCTCATTCAGAAAAACTGAAGAAAAGCCATTGCCAGGAAAAGGCAAAATGGTGTGCATTCTTCCATTTTTCTGTTTGTTTATTGTCCCTTCACAACTCTGGGGGAAAGTCCACAAAGAAACCTTGACTTGTGTTACTCTAATTAGAAAGATTTTAATTCCGATGATTTCTTTGTAAAGGAGAGCCAGTTGTGGCAGACCTACATTTTAAATGCCACCCACCCCCTAAGTTTCATATCACGGGGCTGCTAAGGGGCGCCTGTGTTGGACTGCTCTTGCAGCATTCAGAAACTTCTGGTGGGGCAGCCACTGCAGTCAGGATGTTGCCTGGTGTGGGTCGTGGGGACCATATCCGGTGTGGTGTTGCGGTTATAGTGTTGGGCACTAGGATCTGGGAACCCCGGTTCAACCCCCCCCTCCCCCCCGCTGCCATGGAAGCTAGCTGGGTAATGTTGAGTCTGTCACACACTCTCAGGCTATCCTGCCTCACAGGGCTGGGCTGTTGAGGGGATAAAATGGAGACAAGGAAAGTACTGTAAGCCTCTTTGGGTTTCTGTTAGGGAGGAAGGCAAGATATAAATGGGAGTAATTAATCAGTATCACTCCAGCCTTGGCCCAACCCTACTGGCCACCAGTTTGTTTGCAGGCACAATTGAAAGTGCTGGTGTGGATATTTGAAGCCCTGCACACTTTGGGGGCAACGTATTTGGGGGCCCTGCTTTTGGTGCCCCCACCTTCTGAGGTCAGGCAGGCTGAAACCTGGGAGAGGGCCTTCGCGGTCATGGCACCAGAGCTCTGGAACTCTGTCTGCAGAGAAATGCATCCTTTCCCTTCTTCTTCCAACAGGTCAAGAAATTTTTTGTTTTATTTGGCATTCCCTCAGTGATTCCCCCTTCCAGACCAATAGTTTGTTTGCTATCTTTACGTCTTTTTACCTATTTTAACTCAATTTTTAAGAAGAAGAAGAAGAAGAGTTTGGATTTATATCCCCCCTTTCTCTCCTACAGGAGATTCAAAGGGGCTTACAATCTCCTTGCCCTTCCCCCCTCACAACAAACACCCTGTGAGGTGGGGCTGAGAGAGCTCCGAGAAGCTGTGACTAGCCCAAGGTCACCCAGCTGGCGTGTGTGGGAGTGCACAGGCTAATCTGAATTCCCCAGATAAGCCTCCACAGCTCAACTGGCAGAGCTGGGAATCAAACCCGGTTCCTCCAGATTAGATACACGAGCTCTTAACCTCCTACGCCACTGCTGCTCCTTCTTGTTTTAATAATGTCTGGTGAGTGGGATTGATTTAAATGGCTTCAGTGTTGTCACCCGTGTGTTCGCTGACCTTTTACTTTGCATGTGAATGGGGTAGACCCATGATTACGAAAATGAGACAGGTACCATCATGCCTATTTTGGGCATAAGAGGAAGCACAAGTTTTCTGACTCATGTGCTTCATCCTCTGTGTATCACTTCAGGGTTCCTGGAGATGACCCTCAACATAATCTCTCTGAGCCTGCCTTCCTATCATAATTCTAATGGGACGTTTCTTTTCACTTTTCACAGCTTGTCATGTGGTCTGTACATGGAATGTGTAATACTGAGCTATATCAAGTACATATGGATTTGGAGTGGCTCAACTCCTTCTGGCTCAACTCCTTTTTGCATTCCCTTCCTTTTCCTTGACTACAATTTCTACAGACTTCATAGTGTGTTCAGCAAGCCCTAAAGCTGTTCTTTGTTCCTAGAGGGTGTAATTTATAATCTGCCAAGAAGATTTTAGATTAGAAGTCAAGATCCTTTTCCTGCTGTGCTTTCCTTGTTCAGCAAATGGTCAGGAGCTGTGCTGTGTCACTCAGTTCATGTCTAGCATGAGCTACAGCGTGACAGGTTTTGGATTTGTTTTGATTTGGAAGCTCAAATCATATATAGTTTTCAAACACCAGAAAGAGAAAGAATTGAATTCCTCGTATTTTTAGAGCATCTTTTTTTCTTGCAATAGTTGGCAAAATGCAAGATTTAATGTGCGTCTGGCAGATTATTTTACAAAGCACCCTTACAGATTCATGCTGCTTCAGCATTGCAGAATGTGACAGTGAGAGCCCACATCTGGAATTCATTGGTGGAACAGATCCTAAGTAAACATTAAATCAATGTTGATTTCCTCTTCACTTCGTTTCCTCTGGCTACCACAACTTCACCAGTGTTGTCCTGTCAGATCGAAGCAAAATATCAAAATACCAATCCAGGCTCTATCTTCTTTTTACTGTCTCTATCTTCATTTTTTTTTGTCATGTAAAACACCCAGCCTTATTCAATAAATCACTAATCTCACATCATATTTGTTGGACTGAATAAAAGGGCTATTCATATCCTATTGGACTAGTGTGTTCCTGCATAGCAAGGGGTTGGACTTGATGGCCCTTATGGTCTCTTCCAACTCTATGATTCTGTGAGTACTATAGCAAATTCTGCTTCTTTGCAGCCAGGTTTCACCCTCCTCTCAATGTCTGAGCAACGAAACTGTGTGTTCAGCCTTACTGCCTCCCAGGCCAGTGAGGTCTGAGCACTTCCTGTCTGATCCTTCTTCCCCTCTGACATTGTTCACACGTGCCTAAGATGTTGTGGGCTCTGGCTGTGGGGAAGTTGCTGCTCATCCACCCGAGTAATGCATTCCATGATGTCTGAGATGTTGTTCACGTGTTCTCATGAAGGAATGCAGTACAGTACAGTAAACCTTTATTAGGCATAAAATATAAATCTCTGCAAACAATAAAATCCTAAACGCAGAGACAAAAATAAAGAAATCCAATATCTAAGTCATAATAAAACATTGTGTATCTAGATCCTCGGATACATGACAAAATTTTTAGAATCAAACAATTAAGATCAGATTAAGTTTGATAACGGCACACATTTGTCACTATACTAAGTCACGTATGGACCCGTACATTTGGAAACTTTGATATCGTCTTTCATTTATCACTTCTGCTAAACAGGTAGCAACCTTGAGAGTTGTTACAGAGGATAGATCATTTAATAAATAAGTTACTACATATGGCGAGGGAAGGCTGGGCTAAATTTTGATTTAAGAAGCAGAGTGATATAGGTACTACGTAAATTAGAATGAATCTGACAGTTTAAGAGAACATGCTGGATTGAATCCATCTTATTTGCAGGGCATGAACAACGTCTCTCTAGACTTGGTATGCCTTGGTATCTTCCTTCCGTCACTTTAGAGGGGAAGGCGTTTAACCTCGCCAGCATACATGTGTCAGGGCTGAGCCTGTCTGTGCCAAATGGTCTTCCCCTCAGCCCCCCAGGGTATCCCGGACACAGTTCTTGTCAAAGGAAGGTGTGAACTGTTCCCAGGCTCGCAATGCTTTGTAGTGAATGCTTTGTCATTTGTATGGTGGAGCTGAAGCTGTTTGGCTTGGTGGGAGGGGGCAACGGGATATAGGTAAGGGGTTTGCGTGGGAATCGCCAGATTCCTCTTTTATGATGTTACCTACGCTCTGAATGAAAGGCTTTAGAACAAATCTACAGTTTCCGTGATTTCCAGGTCCGAGGCCTGACACATGAAGGAATGCAAGGTGGGAATCCTCCCCTACCTGATTGGAAGCCAAGGTTAATATTTGAATGGGGGGCAACCAAGAAATGTTAGGGCTGCTACGTAGAGGCAGGCAAACCACCTATGAACATCTCTTGCCTTGAAATTCCTATGCCTTGAAATTCCTATGGCAACTTGACAAGGAAAGGTTCCAGGGACCTGCATGCTAAAACCTCATTTCATGCTGTGAGAGAAGAGGAGAGCCCCCACTCTGCACAGTCGTCCTCCATAGCTGCAACTGTCTTCGAAAAGTAAGAACCTCTCATTTGCAGATGATCTTCCCCCACACCACAGCAGTGACTCCTCCTCCTCCTCCTCAGTTCTCTTCACCGACTGCGGGGGAGGGTGTGTGTCATGTCCTGCCATTTGTTCTGGTTGCCCATTCCCTTCTCTTCATCAGAGGAGGACTCCTGTCCATGCTCCTTCATAGGGACAGCCTATAGCAATAATGGTTCTGATGTCCCAGTTTCAAGTTGGTTGGGTCTCTGCTAAGATTGCCTTGCTCTGGTTTGCCCAGGATGTCCTGATCCTGTTTGAACTTGGGAGCTAGGTGTTAGGTCCTGGACCTTCAGTCAATAAACAGACTTTTGTTGATCAGAAGTGTTCATTGGAAGACAGCAAGGGACTCAGCTTCAGAAAGTCAGTTCTGCCAGACCTGGCTTTCGTTAACACATTTATTCCCGAAAATTCCCCCCTCCCGTTTCCCATAGATAGTGGGAAAAGAGTTGTTTGGGTGCTAGGTGCCCCAAGGGCACAAAAGAGAGAGATGCAGCCACCTTATTTTGACACTATACTCCTATTGATACAACCCAGAATCGCATTGGCTTTCTTGGCTGCCGCATCACACTGCTGACTCATATTTAGTTTATGGTCTACTAAGACTCCCAGATCTCTTTCGCATGTAGTGTTGTCAAGCCAGGTGTCACCCATCTTATATCTGTGCATTTCATTTTTTTCTGCCTAAGTGTAATATCCTACATTTATCTCTGTTGAAATTCATTTTGTTTGTTTTGGCCCAGCTGTCTAATCTAGGTCTAGGTCGTTTTGAATTCTGACTGTCTTCTGGGGTATTAGCTACCCCTCCTATTCATTGGAAGAAGATCAGAACTCTTGTGTGAAGTGATAGAATTGGCAGTTCAGTGCCCTGAAATTTTATACAGTCTTGTGACAGTTTCTTTCCACTTGAATTGTTCACTTCGCGATAGTCCTATTATGGGGAGTCAGCAGGCTTTCTGGAAGGAGAGGCGACAGCCAAGCAGAGCAGACTCTTCACTCTCCAACATTGTAAGAAAGAAATTTGTGTTCTTTAGTGATGTTCATGAAAGTCCCATAGAAGCAGTAAACAGATGCTACTTCAAGCATTTCTGCTCCACAAAGGCAATGTAAACATCACTGGATCTAAAGAAGTGCTCAGGGGGATGGAGTATATCAGGAGCTATGCCAAAGAACCACTAAATACAGGGGAATAATGAACATTTAAGGACATGCCTGGGATTTGCAGTGTCCTGGCTTGGCCCTTCAGAAACATCTGAAGGAAAAGCACACCCTGCCAAAATTCTGTAATAACGAGGCTCTTTCCCCTCTGTAGACTGTCCCAGTCTTGCCCATTGTGGGATTTGTTGTCTGAGTAGCAAGAAATCCATGTGAAGATGTTTGAATCTGAGACTGGTCCCGCTCTCCCACTTAGAACTCCTTTGGAGAAAAAAGATGGCACACAGGAAGTAGCAGTTGTTCATGCATCCTATTCTCTGTAGTGCTTAGCATAATGTATGGTAGGATTTTTACAACTGGCAAATTCCAGATCTGTGTTCATATATAGTTTGTGCAGTATGTGAGATAGTAACAGATTTCTAGAATCTCTCGTCTAGTTGCTTAATGCAGGGGGTTGAGCTTGATGGTCCTTGGGGTCTCTTAATGCATTGCAGGGGGTTGAGCTTGATGGTCCTTGGAGTCTCTTCCAACTCTATGATTCTACAATTTAGCACGGGAAATGTGGGAATGTCCCCAGGGGCAGACTCCATACAGCACCCGACCATTAGTGGCACTGTGAAATTGAAAGTGAGTTTTCTACTCAGAAAGAAGGGAGAACAGGAATCAGGCCAACTTCTGTTCAGTGCCCCTTTAAAAAAAACATTTGAAGTGGTGAAAGCACCTCTGCTTCTTTCTCCTGTAGGGGAAAAAACCAACAGTGTGAGCCGAACAAGTTGCCTTATGGGTTATTTAGTTTTCTGAGCTCCTTTTCTTTCCATTTCATGCACAACCACAGCTCAGGAAAAGAACCACACCATTGTGCAAGCCCAAAAGCAACTCTGGTTAAGAAATGGGAGGAATTTTTAGGCCATTATATGTTTGGACTAGGGAGCAAGGGACTTTCAGGAATGCAGGCTCCGGTTCCAAAAATATTCCTTACGATACTGCTCTTGGTCAGTAAGTGTTATTTTTATTGGCCTGCCGACCCCCTTAAGTGGCACTGATGTCATTCTTTCTCTTGGTAAAGAGGGAAGGACAAAGAAGGTTCTGTATTTTTCCAGAAGAGGGGGAGAGGGCAACTCAGCCAGATGACTTAGGTTATCTTCAAATTAATTTTTTAAAAATTCTCCAGAATGGTTTTTCTGTTTCAGTCTATTTACCTGCTGTGCAGCCCTTAGTCTCCATTTCTCTAGTGATCGACTGATGATCCATTTCAGGTGATGTCTGACAGGTTTGCCGCAGTTTCTAGAAAAGTGGATAGTTATTCAGAGCATCTTGGGGGAAAAAAACTTTATTTAAAGAATAAGTCACAACAGAATCACGATTCCCCCTGACTAACATTGGGGGTCAAAAGTGAGTAACAGAAGAAGGCAAACTAGATTCTTTTCACCAAGGCAAATTGGTCTTGTGGGGATGCCTAGGCCAAAATCCTGGATTCTGTTGTCACTCACGGGAAGATTTTGGTTCGTAGGCTTCTGATGCATCCATCGCTTGGGATGTCAATGCAATAACCCCTCCCCCCCAAGAATATTCCAGGACTTTGATTTTTTTAAAAGAAGAATTTTTAAAAGGCAGGCAGGCTGAAACATTTGATTCCTCTTGGGCTTCATGATAGTGTTGGGACCTAGGCCCCACATCAGGAAAATATTAACATGCCCATATGAATTCAGCCATCTGGGTGCAGCAGGCTTGCAAACTAAAGGTTGTGGAAAGGAAAGGATAACAATCAAAGGCATCCATATCTTTTGGGGAGGCTGGGCTTGTGAAGGCCACTTTCTCTTTCGGCTCAGCTTCAGGATGCACAGATAGACTACCAGGATGAGGAAGGACTTCAAACAACTTTCTTATGAGCAGCAACTGAAAGATCTTGTGCAGCGGCCTCTGAGTCTTGCTCCAGATCAGACTAAGGTCATGTGATCTGAGGACAAGTTCTCATATTACCAGTTCCTTCCCATTGCAAAAGGTAAGGGAGTGTTGTAAATTCTTTCACTATATTTTTCTCTTTTTGTAAACTCCAGGCCTTGCTGACTGGCCTTGCTTGGCAGGGAATTCTGAGAGGCTACCCTCCTCCCGGCAAGGACAGATGTTCTCAACTGGAATTCCAGCTAATCTCCAGAATAAAAGTATCAGTCCCCCTGGAGGGAAATGCATCTTCAAGAGCGGCTTCTAGGCTGGCAAATCCCTCATCTCTGGTATGGAGTAAGATAAAAAGAGCCATGGTCAGGCCTTCTTGCCATGACAGTATATTCCCATGGTGGCGAACCTTTGGCACTTCAGATGTTATGGACTACAATCCCCATCAGCCCCCGGGAATTGGCCATGCTGGCAGGGGCTGATGGGAATTGTAGTCCATAACATCTGGAGTGCCAAAGGTTCGCCACCACTGGTATATTCTGTGAGTTCAGTTATTAATTGACTTAGATACTTACACCCCATTTTCCTACTCGAAGTAGCTTGCAATGTTGGGAACCCGAAGTAGCTTGCAATGTTGCTTCCCTGTTCTTCGTTCTGTCCTTCGGCCCTGTGGAATAGGTCAAGCTGGGAAAGAATGTCTGGCCGAGCTTTACCCGGTGAACTGCCACAGCACACTGGTGTTTGAACCTGGGTCTCCTGGATCATCAGAAGCCCTGCTGGGCTAAAGTCCCATCTGCCCTTAATCGTTTTCTAAAGACAGTTGGTAGTCACCTGCAAAGATGTTGCTGGCACTGTGCCGCCCACAGACATCATGTTGGGGCACCCCGGAAGATTCACCCTTGCAAGAATCCCAGTAACTAGTTGGTGCATTGAGACTAGTTGGTCAACATTGTCTACATCTGATTTCTAGAATATTCCTAGAGTTGTCCCATCCCATTTCTTCCCCTTTCCTTTTTAAAGGAATGCGAGACTAGCTGGAAGGCCTGTGCCCCTGCCCCCTCTGGGAATGTGAAGAGTGCCTGTTTGTTGTTGAGCATCATCCTGACATCCAGTGGCAGATCATCATTTGACCTTCTCTGAGGACTGGTTGGCAGCTACCTGGTTGCAAATTTTCACCTGAGATTTCCAACCCGCCTTGGGGATTTTAATCTTTATTAAAAAAAACCTTTTGGCCAAACCAGCTGAAATTGTCTGAAGAATTAAAGACTACACCAGGGCTTGTTCTGCAGTTTTTTTTCTATCTCAAAGCTACAGATTTGTGAATGGGGGATAAAAGGACGCCTCTTGAGACTTTAGTGCTAGCTGCTCTAAGGGCTGTGAGAAACGCTGCTGTGAAATGCGTGAAGGGTTGCTGGCGAGCAGGGTCCCAGCCTTCAGCTGAAATGCTGGTGAATCATAGGGGAGCGGCAGAAAAGTCATCTGCCCTTCCATTCACTAGTACATGACCCGAATGGAGAGACGCGTGGTTGTGAAAGGGCTGCAGAATCCTAAGTCTGTCGGTCTCTCAAGGTCTCTTTCCTGTTCTGCTGTTTGTGGGCTTGAGTTTGGTTTAAGTACATTTCTCAACAACCAAAGAAAAAGGTCGCCTCTGAGGACTGGGGGAATTTGGAGCAGAAAGCTGTACAAAATCAGCTCCCGGCTTCCACCTGGCTGTCTGCAGCATTTTGCCAGTCAAGGAAGAATTTCTTGGTTTGTGACTTTTGCAAAGACGAGAACTGCTCAGTCGGGCATTTGTATGTAGTGCCAGGAAAAGATGATGTTGTTTTTTTACTGTGCAGATGGAAAAACAAACCGTGAGCTATATAACGGAAAAGAGTATTTTATCCACAGACCGTTTTGCGTTAATCCCCTTCTTACTGAGAAAGTGATTCCTTCTTTCACTCTGTCCCATCAACATTTAGCAGGGAAACTGTTAAATGCACCTTGTTGGATCCTCGTCCATGTACGTCTCTTCAACTGGGTAGAGTCAGCTTTTGAAGCAGAAAAATATGCCCTGATGCTCATACTGTGGCAGAAGGTGAGATATACGGCTCTGCAAAGCAGGCCTGCTGAATCTCCAGCAATCCCTTTTTGCCAGAACTGCCCCATTTTGTTTCTACTCCCATTCCCTGACAAGCATCCTTATTTGATTGTTAATGCTTTTGCAAGGAGATACGCAGAGCCCTGTGCTAAGAAGCAGTGGGTCTACACTAAAAAAAGGTGTGCTTGAACAAGATGGCCGCTCCAGAGGGCAGGAAAGAAATGGGTTTTGTGGAACATCCGGACACTATTTCAAAAGGGGTCTTGCCAGTGCTACTGTGAACTGCATTGTTATAGGTGTATTCAGCAAATGGTAGCAATTCTACCCAATTGCTCTGCTAATTGTTAACATAGCACCAGAAAATATTGATCCAAAGTCTGATTAGATCGCTCCGACTCTCCATTTGATTGAGGATGATAAGGAGAGGAGAGGGTTTGATCAATATTCAATAGATGCAAAAATGCCTTCCAGAACTTGGAAATGAACTGGCTCCCCCTATCGGAGATTATTTTATCCGGTGTGGAGTGCAAACGGTAGATATGTTGAATTAACAGCTTAGCCAGTTTCTGAGCTGTGGGGATGGAAGTACAGGGAATGAAATGCGCCTGCTTGGAGAATAAGTCCACAACCATCCAACAGTTTTGCCATTACTGAGCGGCAGATCAGTGATAAAGTCCATTGAAATCATTTTCCAAGGACCATCCGGGGTCTCTAAAAGCTGTAACAAACCAGGGGTTTTACCCAGGACCCTTTTTGCCATGGCACAGACAGGACATCCTTTGATATAAAGTTCAATGTCCCGGTGCATACAGCGCCACCAAAATTTCCGGCGAATGAGATGCAGGGTTTTCACAAATCCAAAATGACCAGCTGACTTACAATCATGACTCAACTGAATGATCTCCGTACGTAAGGAGGGCGGGATGTAGAGCAGGTCAGCCTTGCACCACAGACCATCTCGTAAGAGCAAAGACCCACCCCCTTCCTCATCCAACACAGCGGATGTGCCCGCCTCTAAAAACACAGAGAGAAGGGAGGAGGGAGACTGTGGAGCATTTGGCAACTGAGAGCGTGTTTGGGAACGAGTCACTACCCTGCCCAAGTGGGCGAGGGATAAGACCATGTGAGGAACTAGCACAGAAACAGCAGAGTCCACCCCCTCTGGCATCTTCAGCCTGTGCTATGCCACCCACATGACCCAAGGGAATGGCCACGGGGATCCTTGGAGGCAGAAGGATGAGCTTTCCAAGGCTCTCACCAGAGCATGGAGGGTTCTGCTGTATACAATTATTTTGTTTCCCTGAAAAGGGGAAGGGACTTCAGTGACTTCAGAGCTAGGAGTTTCCACCTTCTATGCGACTCTTCTCCAGGACGTGGATTTGTTTCTGCTGCCAAGGACATCTCAGAGCCAGAGTGTTTTCTCGAATGTCCAGGCAACTCTAGGTGTAGAGAAGAATCCACACATCTGTACGGATGGCTGGTCCCTCCATGTGCCCCTATTTCACAGTTGGGGGGGGGGTCCTAGCTCTGAGAGCATCTGGTCTGGGGTAACTAGGAGCCAACTGGAACCAGGCAGACCATGTGTTTATATGTTGTTTATCAGCTTTCTTTCACTCCAACCCTTCATTTGCATACCCAAATGAGGCCAAGGGTGCTGGGAGAACCATGCCCAAAGAGTAGTTGTCATTTCATCTGATTGGGGGGAGGTGTGTCCATTGGGGTGCCACAAGGTTGCCCATTTTGAAATAGCTACATTGACTTCCTGTCTGTTCTGAGTTCCATTCAGAGTGCTTGTGATGACCAGTGAAGTCTTACACCAGTGGTGGCGAGCCAATTGGCCATGCTGGCAGGGGCTGATGGGAACTGTAGTCCATAACATCTGGAGTGCCAAAGGTTCGCCACCACGGTCTTACACCAAGGGTATCCAATTCTGGTGCCCCAGATGTTCGTGGACTACAATTCCCATCAGTCCAATTGGCCATGCTGGCAGGGGCTGATGGGAATCATAGTCCATGAACATCTGGGGTGCCAGAGTTGGACTCCCCTGCCTTACACAGTCTGAGACCCACCTGTTTGAAGGACTGCCTCTGCCTGCATATCCCTGTGAGACTGAGGGCAACTTCCTATTGGCTGTTCCATCAGTTAGGCTGGCCTGTCTGGAATCGGCTATATCTCAGGCCTTTTTTTTTTAATCATGGCTCTGGGAAAGGGGCTTTCTGAAGGAGTGAGGAGGATCTTGGAGATCTTTGGGAGGTCCTGCCAGGCCTGCTTGTTTGCCAGAGCTTTTCAGGGGGGTTGAATTATTAAGGATCTTTTGTGATGAGGGAGGGGAACACTATTAAATTCATTTTAAGTTTTTCAGTGGTTTATATATTTATGCTGAGTTTAGTTAACAGCTTTTAAATGTTTTGCTTATATTACGCTGTATTTTGTAAGTGTTTTACTGGTTCCATAGAGAGGCAGCCTTTTTTAAAAAAAAGCCTAAATCAATCAATCAATCATAGCTAGATTTTATTGTAGTTCTTAGATGTGAAATTATCTGGCCAAGGGATGCAGCTAGCTGAGGGATCTTCCAGAAAATACCCCACAAAGAAGAAGAGTGTGGAGCGACTCTTAGCAGAGTTGTTCTTTTAAGTAGGGCATACAGTGTGTGTTTGTTCATATTTTTCCAGCCATTTTTTTTAAACATTTCACAGGGTTTACTTTCAGAGCTTGAGCATTTGTAATATGAGATTGGATTTCACTTTATGGGGCTCAGTCAAATCAGGGCAGATTGCTATTTTTCCACATTAACGCTTTGCAGCTGGATTTGGAGGGAGATCTCTTTCCTATCTGTTCCATCTCTTCACTGTCACTGTGCCCCATGGCTCTCTGCGGAGCCTGCAAAGATGTCAGCTGGCAGGCCTTGCTGATCAAAGGAGCCCAGAGCTTTCACAGCTGCCTTCTCCTGACTTTCTCTTATAAGGGTTCTCCCCAAACATGAGCTCTGCTTCCAGAGTTTTGGTAGGGCAAATGACATCATAGGACAGTGATGGCGAACCTTTTCAAGACCGAGTGCCCAAATTGCAACCCAAAACCCACTTATTTATCGCAAAGTGCCAACACAGCAATTTAACCTGAATACTGAGGTTTTAGTTTAGAAAAAATGGTTGGCTCCAAGGTGTGTGTTACTCGGGAGTAAGTTTGGTGGTAGTCAGTGGCTTTGCTTTGAAGCAACCGTGCAACTCTTCCAACGGGTGAATCACGACCCTAGGAGGGTTTACTCAGAAGCAAGCCCCATTGCCAGCAACTGAGCTTACTGTCAGGTAAAGGATCGCGCTTTAGTTCTTCGCATGAAAATCAGTGGGGTTTAACAGCGCTTAACAGGGTTAGCTACACTGCTTCCCCAAAACTAGGTCTTAGATTTAATGCTAATAATCGAGCACAGCGGCCCAGGCCAGCCTAGATGTGTGTCTGTGGGAGGGGACTCTGTTTACGCGTGCCCACAGAGAGGGCTCTGAGTGCCACCTCTGGCACCCATGCCATAGGTCGCCACCACTGTCATAGGATGACCAGTGAAAACAGTTCTCACCAACCTACTTACTGTTGTTGTTGTTGTTATTGTTGTTGTTGTTGTTGTTAAATGGCAAGAAAGTTCAATTTTAGCTTTTCAGCCCAGGGCTCTGAAGAGGCCAGAAATCCCTGTAACGTAGGTAAGCCTTGGCTGATGGTTGCTTTCCCGGTTAAATAAATACATGAGCCATGGACCCACTCACCTTCTCAACTTACTGAGGCAGGATAACTACTATCTGACCAGACTTGTCAGATTTTCTTTCTCTTTCAGGGACTGAGCTGCTTTAGATACGGTAGCATGTGGTGGATTTTAAAAGCTCAGCCCTGTAACTGACCCAGAAAGTAAAAAGAGCCTGGTCTTATTTTCTGACAAACCCCTTCTCAAAACACACAAAATATAATACTGAGGCAGATTTCAAACAAAACAGAATCAAAGAATTATTTAACAGAGGAGATTAGAATAGGAGATAAATAACTTGGATGTAAGGAAAAGATAAAGCAGGAGAAATATTTACAAGAGCTTCGGTTTAAAAGTCAGTTTTTGTTTTTTAGGCACAGAAACAGGCTTATTAAACTTCAGTTTCACTTTGCTTAGCTGTTATTAATACGTTGTTTAGATGGTACAGTTTCTTAGGGTTGTGTTGGTTTATGAATTACCCTCAGGATTATAACACAGGCTGGTACATATACTCAAGTACCCTTACTAATTCTCCTGGAGGCGGAGGACATCTTGTGGGTGATTCTTGCCCATAGCCAGGGAGGCAGGAAAAATAATCTGTCACTTCCTGTTGAGGCTAAGACTCCATTTTGTTCGGTATTTTTCTTGCCTTGATAGAGAGAGCCCGGATTCTTTGACTCCTAAGCTTGACTTCTTCTGACTCCTTCTGTTGTGTCTGGTAGTGTTGCTTCAGCCTTCTTTGTCTCCCCCTCTCTTTCTTTCCCAGGGGGGTGGTTGCACAGGTCGGGAGCTTCCCTCCAGTGAGGTCCCTTTTAGCAAGTTTTATTTTTTCCACCTAAACTTCACCGAGACAAAATGGCGAACCGCAAATTCCCCCCCAGACCACAGTTCCCCCCCCCTTTTCCAAATCTGCTGCCGAGGCTACCAGAGTGGCCAGCGGAATGGTAGTTCTCCCTCCATCAGTAGATGGTTTAGTGGACCCTGGGGAGGAGTCTTCCACTTGCCCCTGCGATCGGACAATTGTGCAGAGGCCAGGGCAACCGGTCCCACAGTGGCCTGAGCAATCGCATACGAAATTAGCGGCCATAACAAAAAAAGAAAAGCAAGCGTGCACATAACTCCACAGGCAGCATTCCTAAAAAGGGGAAACTTGCGGTTATCAAGCCTCCTCCCACTCTAGACTCTGCTCTTACTGGGAGACCGGTGGTTAACGAGGTTACTCCCAATGAAATGACGGATCCCCCCCCCCCCCACCGTCTCCAGGGGAGTGGGACTCCAGGAACAGGAGGGAAATACCCATTTTTCCTCCAGCGTTCCATTTGACTGGCAGTCCATCTCTCCAGGGGATTTTGTTGATTTTTTAAAACATACAATGATTGAGTAGATTGAACTTGACCATCAGGGAAGGGAGACCAGGGCTACTGGCCTAACCTCTCCCAGAGCGCATTCCAATGATCAAGAGGAGGCAGCCAGGGCTACTGGTCACCTTCCTCACAGAGCGTGTCTCATTGATCAAGAGGGGCAGCCAGGGTTACTGGTCCACCCCTTCCCACAGCACTGCCTCCCACTGCTTTGGATGGCTATAGGGCCGTGGTGGCGAACCTTTGGCACTCCAGATGTTATGGACTACAATTCCCATCAGCCCCTGCCAGCATGGCCAATTGGGACTGATGGGGATTGTAGTCCATAACATCTGGAGTGCCAAAGGTTCGCCACCACTGCTATAGGGGCTATCCTAGATCCCTCCCAGCTTTCCCTCACCTTCCCACCAGAGGAAGAAATGTGCAGGGAGGAGGGGGACGAGTCAGAATAGCAATTCTCTGAGGAAATTCAACAGCCCCCATCAGACCTTTTGTTCAGGTGATTCAAGCAGGAGGACCTTCACTTCCTGATCAGTACAATAATCTCTGTGCTGGATCTCCATGATATGGATGATGCACAAGCCCAAAAGGCCGCTCCGCGTCCCTTTGACAAACCTATTAAGGGCTGCCCAAAAGGCAGCAGGGATTATTTTCCTCAGGAGGAAACACCTCAAAATTTGTTTCCCTTTCCTAAATATTTTGTAAGAAATTTTTTTTAAAAAGTAGTGGGACAACCCGGCTGTACATAAAAGCCTCTTCTCAGTAGCAAAGAAGCTCTACATGGTACCTGAATTAATTGACAACCTGTTGGCAGGTACCTTTAGCGGATGCTCCCATAGTGGCCATCCAGTCAGGTAACCTAGTCTCCAAGGATGGGGAAGGCAGCATGAACGACCCTCTAGACCAGAGGTCAGCTTAACCATCCTGAAAAATCTGCAGTTGCAGAACATGTCTTAAATAAAACTGGACATAACATTTTATTTGAGAACACTGAAATTCTGGACAATTCAGAAGGTTACTATGTCAGACTGCACAGGGAGGCCATTGAAATTCACAAACATCAAGACAACTTCAATAAGAAAGAAGAGACTCTAAAAATTTGCAAAGCTTGGCTCCCAGTACTTAAAAAATGGACTGATAACCCCACCCGCAATACAGTGCACTCAACCACACCTTTGTAGCAAGTTCCACCCAAACACTTAATGATTGGTTCCCCACCTTGGGACATGGACGGTATACCACATTAAACTTTCCCTTCTCACTAGGCACAGTGAGAAACAGACTTTTCTCTGTGATGCACCTCTGAAGATGCCAGCCACAGATGCAGGCGAAACGTTAGGAACAAGATCCACCAGACAACAGCCACACAGCCCTGAAAACTCACCAGAACCACTTACTGATTGGTTCCCCACCCCAGGACATGGACAATATATGCCCCACAAAAACACTCCCTTCTCACTGGACACAGTGTGTAACAGACTTCCCTCTGTGATACACCTCTGAAGATGCCAGCCACAGACTTTAGGAACAAGATCTACCAGACCACGACCACACAACCCGGAAAACCCACCACAACCAGTTGAATCCAGCCATGAAAGCCTTCAACAATACACAACATATTTTAACAGTAATGTTCTAGGTGGGAATTTAGGGTTGGAGAAAACATCTACAGAGGCTATGAAAGAGGCACTCATGCAGGGTTCTTATGACCCAAAGATGAAAAAAAAAGCCACCTTCTGGATCCCTTGCCAATCTAACCTAGAGGAAAATTTCTTCCTGACTCCAAAGTGACAATTGGCATTACCTTGAGCATGTAAGAAAGGACCACAGGGAGCAAGCACTAACCACAGGAACCTGCCCTCCCCCTCACAATCTGTCTAAATTCACACGACCAGTCCATCTAGTCTCTGCTTCAAAACCACCAAAAAAAGAGAGCCCTCCACCTCCCTAGAAACCACGTTCTACAGAGGAACCGCTCTAACTGGAAGAAGTCCTTCCTAATGTTTAGCTGAAAACACTTTGGATTTAGTTCTTGTCTGACATTGTTTCATTTTCCATTCTTAGTATTTGAAAATGATTGAGCCACAGACTAGTTCCTGCTTATCTTGCACAAGTATTATGTGGAGGCCAAGCCAGATTTACCCTTGGGCTTTGCAGGCTGCATTCATGCTCCCAAGGAACCTGCTGCAGTGTCGGCCATGTGTCGTCATCTTGGTTAAACTGTATTGCTTTGCATTTTGAACATCTCTGTGCTGTTGTTGCTGGGTGCTTTCTCCTGTATTTTGTTTTGCCTTTTCTCACTTCTTTTTGTGTCCAACCACCCCTTTTTTCTCTCCCCCGCCCCACAGTACAAACCTTTTTGTAAAGACTTTGGAAAAGGGGGGCTTCACTTAATATTTCTTTAAGATGTTTCTTTTAATCTCTTTCCCTTAAAATATATGGGTGCTATCAGGTTGGTTATATGGTGTTTTCTACGGTTTCCATCCTGTCACTTCCTTGCACTGGAATACTACCTTCTCAGTGGGTCAGTCTAGACCAGGGCTGTCCAACTCTGGTGCTTCAGATGTTCATGGATTACAATTCTGGTTACCAGGGTACATTCTGGCATTGTTAACTCCAACTCCTGGATATTTGGGGTCTAGGAATGGCAGAGTTTGGGGAGTCACATCACATCTCAGAGCATCTATTTCTCTGTCATCTGTAGATCAGTTGTAATTATGGGACATCTTCAGGCCCCACCTGGAGGTTGGCAACCCTAATAGCAGAGCCTTCCAATGATCCACCTCCCTTCCTAATGTCACAGCTCACCATAAGAGAGTCTTTTGAGTCCTGAGTCACAGTTTGAGTTCCCCTGATCTAAAGCAGGGGTGTTCAACTCTGGCGTCTCAGATGTTCATGGACCACGATTCCCATCAGCCCCTGCCAATTGGCCCCATGGCCAATTGGCCATGCTGGCAGGGACTGATGGAAATTGTAATCCATGAACATCTGGGGCGCCAGAGTTGGACACCCACGATCTAAAGGGATTAAGTTCTCCATGTTGTGCTTTTGATAAAATCCGGTGTTGTTTGGCTGGGTCCGTTTTCTGGGCATTAAGCAGGAACCCTTGGGGGGGAGGGGGGAGGCAGGAAATGCCCGGGACATGACTCTGAAAATATACCCACCCCCCCCCCCCCCCCGCCATATTAAACTGCATCAGTCTAGCATTTTTGCCATTGTGGATTTGAACAGAGTATCTCAGGTTTATCTTTCGTTCGATGAGATTAAGTTGGAGATTCCTGCTGTTGAATGTGGCCTCTCCAGAAGTAGATAAGGCAGGCGGATTGCAAGTAAGATTTCAGCGAGAAGAGAGGAGAATGCGCTTGAGAGGGCAAGCACGCACATTTGTTCACCATCAAAGAGATAGGGTTGCTTTCGTTGCCGGGATTCCTCTCCTCCCTCTGCCCCCCCCCCCTTGCCACACTCTTGCTATTTATTGGTGATTTACTTGCTTCCTTGACCCCTGACCTAGACCGAGAGTGTTCTGCTGCAAGTCTTCCAAGCAGAGCCGGCATTGCAGCAGAGAATTCTGACCTAGTCAAGCAGGTGTGAGATCAAAAAACTTTGAATGGCAGGGAGATCTATTGTGCCGGCTGCGAACCTGATTCCCTGACTTGGTCCCAAGCTATTGAATTCTGTGTTTCAGTGAAGTCCGGAGCAGGTGCTGTGGTTGCTGAGGCTTGCATTTTTAAAAGCCTGCCTTAAGCACGATTAGAAAGCATCTTGGTTGTTAATTATTTGCCTTGCTCAAAATCTCATGCTGTGAGGCCGTTCAAGAATCAATGAAAATTGTGGCTGAGCAGAGATGTCTTTTGGTCTTCAAAAGTCGAAGCATTCTCCTCTCTGTGCCACTGACTTGCTGTAGCCTTTGCAGTCATGGGAAAGTTTGTGGTTGAAAGTAGACTTGCTGTAGACTGGGAAGATGCCAAAAGACTATGGAAAGAATCAGAAAGAAACTAGTGGCAAGAAACATGGCTGGCCCTTTTCTGCCTCTTTCAGCCCCCCAGGAAGCATCCCCAAACTCAGGGACAAGTTGGTAATGTTCCGCAGGGAGATCTGCACCACATCTGCACTGGGTTTCACCAGCCAAGCCTAAAAAACAAGGACTGTATATATCGGGAGACAAGGCAATGAGGTATAAGCAATTAGTTTGAGTGTAATTTCAACAGATACTTCATAAACCGTTCATAAAGATGATTCATCAAGATATATTGTGGTTATTTAACTGGATAGAAAGGTAATAAACACACATATAATGAGAGCATGTCATAAACATTGTCCATGAGGCATGAAACCTGCAATAGTCATATTGCGTTCCAGTCAGTAGAAAGAGTCAGTATCTCCAAAATTCAATGAATCAAAAATATTAAGATGATTCACTGAATGTAGAAGCTGTATGCTGCTTTACTTAGCTAAAAACACACAAATAAGAGAATTCAATCTCTATTTCTAATAGAATTACCTGAACGCACTGAAGAAATTTCTGTTGAAAACGTGGACTAGCGCGCAACGCGTTCTGCGAATGTGGCTGCTGTCGCCGTAGTTTCTTCATCACTTGCTGGAGCTGTTGCTGTCAACTACCACAACTCATCTTAATATTTTTGATTCATTGAATTTTGGAGATACTGACTCTTTCTACTGACTGGACTCATATCTTTCTACTGACTGGACTCATATCTTTCAGTATTGGTTTGACTGTATATATTTGCTGATCTGTTTCACCAGCCAAGGCAAGTGTGTATCTAGGGGGCAGGCAGTGGCGTAGTGTCAGCAGGGGCGCAATGTCCAGTGTGCCGTGGTGGCAGCAGTGTGGCCAGGTCGGGGAGGAACAGGGGCGGGTGCCGCTGCGACAGGGGCACAGGGCGCGCACATGCCTCAGGTGCAGTTTTTCCTTGCTCCACCCCTGGGGGCAGGTAGTAGTCTTCACGGTTGCCCTGGTTCTCTCAACATTGTCCTGGGAGAGGTGGCTGAATTGGTCCAAAATTAAACAAAGGTGGATAAAGCGCTTTCGCAGAGGTGTAGTGAGGCAAAATGGTGCCTCCCGTTCCCCATGCTAGTTACGCCTCCTGCACCCATTTACCTGAGCCGGCGCCGCACAGCCCAGGCTCCAGCCAATGTACAGCCCAGGCTCCAGCCGGGGTGCGGGGCCTGGCTGGCTGGCTGGCTGCTCCGCCTCCTCCTTAGGCAGCCAGCCCACAGCGGTGCAGGCCAGGCCCAGACCTGGCCGGCAGGCCTCAGAAGCTGGAGCCTGGGCTGCGCAGAGCAGCCAGAAGTGTGATGGGTGGGTCAGAAGTGTGAGGGGCACCCCCATGTGACTCACCGGGGGACGCCCGGGGCGTTTGTCCCCAGATGTCCCCATTAAAGCAACTGGGACTCGACTAACTGCATCCAAGTTGGTAGGCAAGTCTTGGCCGATTGATAAGACTTTACCTACAAAATAAAGCTCACAAATGTGTCATAACTAAGTTTTGAATTTCTGATAATTTATAGCCTCTCTGATAGGGCTGTCAAGGACTGAATCACCCTATACAGTCGAGTCAGGCAAAAGCTAGTGGATGCGATGCTGGCCATTTCATGGTCTCTTTTGCAGTCTTCACGGCCATCTCGTAGGCTTTCAAAACTGTCCTATAAGATTCCTCATACAGACTGGAACTGCAATTGGAACTGAAATAGATTGAAACCGAAGTAAAAAGACAAAACAGAATTGGAACTGAAGCAGAAATAAAGATGAAACCCGTTCCTAGATTAAGCTACTCGCCTGGAATGCGTGGCTAACTATCAGGGTGAGTCAACAAGCTGCAAGCTAACTGCAGAGTTTTGCTGGTGGGAACCATCTCAGCACTTGTTCAGACATTTGTGGGGGGTTTTTAGTTGAGAATGGTTAGAATGCTGGCCCGGGCAGCTTTTATCAGTGGCCCCTCCCCCTTCTTTCCATCAGAACACTTCCGGGCTGAGAGGAGGGATTTCTGTCACTCAGACTCAGTGGCATAGCTAAAATGGGGACATCCGGGGACAAACACATGGGTTGAGTCATGTGGGAGAGCGGAAAATCGCCCTCCCCCCATACTTCTGGTCTGCCTGTGCTTGAGCGTGACGTTTGCGTGCCGCCCGGTCAGGCTCTGTTGCTGCCCAAGGGGCAGGCTGAGCCAGAGAGGGCAGTGCAGTATGTGCAGGCGCGCCCCTCTTCCTTCGCCCCGCCAGGCCCAGCAGAGGTTGCTGCTTGCGCCCCTGCCTGGCCCCACCCCACCAGGCCCCATTGCGAAGGTAAGTGGGGGGCGGTGGCAAAGCATGGGGGTGCGGGGGCCCGTATGGGGTGGAAAACTCATAGTCTGCCCCGGGCTCCATTTCCCCTAAGCCCCTAGGGGATGATGGGAATTGTAGTCCATAAAACTGCAAACTCCCCTGAGGGGCTCCCCAGTGGCAGGTGGCCCTCCTGCATCAGGCACCTGAGGATGGTACGTTGGTTGCCAGAACAAATCCAGAGGCTCCTCTAGCCCACAAGGCTTGTACAATATAGCTGCCTGGTGAGGTGGGGGTTTCTTTCAATCCCCCTCCCTTCACAATATTTCCCTGTACATTTTGAAATCAAAATTGATTTTAAGATAGCAAGTTGAACAGTTAGCATACAAAGCAAACAAGGACAGTTATTCAGGTTTTCACACTGCTTTGCTGAGATAAAATTACACGAGGGGAACAAGGTCGTTCAGATTGCCAGCGCAACAGGTGAAGGAAGCCTCGCCCTTTCTGCAGCATAGAGGGCAAACATTTAAACTGGATTTGCGAAGAAGTTGTTTGCTTTTCTTTATTGTGAATGAAACAAAACAACTTAGCGGGTCTCTTTTGATGTTTTTCAGAACCCATTGTGACTGGAGTTTTAATTTACCTGTTGTCCCCTCCACCCAGCCTTCTGGGCAAATGAATTGTGCTGCAATTAAAAAGAGTCAGCCATTGCCAGATGGTATGATGGGTTTTTACCATCGACCTGGGATTAGCCAAGGCAGGACAGCCAAGAAGGGGGCTGGGGTGGCCACTTCAGCATCGTCCCAAAGGGGCTGAACCTGGCTGAGACTTGCCTGTGACCACAGGGCAGTTTCCAAATGCGGGGAGAATTGCAGAAGCACCTGGCCCTGCCCCACCTGCTTCTCCCCATCAGCAGCAAAATGTTTCTCAGCAGAGAGGTTCTGGGCCTTGCTTCCATTGGAACAGTTTGCCCTATAAACCTGACATAGATAGCTAGAGGGCAGAGCAGTGGTTTGGCTAAGAGTGGCTGTTCTGGGGGCAGAAATATAGGGGTAGGGATGGCATTGTAAGGGTCTGGTACTCCAGTCAATGATAAGACTCAGGAAAGGTTCAAGAGCTTTAATCAGAACTGTGTCAGCCCAACGGCCTGATGCGGCCTGACAGGCATTGATTCTTTAAAGGGCCATAAACCTTCTCCTAAGCAGGTTAAAGCAGCTTTAGCTGGAGGCAAGTTCAAGGTCGGAGCTTCAGGAGAAGCATTTTTTGGTTAATGTTTAACCATCAAACTCCTGGCACAACTTCTAGAAATACTTTAAAAACCAATAATATTGGGTCAAAAGTTTTACCTGTTACAAAAGAACTTCAAGTGTGTGTCCTGATAGGAGTGCCTAAAAGGCTGAGTATATTTGAGAACAGCAAGAGAATGACGTTTTGTGAGTGGCGGGCAGAGTTTGAACGCATGTCCTTTGTCCAAAAGGTGTACACAGGATTCATGTCTGGGGGGATTTTACCGTTAAGCTGTGTGCCTCCATGTTATCTGCCAGCAAAAAGCCACCTCAGGCTGCAATCTCTGTCATGACTGGCATGGCTTTTAATACCTGGAGAAGAACCACATTTGCACAAAATGAATATCTGAACTTAGCAGGTCTTTAAATATTTTATTTATTTATTTTTCCTATTTTTAGCCTGCACTATCCCAGAGGGCCCTAGTTGTTTCCCATCCCTCCAGTCTAGTAATCTGGCCGAGTCTCTTCTTCACTGCTTCTTCACTGTGGATTTTCTGTTGATTTTCTTGTGGCTAGTTTGGTCTGGGTTCTTCTCATCTAGTGATGATCTTTGGATAGACACGTGAAGACCCAGGAAATAAAAGAAACAAGACAGCAGCATTCAAGGATGAAAGGGTATTTTTCGGAGGGGAGGGGTTGTTGTTCTAATTTTTGAAGATTTTTTCAATTTTCCAATAGGAAATTCTAGTGGAAATTTGAGCACTTAAAAAACTCACGATTTTTTTAAAATGTAATGCTTTTTAAGTTAAGGTTTTAGGGTTTTGGTATTAGGGGAAAACTAGGGCATTTATATGTTCAAATTCCATAAATTTGCCAATGAGTGGAATATTGCATGCTAGCTAAGCTATAAATGATGCATTTTAAGTTGTTAACGCAGTGAAACAGGTTAAAGCAGTAAAATATTCTCAAAAAATCAGTATTGCATATATTTCAATTCCCCCTTCAGGACTTCCCTAGTTGCCAGTTCTTTCCCCTCCCCCCGCCAGCTCTGTACAAACAAAATATGTTTGTGTCTTTATATGGTGTTCAGGTTGAGGCAATCCCAAAAACCTGTGTATGAAGGTGCCCCCTGTTGCACTGGCTTTTCTGGAGCTACTTTTTTGCATGCGGGGATTTTCCCCTTGGGCTTCCCTGGCATTTTGGGGGGGAAAATCTTTGCAGGTATTTGCTTAGCTCTGTCGGAGCTGTAGTTGATGGCCACAACTTGGGCACAGAGTGACATTTTGCATTATGGCTCCCCTCTGAGCCTTCAGTGGGGATGCCAGGAGTTTGCACCCCATTTACAGTGTGTTCACCGAGTTCACACATCAGAGGACTAGCATGACTGTGTTGCCCTCCCTGGCACTTTGAAAGAGGGCACTTGCAACAAATACCTTGGGTGCGTGATTTCTGTTTTCCTTGTGGCTCAAACTGAAGACTAGGCATTACCCCATTGTCTGGTTGGTGAATTGCTAGACAAAGATATTCAGTTTCAAGTAACATATTATTCACTTCGGGGAAAATGAATGTAATTATGTGAAATTCCACACCAAAGGCTCATGTGTCACTTTTTCATTGCTTCGTCTTCAAACAGGAAATAACTAGAATTCCTTTTATTTTGTGTTTTCCCATATAATTACTAAATCCTCTATAAAGTTAGAATCCAGCCTTCAATATGTGACATATATTATCCTCTCGTATATTTAAAGGTTAGGGGTTTGCACCACTGATGTATATTATTAAATTATTCCTATTGTGTGCTGTGAAATTCAGAAGAGGTTGTGAGGCTAGTAGGTATTCCCGTTTAGAAACTCCTCTCTCATTGCCTGTTTTCCAGAATCAGTTCTTGGCTTCTCAGTACACTGCAGGTGAGGCTTTCTTGAGCCCAGGGGTAAGACAGTTTCTCTCACTATCCTGGAACGAAACGGTTTTTCTTTCTTCTCTTCAGCTCATCCTGATTAGTTTTCCTGCAGGAGTGACCATTGCATTCTTTTGAAGTCCTGCAACAGGAATGGAAACACTGGGAAAGACTAACTGTGATGTAGTGGTTAAGAGCAGGTGTACTCTAATATGAACAACGGGGTTGGATTCCCCGCTCTGCCACTTGAGCTATGGAGGCTTATCTGGGGAATTCAGATTAGCCTGTGCACTCCCACACATGCCAGCTGGGTGACCCTGGGCTAGTCACAGTTCTTCTGAGCTCTCTCAGCCCCACCCACCTCACAGGGTGTTTGTTGTGAGGGGGGAAGGGAAAGGAGTTTGTAAGCCCCTTTGACTCTCCTTGCAGGAAAGAAAGGGGGGGTATGAATCCAAACTGTTCTTCTTACCTCCACAGTCAGCTTTGCAGAACTTTCCAGATTATGGGACAAGATTGCTGAACCTTAGCGGGGTCAGTGCCTTAGAAGGAGCTTACTGCCAGGCCTTGTTTTCCTCCTTTCTGTGCTGTCTTCCACTTCAGTCCTGGGGTCCCAGCGAAGCCTTCCGGACTGGAGCTTCTTCCTTCCTCTTCACTCTCAACAGTGTGTGACTAACTGGAGGAACCGGGTTTGTGTATCTAATCTGGAGGAACCGGGTTTGATTCCCAGCTCTGCCACCTGAGCTGTGGAGGCTTATCTGGGGAATTCAGATTAGCCTGTACACTCCCACACATGCCAGCTGGGTGACCTTGGCTCCAGCTTCTCGGAGCTCTCTCAGCCCCACCTACCTCACAGGGTGTTTGTTGTGAGGGGGGAAGGGCAAGGAGATTGTAAACCCCTTTGAGTCTCCTGCAGGAGAGAAAGGGGGGATATAAATCCAAACTCCTCCTCCTCCTCCTCTTCTCCTCCTCCTCCTCCTCCTCCTCCTCCTCCTTCTTCTTCTTCTTGTTAACCCTCTAGAATGGGCATGGAATCACCAGGAGGCTCCTGAAAGCAGTCCCAGAGAATTAAATACTGTGACAGTCCAGGAATATCCAGCATTGGACAAACAACGCCTGAGCAGCTTTTGCCAGAATTAAGATGCCTCCATCCCAATAGAGGAGGTAGGCTGAGGTCTGCTGGTAAATATAGCCTGGTGGTATTATCAGAAAATTAGCCGCAGCAAGGAGATTTTTGAAGATCTCAGTTTAAGGGCTCCTTGTGGTGAATTTTCTATTACAGAATTTTCTTTCCTGAGGCCCTGACCCCTTTCACTCTCATTTTACAGCTCCAGTTCTAGCACCATCGTTTTACTCTGTTTCAACTATTCCACTGTGGAATTGTGTGAATTACAGATGATCTCCCAGGTTGCTTAAATGCCTGTGAAATTTTGCCCCAGTGTATAGATCTACGGTCATCACATGCAACTGCTTCATTTGTGAAAAAATAAAAAGCTGTCTAAGACTCAGAAAGAAAATGCAAAACACAGCGAGAGGCTGAATTTCCACAATTGCGGGAGCTCAGCCGCCAACCTACCGGTATTGTGCCAGCCTTTCTGGCCTCTGTCTTGAAAGACTGTGATGGTCATTCCTGCAGGACAACCGTCAGGATGGCTGATCGGCCTTATGGCCGACAAAGTGTTTGAAAACTGTACACTAGAGGCTGGGCAAAACTTAATCTTTCTCTGTCAGATTGCGTTCCTGATGTGAATCACTCTGAAAAGTTGTCATTTACGGTGAGATTTGTTGCTGAAACACATTCAGGCAAGACTGCTGACACAGAACGAACAAATGTCATTGGTGGCTGTAACTCTGTCAGGCCAGTGGCTTCAGATGCAGCATCACGACCAAAGGGGTCTATTTCTCTTTTTAGTGTGCTTTTTTGTGCTCCTCTGCCTTCTACCTTCCCAGTCTTCAGGAGGAGCAGCAGTGGCGTAGGAGGTTAAGAGCTCGTGTATCTAATCTGGAGGGACTGGGTTTGATTCCCAGCTCTGCCGCCTGAGCTGTGGAGGCTTATCTGGGGAATTCAGATTAGCCTGTACACTCCCACACATGTCAGCTGGGTGACCCTGGGCTAGTCACAGCTTCCCGGAGCTCTCTCAGCCCCACCTACCTCACAGGGTGTTTGTTGTGAGGGGGGGAAGGGGAAGGAGATTGTAAGCCCCTTTGAGTCTACTGCAGGAGAGAAAGGGGGGATAGAAATCCAAACAACAACTCCTCCTCCTCCTCCTCCTCCTCCTCCTCCTCTTCTTCTTCTTCTTCTTCTTCTTCTTCTTCTTCTTCATTTGGGATGAGGCTCCACTGCTTTTGCAAGAGGGGTGGGGGTAGGGGTGGGGGGCAAGAGACAGCCCATTGACTGACCAAGCACCTGCAGCTCACCTAAAGACTATATTTTTCTGCAGTCATATCGTGTGCAGAGGGTTAAGAAGAAGACGAGAAGAAGAGTTGGATTTATATCCCCCTTTCTCTCCTGTAAGGAGACTCAAAAGGGCTTACAATCTCATTTCCCTTCCCCCCTCACAACAAACACCCTGTGAGATGGGTGGGGCTGAGGGAGCTCAGAAGAATTGTGACTAGCCCAAGGTCACCCAGCTGGCATGTGTGATGGAGTGTACAGGCTACTCTGAATTCCCCTGATAAGCCTCCACAGCTCAAGCGGGAGAGTAGGGAATCAAACCCAGTTCCTCCAGATTAGAGTGCACCTGCTCTTAACCACTACGCCTGTTCATTGTGCCTCTTCATCTCTTTAAACCTAACACCCAATTTTGGGATTTGTAAATGCTCCTTCAGTTAAAATAATTCCGAGCATATTATTGTCTTGGACCATTTGGAAGGAAGTTATGCAAACATGTTTGAGATGCCAGTTTGCTGAATTGTGTGTGTGTGTGGGGGGGGAGGGGTTACCTAGGAAAAAACATTACTTAACTGCATTCTGAAGTAGAACAGGCCAGCTTTTACCACTTTATTTTGCATAATTTATGCACCTTTCTTATTTTTTTTGACTTCTGCTGATTATAGAGTTCGTGCAGTGTAGTGAACAAAAAATGTCCATATGTCTGAGACAACTAATTGGAAGAGGTTTTCCAGTTGCCTGCGTTTAGCTGTGTGCAAAGTCTTTCATACCACAAAGACCACAGTGCAGACCTCCTCAGCCGCAGAAGGCCATTGCTTTCACAACTTGCATGTGAGCTCCCAAAGGCACCTGGTGGGCCACTGCGAGTAGCAGAGAGCTGGACTAGATGGACTCTGGTCTGATCCAGCTGGCTTGTTCTTATGTTCTTAAGACCGTGCTGTGACCTTGCTGTGCCAGCTCCAGGTTGAGAAATTCCTAGGATCTGATGCAGGGCAGAATATGCCATAGAGTCCATTCTCCAAAGCAGCTGCTTCCTCCTGGGTGATTGATTTCCATGGTCTGGAGATGGTTGTCTTTCTGGGTGGTATTCAGATTGCACCAAGAGGTTGGGGACCCTACTTGGGACTCTTGTTTCTGGCCACAGTTGTAGTGTACAGTATTGGCCTTCAGTTGGTGTAGCAGAATGGGCTTGCTTTGCCTGGCAGGCCCAATTCCGCTCCCTAGCCTCTCCCAGGGGTTGCCAACTTTTCCTGGGGAGGGCTAGCTTTCTCTCTGGGTAAACCGCTGCCACCACCTGACCATTTGAGGAGCTGCCCACTGGGAAAGGTCAAGACTCCCCAACTTCCTTTCCAACTGTGAGGCCTAGCCTCAGTTCCCCCCTCTCCTGAGTTCCACAGGGCAGATTGGAGGTCTCGGAGGAAAAACTGTTTGCCAGCTGCCAGCCTTCCTCCCCTCTCCTATTTAGTGCATCCAAGATGGTGGGGCATTCGTGGTACAGAAAACTGTTCCCCACATCTAAGGTTTAAAAAGTATTTATTAAAAATAAAATGGTCACAAGTATATTTTATCACTGCACCAGATTGAGCAAGGGTTTCCAAAACAAAGGCGATGTAAACGCAAATCCTCTGTCCCTTTCTCTCAACACACCCTAGCAATTGTTGAAAATAGGGTAGGCCCTTAAAGCTTAGGTTGCAATTCTCAATGAGTTCCCATTACGTGGCAGGCTGAGTGAGCTCCCTGGATGAGCACATGGTTCAAAAATGGCTGCTGTCTGCACAGCCCCGGCAAGAGTTCTGTTCCCTTCAGTGACCCAGCAGAAAGAGAAGAGACCTCACCCCTATCTTCCCAGCAATTGATCAGTTCCCAGACCCCACCCTCTTTTGACCTGGTCAGGCTGGGTCAAGATATCTTTTCCCCTTAGGTCAGGTAGCTCTTCCTGATGTCCCTCTGGCCTCTTTTAAGTCCAAATCTATGATACCTGATTGGAGAAGGGGAGGAGAAAAAAGGGGGAAGGAGCCATTTCTCCACAGTTGGCAAGACCCAAGTTAACATTCCTGCTAAGCCATGAAGTTCACCTAACTCTGACCAGTTACTCCTTCTTAGCCTAATTACCTCACAGAATGGCCTGATGAAAGGGGGGCAGGGGAAGGCGACACCTATGAATTCCACCTTATGTTGTCTGGATAATTGGTGAATAGTAATAGTAAAAATAAATGGTATTACAGATAGAATGTTTGGGCAAAAAGCAGGACCAATTTCTTCTGGTCTTGAAAAACTTGGAAGCTTTTTGCTGTTTAGAATTCATGCCAGCCAGTGTTTGCCCTCATAAATTTAGAATGGACCAGGCTGGAAGCAGATAATGCCCAACCCAAATGAGACTGGTGTCTTTATCCACCAATTTAAGGAGATAATGGAACAGGAGATTAATGTGATTCTGGATGTAGCAGTGAAGACAGTGCTGTTGATGCAGTGATGTGAATTTTCCAGAAAAAAATTGAACTGGAACATTTCCTGGATTTTTTCTGATTTAAATAAATAATTTAAACAGTATTTGTAAAAGATCATAATTAGCAAAAGAAAGCAAATTCATCATGTTCAAGACATAGACCACCCGCAAGCACTGGGACTTGTGCATGCTTCATATCCTACTTTTAGTCCATGCAACAAGACTGATTTGTACCACAGCAATTTAGACAGCTAGAGGGAACATGCAATGTTAACATTCATGGTACAGAAAATTTTCGGTGGAAAAAGACAACTTTTGAGCATTTTCTGCCACATCACTGCTGATGAACCCGTCAACATACGTCCCAAATCGGTCTCTGCACTTAGCAGAGGCCAACCTACTGGTGATCCCTGGCCCCTCAATGATGCGGCTAGCCTCCACCTGGGCCAGAGCCTTTACAGCTCTGGCCCCGGCCTGGTGGAACGCTCTCCCTCCAGTTGTCAGGGCCCTGCGGGATCTTAATGAGTTCCGCAGGGCCTGCAAGACTGAGCTGTTCCGCCGGGCCTTTGGGGAGGCTGGCCGCTGATGGCCCCCCCTTATAACATCAGTGGATCCTGCCGTCCCCCCCTCTCTTGTTTTTTAGGGGAATTGATAGTAGGTGCCATCTATTATGTTGATTTTAGTATGCTGCGTTTTAATGGGATAGGGTTATTTTATATAGAGCCAAACATTAACTAATATTTAACGGATTTTAGTCTTTGGTCTATGTGCTCTATTTCTGTTTTGTTGTTCACCACCCTGAGCCCTCCGGGGGAGGGCAGTATATAAATATAACCAATAAATAAATAAATAAATAGACAGACAGACAGACAGACAGACATGCCCTCCAAGAGCTGGTGCCTGTGATGGAGCTCTATGGGTAGCCTCTATGGCCAAAGCCCTTCCTCGAACCCTGATCACTTAGCATCACCAGGAAAGGAACTGCAATGTTCACACATCATTTCCAGAAAGGAAAGACCCTTTTGTCTAAGAGAAGAGAAAGCTTGTTGTTTGTTAAGTGGCACCAGCTTAGTCTTGCTGAGGACTCTGCTCAAAGAAGGTCCTTGAGATATGGGGGGGGGGGATTTTCTACTCGCACTGCAAAAGCTTTCTTCCTATTCTGTTTGGTGTGTTTTAACGGTTTCCCTGTGGTGGGGCATGTCATAAGTATAAGATTCTTTTCTTACTCATAGGCTCAGCTCCCCTCCCCTCCCCCCCCCACCTCTTCACATTGGCTTTTTTTGGGGTCTACATTCTAGCTCATTATGGGATACAACGCAGGCTTAGAGTTTAAGTCTAAGCTGAAAAAGAAAAAGGGCCTGTGGAAGGGAAATTTCTTAACCAATTAATTGGAAAGTATTGTGCCCTGAGAATGTTGCCCTCTTGAAAAGAAACGCGCCAAGGAAAATTAGGAGAGAGAAATTATAACCCCTTTGTCACACTGCCCCGGATTGCTGCAAGTGCTACACTTTTGCAATTCTAATTTTGCTTTCCTTGAGACTTTTTTTTCCTCCTTAGGAGGTCTTAGGAATGATGTCAGCTGCCTAAAGAGTGCAAAGGGTGGACGGAGCGATTGTAAATCAGTTTAAATCAAATCACTATTGAAATCACCAAGGGAATTTACTATTTAATCAGGCTTTCCATTAATATTTTAACATTGCTAGTGTACAAATTTTATGTTTAAAACATTTTAATCTAACCCAGGGGTAGGGAACCTGCGGCTCTCCAGATGTTCAGGAACTACAATTCCCATCAGCCTCTGTCAGCATGGCCAATTGGCCATGCTGGTAGGGGCTGATGGGAATTGTAGTTCCTGAACATCTGGAGAGCCGCAGGTTCCCTACCCCTGATCTAACCAAAGCATTGCACCATTTAGGAGACTGGATTTTACATAACAATTGATAACTGGAGTTTTCTGATTTTAGAAAATACTACATAGACTTCTATCTATCACTATCTATCACTACATATACTGCTATCTATCACTATCTATCAAAACTTGGACAAAGAAGCTTAGGCTCATTCCGCACATGCAGAATAATGCACTTTCAAACTGTTGCAGAATAATGCACTTTCAAACTGTTTTCAGTGCTCTTTGAAGCTGTGCGGAATGGCAAAATCCACTTGCAAACAGTTGTGAAAGTGGTTTGAAAACGCATTATTTTGCCTGTGCGGAAAGGGCCTTAGAGACAGCTTCTACTCTAGAGCTGTGGCTATGCTAAACTCCGCGGCTTCGTGTTGATATGTTTGGGGCTGTGTAGGGATGGGTGGAGGAAGGGGAAAGTGAGGATGGGGTATGAGTCTGAAATTGTGTGCATCGAGGAATGCTACTGTAAATTTCGTTGTGCATGCACAATGACAATAAAATGCTTATGCTTATGCTTATTGATGCACAACCTGTACTCTGGATAGGAGGTTACTGTTAGGACAGAACACGGAGAAATAGAATGGTTTCCTGTTGGCAAAGATGTTAGACAAGAATGTATTTGATTTCGTCTCTTACATCTGTATGCAGAACATATCATAAGGAAAGCTGGATTAGAACATAAGAACATAAGAACATAAGAACAAGCCAGCTGGATCAGACCAAAGTCCATCTAGTCCAGCTCTCTGCTACTCGCAGTGGCCCACCAGGTGCCTTTGGGAGCTCAGGTGCCTTTGGGAGCACCAGGTCCCTTTGGGAGCTCAGGTGCCTTTGGGAGAAGTAGATGAAGGTGGAACAAAAATTGGGGGAGGAACATTCACAATTTGAGATATGTTGAAGATACTGCCTTACTGGCAGAAAACACCGAAGACTTGAAACAACAGCTGCTGAGAGTTAAAGAAGAAAGTGTGAAAACAGGACTACAGCTGGACATTAAGAAGACAAAAGTAATGATTCCTGGAGAATTACTCAGATTTAGGGTGGACAGGGAGGAAACTCGGATTGTTGAAGACTTTCTCTTCCTTGGCCAGAAGGGAGACCGCAACCAAGAAATCAGAAGGAGATTGAGACTGGGAAGGGCAGCCAGAAGGAGGAGGAGGAGGAGGAGGAGGAGGAGGAGGAGGAGGAGTTTGGATTTATATCCCCCCTTTCTCTCCAGTAGGAGACTCAAAGGGGCTGACAATCTCCTTGCCCTTCCCCCCTCACAACAAACACCCTGTGAGGTGGGTGGGGCTGAGAGAGCTCCGTAGAGCTGTGACTAGCCCAGGGTCACCCAGCTGGCTTGTGTGGGAGTGTACAGGCTAATCTGAATTCCCCAGATAAGCCTCCACAACTCAAGTGGCAGAGCTGGGAATCAAACCCGGTTCCTCCAGATTAGATACACGAGCTCTTAACCTCCTATGCCACTGCTGCTCCCCTTGCTTGAGGAGATTTAAAAAGATTCTTAAATGTAAGGATATGTCACTGAAAACCAAGATCAAGTTAATTCATGCCGCAGTATTCCCTATTATTGTATATGGGTGTGAAACCTGGACAGTAAAGAAACCCAGCAGGAAGAAAGTAGATTCCTGTGGTGTTGGAAGAGAGTGTTAGGATTCCAGGGACCACCAGAAAAACACACTAATAAGTGAACTCTAGATCAGATTAAACTTGAACTGTCCTTAGAAAATGACAGAACTGAGGCTATCATACTTTGGTCACATAGGCCCCTTCCGCACATGCAAAATAATGCATTTTCAAACCACTTTTACAACTGTTTGCAAGTGGATTTTGCCATTCCGCACAGCTTCAAAGAGCACTGAAAGCAGTTTGAAAGTGCATTATTCTGCATGTGCGGAATGAGCCATAGTGAGAAGACAAGCACTACAGCAAAGAAAGGCACCATGTTGTAGGCCACCCCATCCATGGCCAACAGCTGGTTCCTTTGGCAGTGTGTCGGCTCCAGTAGTTGCCCTTGCTGTGGAACTGTGTAGCAAGGGGAGGAAAGGACGCCGTGACAGTCTGCTGTTGTGCTCCAGAAGACCTTAAGAGTGATCTTGGTAGTGTACTTCAAGCCTCTGAATCACGGGAAACTGGTTTGCCAACACTTCTGCAGCCCTTCACCACAGGAATATTGGGCATAGTATCAAAGTCGGTGTGGCCAAAACACCGTATTCTGATTCTTTACACTCTCCAAATATCAATTGTCTGCAGGCATGAGTAATGCAAAGCCCATTCCTCCGCACACAAATAAAAATGTGAATAGAAATACTCAGACTTCTGAGTTTAAAATACCAGCTATGACAGGGAACCATGGAATGTGTTTGCACCTTCTGTTTGCAGAAATTGATCCTTTCAAGCAGATATTTTCCTAGGAAAGACTGTAGGCCGGTGCAAAGCTGCTGCTTCCATTATGTCTTCTGTCAAATTACCTTCTATCACTTAAGTGTTCTTTTGTCTTGGGGCACCAGACAACATTTCTGTTTTCCGGGTGGGGGTGGGGGGTATGTATTTACTTTCCTTCCTAGTTTGGAAGGATACTGAATCTATATTTTAAAAGCTCTACCATGTAAATAAGTAGGGGAGAAATCTTTAAAAAAAGGTTTTGTTGTTTCAGGTAGACAGACAGAGCTTTGGTAAAAAAAAAAATCAAATCGAAGTCCAGTGGCGCCTTCAAGAATAACAACTTTTCTTCCAGCACATGCTTTTGTGAATCAGAGCTCACTTCGTCAGATGCTGCAAAGAGGACATTCTCTGCCACAGTAAGGAAAACGACCGAAGGGTGGAGTGGAGAGCAGCTTGGGGTGGATCTTGTCATCAATTCAGAAATGTGTTAAATTTAACAGCTTTGCGAAACCAGGACACTTTGAAGCTTCTGTTACCTTCCTTGCCGAGGCTGAAATGAAAAAGAAATGGCTAATATTTCTGAAAAAATGAGGGCACGAGGAAAACTTTGCTGCTGGTTTTAAATTGTTGATCACATTTCCAGATTTTTAGTTTTATTATTTTGAACAAAATGCTAGTGGATGTAATGCTGATTCCATATTCAGAGTCTTCCTGTTATGAACCAGAGGGGAAATCCAGGCAGCATTTCTCAAACACGATATAAAGAAAGTCGGAGCAGATGTCTTTTCGGACAACGACTGCTGCAGATACATAAACATGCAAGTGTGCCCCCCCCCCCTCCATATTCTAGGGCCCAGATTCCCTCTACTGATTTCACAATAGAAGTGGAATGGGTGACTTCTGGGGTTCAAATCCCACTTTTTCTAGCGACCTTTGAAGAAACAGGACAATGCTCCTTTTACTCATGATTAAGAAATCAGGGATGGACTCAAGGGTATTGCCTGTTCCCTCCCTTCTGAGCCACCTTAAGCTCAGTTATACTTTGTATTGGCCCTGCACTTCATTGTGGCAAATTGTTCTATTAACCCTGACTTTAAACCAGTTGCGAAAGGCAGACTGCTGGGTGAGGCATGCTGGGAGTGATGTGGAACCAGAGAGGTCAGAGACAGGAAATGCCTCCTTTCTGTCCCTGGGCCTTGCAAGTGGCTTGGAGGGACCTGGTGCAGAAGAAGCCTAGGGGTGCAGGGAAAGCATGAGCTGAGGGCCAAGTGTCTTGTCAGGCTGGGTCTTGGGCAGGGGGCCCACTAGCCTGAGCAGCAGCCCAACTGGCTCTTGGCAATGGAGCCTGGTTCCCCTCCTCTTTGGTCGCTCGCGTCTTTTCTGCTTCCTTTCCCCACTCAAGCGGATGGCTGAATATGGAATGGAATGTGCTTATTTATCTTGGGCTGATCCTGTTTAATCTGGCAGTATTAAAATGGGGTAAATGATGCAGCCCACCCTTAAATTCCTTGATGGTCACCAGTACACATAGAGAAGACCTGCCAAACAAGGCAAAGGCTCTATGTCAGCTTCAGGCCATAGCTCTGAATCCTGGTTAGCACCAACCACAATTAATCGGAGGGGGGCGGGGGGAGGGTAGAGAGGGAAATTTTCTGTTGAAAGGAGCAGGAATAGTTATCAGAGTTCACCGGGGAACCTTCTCAGCTCCCCTCCAGGGAGACAGTGCTGAGGGGCAGGCCGTCTTCTTGGTCCATGCACTGAAAAAATGGCATTGCAGAAGATGATGTGTGAAAACAAACGGGGTGGGGGTGGGGAGGCTTGAACCTGGCCAGGTGCACTGCACTTGTTGACCAGACGTTTTGTTTAGCCTGGCCCTATTCCCCTACATCCCTACATCCCTTGACCACAGAGGCAGCTTCACCTCAGGGAGGCAGGATGGATCAGTTTCTTCCACTCAGGTGGGAGTGCTGTCTGTACAGCCAGTCTCCCTCTGCATCTGCTTCCTGGCTGAGACCACCAAGCAACAATGCCCCAGCTTTTGACTGGAGGCATATGAAGGAAGTGGGTGCAGAACACATACTGGCTGATGAGCTCCTTGCTCCAAAATCCATACCGAGGTGATGCACTGTCTGATTCTGGCTCATCTACATCCCTACTATAATGGTGAGGCAGAGGTGTCCATGCTGAGCAAAATTGGTCTACCATGATCTCCTTAGGCACAAATGATTTATATTACCATATACTTGCAATATATCTACCCCACGGTGCAATTGGCTATGCTGGCAGGGGCTGATGGGAATTGTAGTCCATAACATCTGGAGTGCCAAAGGTTTGCCACCACTGCACTAGGATGACAAGATGATTAGCTGTGGTAGAGAGAAGCGCTGACACTGAGCGACCGATCGTGTGTCACGGTCACTTTTGAAAGCTGGGAAGAGAAGGGCTGTAGAAGAATGCCTGCTTATCCCGAACCCTCGTTCAGGGAGACCACAGAGAGTGAACAACAATGTGCTTCCCTTCTGAGCTTTTTCAGGACAGGGGAATGGGAAGACCGCTGCAGCCTCCATCCAGTGAAATCCCAGATGGATCTTGGTTTCAAAGAGAATGATGACTCGCCAGTATGTTAAACATTTTAATTCTGCAAAGCCCCCTGTTCTCCTTTATGTTTGCTAAAGTTACGTCCAGCAGCTGTAGGCGAGAATGCTCACAAGAAACGGAGGGATACCGCGTGTCCTTCCTTTGGCTGCTAAACCAATAAATCTCCCTTTGAGGGGGAAAGTTGTGCCAGTTAGTGGCCAGCGCCACTGCAGGCATAGCCCAGAATGGTACAGGAAGCTCCGTGCTTCGCCTTAGAGTCTAATGGTAACATGGTGACCTTTCCGAAGACACTTCTCTTAAGAGGGCCATAGGATGTTTTATGGCATATTCCCTACATTGCTTTACCCAGGGCTTTCTGTAAGTCAGAGGAATGTGCTGCATATCGCCCTACAGGGAATACATTACTGTTCATTCCTTGGTGTAGACTGGCCAGCTGCTGCATGCATAGTTTTGGGGTGGACTTGAAATTTAGGAAAGTCTCACACCTTTCTCATCCTTCGGAATTTATAAAACAGAAAGAATAGCTGTGTTGTATAATGAATAGCCGTGTGGTATTCTTATTGTCATAGCTCAGGGTTGAAATGTGCTATTTTCCCCCGCTGCATGGGAAGCTATTTTCATTCCTTGAGATAAAAAAAAACATTTGCCAAGTGCTGAGTTTCATTGAAGTTACTTTTGTTACCTTAATAACATAGACACCAGTTTATCCACTTCCCTCATTCTGTACTGCTACACTGGACCCCAAAGTAGAGTTCCTCCATAGAGACTGAGGAACAGCTCCCCACATGAAGGGCCTCTGGTGTTGCCCAGAAGGAAGTTGGGGAGATTTGCAGAAAACTGCAGGGCCTTTCGTTCGGGATGGTGCCCAGATGGACCAAGGGCCTGTGAGGCCTCTCCCTAGTCAGCGCCAGGCAGGCATCGCTCCCCCACAGGCATGGGGAGGTCCCAGCAGCAGAGGGACAGTGCATCAAGCTCCCTGCTCAGTTAAAGGCATATGTTTGTTTGAGCATCTATAAGGAATTTAGAAGTAAAAAATGACAATGGATACTAACACCTTAATGTTACTTGCTATCAACGTTCACTTGTGGCTCAGTGCTTGTGTAAAGTGACCAGTGATGCCCTTAATCTATTGCTTCCCTATAGCTGTGAGCTTCAAAAAAATCAATAACAGCATTAGCTTTATTATTGGAAGAAAAAGCAATAATGTGTAAACTGGTTCAAGACAAAGGAGGAAAGGCTGAGTGAGAAATTCAGAAAATCATTCATGAATTTCAAGGTACATTTGAAAATACCTTAAATAAAAAAGACCAGTTCAAATGGTCAACTACGTTCTCTGCGTCTACAAAAAAATGAAGGCAGCTTGCTTTTTCCAATTTTTATCCAGATATTTCAAAAAGTTCTAACATTGTCCTTCAACTGTTTTTAGGTAAAAAACCCCACACTGATCTTCATGAATAACCTCTTGTAACACTGGCCGTTTCTTCACTCTGGTTGTTTCCCCTTTGCTGCGCGTTACTCTCAGCGCGCGTCATTTCTGGAGCAGGCCTGGGCTGGGGGGGGGGGGTGCCTGCTGTCAGGGGTGCAATTGTTAAGCTAGCAGTACCAAACTTTCAGGGTATCTTTAGGAGATTCTCCTGATGATACCACCCAGGTTTGGTGAAGTTTGGTTCAGGGGGTCCAAAGTTATGGACCCTCAAAGTTGTAGCCCCCATCCCCTATTAGCTCCCATTGGAAACAACGGGAAATGGGCCATCCCCTTCGGGAGTCCATAACTTTCATTAGGAGAGTGTCAGAACATCCTGAAACCAATCAATTGAAACAGTTGTTGATGAACAATGGTTTCTTTATTGCAGGTCAGAATAATTCAGAACAGTACAGAGTACAAAGACGCTTCTGGCTTGCCCCAGCCAGAACGTATCTATTTGAAAGTAACTAACCAGCCCAATTCCTCCCCCTGCCCCCATACAATCACACAGCTGTACTACAGACCAAACTATTTGGCCTTCAGTAGCTGAGCAGAGGAGAGATAAGCAGTCAGGGAATAGCAGAAGAATATTCACACAGGCCCCATCCCCCAGCACTCAGGCCACCCTGACAGAGAGTCTCCCAAAAATCCCTGAAATTTTGGTGCTGCTAGCCTAAAAACTGCATCCCCTGCTGGCCAAAAACTGGAAAAAAATACAAAATACAAAACTCCACAAACAAACCCGAATTTTTTGGGGGGACCCCCCCCATGTGACCAAATGGGGGGCGCCCAGGGACATTTGACTCCCTATGTCCCTATGGCAGATACGCCCCTGCCTGAACTCATTGTGAGCTTTAGCTTTTCTGACTTCCTCCCTACACTTCCTGGCTATTTGTTTGAATTCCTCTTTGATGATTTCCCCCTTTTTTCCATTTTTTGTACATGCCCCTTTTAAATCTCTGCTCAGTTGAAAGTTCTTTAGACATCCATCCTGGTTTCCTTAGACACCTCCCATTTCCTCTTCTCTTTGGAACTGTTTGAAATTGTGCCCTCAAGATCTCACTTTTAGGAAACTCCCATCCATCATCTACTCCCTTCTCCTTTAGTATTCTTAACTACGGGATCACGCCTAGTAGATTCCTAAGTTTACTGAAATCAGCTTTCTTAAAGTCTAGAACCGTGGTGGCGAACCTTTGGCACTCCAGATGTTATGGATTACAATTCCCATCAGCCCCTGCCAGCATGGCCAATTGGCCATGCTGGAAGGGGCTGATGGGAATTGTAGTCCATAACATCAGGAGTGCCAAAGGTTCGCCACCACTGGCTAGAATGTGTGTCTGACTGTGCTTGTCATCCCCTTTGCTCTCTTTCTGAGGTTGGCCCCTTGCTTTTGGGGCCTTATTCTTCTCTTTGGAATGTGCTACCTGAAGAGACTTCATTTCAGTTGGGCAGTTTAAACTGTACCCTTTTAACAGGAATGTTAGTGATGTCTATGTGTACTGAACCCTGAATATTCATGTTTTGTATATATGGGCTGTCTTGTATGCATGTTTACATTGCGTTTGAGTTTTAATTGGAAGCAGTGTTATTCTGCGTTGCTTGCCACGTGAGGTTTTTTTAGGAGGAGAAGCAGTAGAGCAAACCATAACTGAATTACAGACAAGCCCCCTGCCCAGATGGAGAGATACTTAGGGGCCAGTAATAAGCCCGACGAAGAGGAGTGGTGGCCAAGACAGCCATTTTTTTTATGAGATTATGTGAAAGATTTTTGTAGCCAGATATTCATGCGGCTCCGTTCACAACAGTAGTTTTCTGAACAAAATTAAAATCTAGTAACCGAACGTCTAGTTTAGTAAGACATCAGAAACAAACACCGCTCCGGTGCTCGGACTTTTGGGTGCTTTTGCTCCTTCGAATGGCCTTTGGGAAAGGGTGTCAACATCCCTCCTTCTCCAACCTCATCCTTCCTCGGTTTTGGCACTCCTGAAAGTTTCAAAAGAAAACACTTCTCGGGTGTCTCGTTAATCAGACTGGTATGAGCCTACGACTTGCAAACGGCTGTTTTTGGATACAGTTGCCTTCTCTCTGTTAAACAACTTCAGCGCTGGAAATGTAATAATAGACTGTAGTAGCTGATGCTTCTTAGAAACGGAGCAAAAAAAAAAATCCCATTCCTACTAGAAGGAGGAAATTTAATATTCTTAGTAAGGAGGCATTGTTTTGACTGTTTTCATTGTTTGCCTATATCTATATAAATAGTTTAAAACAATTAATCAGTGTATATCTGTGTATGCGTGTTCACTGCTATAATGTTCTGACTGGTTGCCACCTCTGAGACCCTAAGTTTATTTATTTACATTATTTATAGTCTGTCTTTCTCATTGCGTTTTAATTTTTTTGGTGTTTTTTCACGTTTCGGCCTGCAGGGGGCGCATTTTTAAACATATCGGCACCAAAATTTCAGGGTATCATCAGGAGACTGTCCTGGTGATACACCCCAGGTTTGGTGCAGTTTGGTTTAGGGGGGGCCAAAGTTATGGACCCCCCAAAGGGGTGCCCCTATCCCCCATTCTTTCCAATGGGAGCTAAGGAGATGAGGGCAGAAAACTGTGTGCAGTTCTGGGGGCCTCACTGCAAAAAGGACGTAGACAGAATGGAGCTGGCAAAGAGGAGAGCCATGAGGGTGATCAGTGGCCTGGGGACCAAGTTCTATGAGGAAAGGCTGAGGGGCTTGGGAATGTTTCGTTTGGAAAAGAGGAGGTTGAGAGGGGAATATGATTGCTCTCTTGAAGTATTTAAAGGGCTGTCACTGGCAGCAGAGGAGAGGACTCACACTCATGGAATCATAGAATTGGAAGAGGCCACGAGGGCCATCCAGTCAAACACCTTGCCATGAAGGAATACATAAAGCACTTTTGACAGATGGCCATTGGGTCTCTGTTTAAAAACCTTCAAAGAAGGAGACTCCACCACACACCGAGGCAGTGAATTGCTCTGTTGAACAGCCCTGACAGGAAGTTCTTCGGAATGTTTAGGTGGAATCTCTTTTCTTGCACTCTGAATCTGTTACTCCTTGTTCTGATCTCTGGAGCAGCAGAAAACAAGCTTGCTCCCTCTTCAACATAACATCCCTTCAAATATTTAAACATGTCTATCATGTCACACTTTAACCTTCTCTTCTCCAGACAAAATATACCCAGCTCCCTAAGTCTCTCCTCGTAGGGCATGGATTCCAGACCTTTTACCATTTTGGTCACCCTCCTCTGGACCCATTCCAGTTTGTCAATATCTTTCTTGCATTGTGGTGCCCAGAACTGGACACAGTATTCCAGGTGAGTATTCCCAATGCAGAATAGGGTGGTACTCTCACCTTCCTCAGTGTAGACACTATACTCCTGTTAATGAAGCCCAGAATCACATTGGCTTTCATGGTTGCCACATCACACTGCTAATTCATGTTCAATTTGTGGTCTACTAAGATTCCCAGATCCTTTTCACGTGTACTGTTTGCCAAGACAGGTTTCATCCCTCCTATATCTGTGCAGTTCATTTTTTCTGCCTAAGTGTAGTATCTTACATTTTTTATTTTTTTTATATTTATACACTGCTCTACCTCCAAAGGGCTCTGCTTACAAATGGCATAAAGCCTAAAATAATACATCAACATACATTTATAGTCCACTCTTCCCAAGCCAAAGACCGGGCTCAGGGAGGCCTACATTTAGTCAACATATAACATATACAATCAATACATAATATGATAATAATACAATCTATAACTAATACAGTCTATAAATAGTACAATAAGCAATGTAAATAATTTAAATCAGAACGATAAATGGTTACAATTTACAAAATATTCGAACTTAAGCATCTGTTCATTTTCCATTTCAATCTTCTCAACAGTGGATAAATTTACCCAAACAAATCTATAAATAAATAGGAAATAATAAAATAAGAGTTCCCATTAATAAAATAAGAGTTCTAGTAAGACCTGCCCACCCACCTCCCTTCTCCAAATGTATCAAGTCAGACCAAAAATGAAAAGGAGGTAACCCACCCTTCTCCCAAACAGTCCCCAAATGAGCAGTCTATTGAAATTCATTTTGTTCGTTTTGGTCCAGTTCTATCCTCCCAGGTCCTTTTGAATTGTGGCTCTCTCCTCTGGGGTATTAGCTACCCCTCCTAATTTGGTGTCATATACAAATTCGATTAGCATGCCCTCTATTTCATTATCCAAATCATTGATAAAAAATATTGAATGGCACTGGGCCCAAAACAGAACCATGTGGCACCCCACAAGTCACTTCTCTCCAGGATGATGATGAGCCATTTGGTGAGCACACTGTGGGTACGGTCAGTAAACCAATTACAAATTCATCTAAAAGTAGCTTTGCTAGCCCACATTTTTCTAGCTTACTTGCAAGAATATTATGGGAGACTTTGTCAAAGGGCTTACTGAAATCAAGGTATGCTGCATCCACAGCATTCCCTTCATCTACCGACTTTGTCACTCTATCAAAAAAAGAGATAAGATTAGTCTAGCATGACCTATTTTCGAGAAACCCATGTTGACTTTTAGTGACCATGGCATTCCTTTCTAAGTGCTTAGAGACTGTTTAATAATCTGCTCCGGAATCGTTCCTGGTATTGATGTCAGGCTGACTGGGTGGTAATTGTCTGGGTCCTCTTCCCTCCCCCCCTTTTTTGAAGATGGGACAACATTAGCCCTCCTCCAGTCTGCTGGGACTTCTCTTGTTTTCCAAAGTAAATATCTCAATATCTCAAAGTAAATGGTTTTGAGATTACTTCTGCCAGTTCTTTTAATACCATGGACTTAAATTACAGGCCAAAAAGTTCTGAATGGATATTAGGGGGAAAAATTTACAGTAAGAGTTGTAGAAAGATGAAATCAATTGCCTAACGTGGAAGTAAGCTCCTCCTCAGAGGCAGTCTTTAAGAAGCAACTGGACAAACACTTGATCCTTCATTGAGCAGAGAGTTGAACTAGATGGCCTGTTTGGCCCCTTCCAACTCTATGGCCCCTTCCGCACATGCAGAATAATGCACTTTCAATCCACTTTCACAATTGTTTCCAAGGCCCTTTCTGCACATGCAGAATAACGCACTTTCAATCCACTTTCACAATTGTTTGCAAGTAGATTTTGCTATTCCGCATAGTTGCAAAGTTCATTGAAAGTGCACTATTCTGCATGTGCGGAAGGGGCCCAAGTGGAGTTTGCTATTCTGCACAGTAAAATCCAGCTGCAAAGTGCATTGAAAGTGAATTGGAAGTGCATTATTCTGCATGTGTGGAACAGGCCTATGATTCTAATGTGATTTTGTCTGTCATTTACAGCTAAGCTGTTTAAAAGACTTTGTGTGTATCCTTTTTCTCAGCCTAACATACTTATTTTGCTCAATGTATTTTGTAACTGGAACTTACAATAATGGAGACTGAAATTAACAGGATTTAGTCTTGTTTTCTAGATGTTGTGTTGATAAGATGTCTTTCTCACAACTATTCACTTCGGTTGTGTAGTCGCAAGCACTTTTGTTGGTGTCTTAAAAACTGATCAGGTTAAAAAGGGAGTCCACTCTTTTCATAATGAAGATGATCTATTTTTCTATTTATTCATTTGGAAAATGTCGACGCCATCTCTCCAGGTCACCTGCTCAAGGCACCTTTCAAAAAAAACATCATAAAACTTATTCAAAATGTATTCAAAAACACAGCTGGAACTTAAACAACAGAAAATACAGAACAGCTCAACATAGGTCAGAATTTCTTAGGCTAAAAACAGGTTGTAAAATAAAAATAAACCCCTTGATTAAAAGCCTGGGAATAGAGCCTGACATCTAAAAGAAGGTGCCGCTACTGAAAGAGCCCCGTCCCTGATTGCCTCTGAAGGTGAGGCCTCATGAAGAAGAAGAAGAAGAAGAAGAAGAAGAAGAAGAAGAAGAAGAAGGAGGAGGAGGAGGAGGAGGAGGAGGAGGAGGAGGAGGAGTTTGGATTTATATCCCCCCTTTCTCTCCTGTAGGAGACTCAAAGGGGCTTACAATCTCCTTGCCCTTCCCCCCTCACAACAAACACCCTGTGAGGTGGGTGGGGCTGAGAGAGCTCCAAAAAGCTGTGACTAGCCCAAGGTCACCCAGCTGGCATTTGTGGGAGTGTACAGGCTAATCTGAATTCCCCAGATAAGCCTCCACAGCTCAAGCGGCAGAGCTGGGAATCAAACCTGGTTCCTCCAGATCAGAGTGCACCTGCTCTTAGGCAGGTATCAGCTGACACACTGGATGGGATGGGAAGAGGTGGCCCTCTAAGCATGCTGGTCCCAAACCATTTAGTTCCAGCTGTGTTTTTGAATACATTTTGGTAAGAATCTTTGAGTTATGCCCAGAATCAGATTGGCAGGAAATGCAGATCATCCAACAGCGAAGTGATATTGCTCCATATCCCACCACAGACTGAAGCCCTGCCGCTGCTGCCGCTGCTGCCGCTGCTGCCGCTGCCGCTGCCGCCTTTTGAACCAACAAAAAGCTTCCCGTTTTCAAAGACAGTTCACATGAAGTGCATTATAATAATCAGACCTGGTTGTAATCAGACCGCTGTGGTCAGAGCACATGTTTCAGGGAATGGCCATAGCCAGCAGATCCACCGAGGTTGATAAAAGACACTTTGTGTCCCAGAGAGGACCTGGCCTCCCGGCTAAAGCAAGGATTCAGCAGCACCCCAGGCTACGAACCTGTTGCTTCAGACTGAGCACCACCCCCTCCGGTACAGGCTCATTTTACAGTCCACAAGAACATTCTCCACTGACTGACAGTACTTCAGTGCTGTATGGATTACATTTATTATTCCCATCACCTTTTTCCAGGCTCCTGTTCAGGACTTCCACAGAAGAAGAGTTGGTTTTTATGCCTGTTTTTTCTCTATCTTTAAGGAGTTTCAAAGCGGCATACAATCACCTTTCCTCCCCCTCCCTTGTGATGTAGGTGGGGCTGAGAGAGTTCTGAGAGAACTGTGACTAGCCCAGGGTCTCCCAGCAGGCTTCACGTGGAGAAGTGGAAAATCCAACCTATTCTCCCCAGAGCAGGAGGACATCTCCTTATTGTGGGTGTTTCCTGCCAGCTTGCTGGAGAGACAGGAAGTGAACTTCCGCCTCCTGATTCCCTTGGGAGACAGCCCAGCTAGACACCAACAGCCCCAAAGGGCAAAGCTTGAACCTAGATGTGGTGGTCTTCATGCTTCTAAATACCTTGTCCATTTCCTCTCGCCTCACCAACTGCTGAATCCAAGTGATGGCAGGTGAGAGCAATTTTGTCTGCAAAATGCTTTGTTAAGAGGATCACAGTGAGCCAGCATGTTTTCTGGGTCTATAACCTCATGGACCAAGATAGCAGCCCTCTTACAACCAAGCCCTCTCACCACTACACCAGACAGCATTGCAGGCTGGCTGAGAATTGAGCTCTTTTTGCTGCTATCGGTGGGAGAAATAATGTATTTTCACCTGTATCCAGTCACATTCCCTTTTTGAGTGTCCCTCCACTTCTGCTTCATTGCCCTAAACTTCTTTAGGGCAATGAAGAGAGCCAGAGTGGTGTAGTGGTTAAAGCAGGTGCACTCTAATCTGGAGAACCAGGTTTGATTCCCCACTCTGCCACTTGAGCTGTGGAAGCTTATCTGGTGAACTAGATTAGTCTGTGCACTCCCAACATATGCTAACTGGGTGACCTTGGGCTAGTCACAGTTCTTCGGAGCTCTCTCAGCCCCACCCACCTCAGGGTGTTTGTTTTGGGAGGGGGGAAGGGAAAGGAGATTGTCAGCCCCTTTGAGTCTCCTTACAGGAGAAAAGGGGAGGTATACATTCAAACTCCTTCTTCATCTTCTTCTTCGTGAACCAGGGAGCATTCCGGGCTCTGCAGGGGGGAACAAGCACTCAGGTGTCATTGTGCCCACAGTCTTCCTTGTGGTTGATGGTGGAGCCAAGATAGACCACAGGAACCGTCCAGTATTGTTGACATACGCAAGTCTTCTGAAAGACTGGGATCTTCTTGTTTGGCCTGTGGTTTCTTTCTTACCCTTACAATAAATTGCAGCATGTTTTTCAGTTAACCATACCTGTTAGAGAGGGTGATATTACCTTTTGAAAAAAAAATCCCAGTGCTGTGGCACAGCTTTTCCTGTGAAAATCTGAGAGCAGGGCTTCTCCCAAAACAGCTGTGTGAGCAGTAGGGCCCAGCCTGACCATGTTGTGTCATGCCTTGTATATTTCTCCTTCCTTTCACTGTACTGGCTGCATTTTCCAGACCACTGCTTCTAACACGTACATTAATGCTAGTGTCTTTTACCTCTTCAAGTTGTAGCTAAGCACCATGTCTGGCTAGTGAAAAGAAACTGTCTCATCAGGAACACGGTTGTCTCTTTATTCTTCAGAACGGCTTTGCAAGAAGCTGAGCATGAGGAACCAGCAGTCCAATTAGATTGTGGTCAGGAGCTTTGGTAGTTAAGCGATTCTCTCCAGCTGTTTCTCTTTCTGTGGCTCTTGCTGTGGTTCGACCAAGACATGGTGCCTCCTTTCCCACAAAGGAGAAGCATTCCAAGAATATGGTCGTGCTCTCTGTCATAATGATGAGTGATTTCTCTTGTTAATGTTAATAATAAAATAATAGCCTACACTTAGGAATTTTTTTTAATGGTTGAAGGCCTTCACGGCCAGAACTAACTGGCTATTGTGGGTTTTCTGCTCCGTGATCACGGCCACACAGCCCAGAAAACCCACAACAGCCCACTTTTTCTGTCATTTTTATAAGAGCAGCAAAGAGAAAAATATGGTAAACTCAGATTCTCAGTTAATACAGTTACTTATCTCTCCATCGGTTTCTCGTAGGGTTGCCAAACATCAGCAGAACATAGAGATTTCCCAGAAGTACAAAGATCAGTCCCTGTGTAGAAAATGGCTGCTGTTAGGGTCTGCTACTCCGGTCATCAAACGAGACTCAAGAAGGTTTCAAGAGCTTTATTGGAACCGTGTCAGCCCAAGGCTCAGATAGCCGAAACTGAAGTTTGGCTCTCTGGCCTCTGGTATATACCTGTAAGTTACAGTTTGATTCAACCCATAATCCGCCCCCACCTTCGCATTCCCATAATATCAGCATTATAAAGGATGGTGGGAACAGAGGCATTTGTATTGTCGAAGGCTTTCACGGCCGGAATCACTGGGGTGCTGTGTGGTTTCCGGGCTGTATGGCCTTGCTATCTTCATTGTTACTTCCAGGCTACAGACTTCTTTGTGACTCACATACCAGGCTACTCTATTCAGAGGGCCTTACCTTTTGACCTCACAGTATATATACTCCACTTGCTTTCCATTCCTACTATCAGATCCTCTGAAAATGCCAGCCACAGATGCAGGCGAAACGTCAGGAGAGAATGCTGCTACAACACGGCCATACAGCCCAGAAACCACACAGCACCCCAACAGAGGCATTGTTTACGGGCAGGTGGTTCACTCCTTTGGAGGAAGGCAGATAGTTAAGCTCTATTGACTACTAGTTACATGCGAGAGCGGGGAGGCCTCCTTTGCCCTGGGTGATGATAACGGCTGGGCCATCTGTGGCCTTGGTGCGGACGTGCAAGCTGCCAGGCCGAGAATGGCGCAGGCCTGACAGCTGCTTTGAAAGATCTATCTGTGGCATCACACCCTACTGACTCCCTCTGCCCCAACCACTGTCTACCCAACCTCTACTCCTAAATGTCCAGGAACTCCTCAACCCAGAGTTTGCAGCCCTAATCTTTGTGCCCATGTGATACCCTAATCACGTGGTGGTGAACCTTTGGCACTCCAGATGTTATGGACTGCAATTCCCATCAGCCCCTGCCAGCATGGTGCTGGCAGGGGCTGATGGGAATTGTAGTCCATAACATCTGGAGTGCGAAAGGTTTGTCACCACTCCCCTAATCCCACGGGCACTATGGGTAATGCCTGGTGTCTAGAATGTGTGCAGAACGCTTTTTCTCTGTCCTCTTCCAAAATATTAGACTTTAGGGACATCTAATGAAACTAATGGAGAGTTACAAACTTACAACAACTTTTATTTGGCATTTAAAAATAGGTTCTAGAGCGTTGCCAGACATTTTTGAAATACAAATCAAGAGTACATTCAAAATGCAGACAGGAAGACTGTATATAGCAGTATACTTTACTTAGAAAGTTCTGTCACTTGTAAAAGAAATTTTGCTACTTTTTACAAGAGCATGACATCTGTGTTGTTTAACAGAAGCTCCACAACAGAACAGTCAGAGTCACTTTCAGATTTGTCTAGGGCCAGCCTGGGAGAGAAATTCCTAATGCCCACATATCTCGGACAGTCAAGAATAATGTGAGCAAGAGTCTCCACTTGATTTTTACAGTGTGGACAAACCCGATCCTGGAGAGGGATGGATAAGTAATGACCCTTTGTAATGGCCGATGGGAAGGTATTGCATCTGGCCCTTGAGATAATCCATCTCTGTTGGGGTTCAGGTAATAATTCAAGATATTTGGCTATGTGCCCCTGTTCCGGTATTATTCCGACAGAGAAGGGTGAGCATGATTTATTTAATGGAGAGTTTATCTAATGGAGAGTTGATACAGAATAGCTGGAAAAAAGTACTTCATAACAAATAAACTAAGATGTAGCAATGGCCACTAAGCTTAGTAGCGGCCACTAAGCATAGATTATTTTAATGAGGGAACTGAGACAAATCTAAAGGCCTGGCAGTGGCTGTCATAATGGTAAAAGGGGCATCCATGTTTGGAGGCAGTTAACTTTCTCAGTCCCAATGCTAGAGGGGCGCAAAGGGGTGAGCCTTGCTCTCCAGTGCCTGCTTGTAGGGCTCATAAGGATGCAGAAACTGTTGAGACCGGATACTGGGCAGGATGGACCACATGTCTGATGCAGGGTTGCCCTTCTGTTCTTAGGAGCAATTCGCAAGGTTTCTGCAGCCCTGCTCTTCTTTTGCCCTCAGAGAACTGAAAATCACGTCCTAAGTGAAATCTTGCCCTGAATTGCATTGAACTGCCGAGAAGCAAGTAAATTCACGGTTGTCATGGAGGCAGGAGTGGCTTCTTTGAAGTTTGCAGCAGATTTTTCCAAGTGGAGTGTTGTGATCTTGAAACAGATCTTTAAAATGGAGTTGAGATTAATCTTTTTCGTGCATTGTTGATGGGAAATCTAATAAATGAATCTTGGAGGGTGACCTGATTACCTCACTTTCCCCTCCTTACACTGCCTGCCTGCCTGCCACCCCCACCCCGTTTCTTCCAGAGAGTGGTGCTTTCAGCCAGCAGCTGCCTTAAGAACACACAAGGAGTCCTGCTCTGTCTTTGAAGTGTGCTCAGATCTCAAGCTGTAGTTCAAAGGTCGCTTTGTCTGTTTGCACAAAGCTGGTTCATCTGTGAAATGGGGTTTTCAAGGCCCCTGCCGTCCAGTGCACCAAGCCAGTCAGTGCGTGGACTCGTCTGTGCCCGGTAGACTGAAGAAACAGGGTTGTTGTGTGCGAACTCTTGACTGGAATCTGTGGCTGGCTCAGCACAAGTCCTTTGCCACGGACTGAAGCAAAGCAGCCTCCAAATGAATACGGACCGTGGCTCGGCAACAGCTGGTCAAAATGTTCACTCAGATTCACTCAGCGTTTCTGGGACTTGTTTTCCTGTTTAGAATAATGAAACAAATGCATTTCATGATGACAGATTATATTGTGTTTGTGAGTGGTTTGTTGGAAATGTTGCACTGGGAGGCATGAACATTTATTTTTGTGTGGTCTGTAGCCTCATTGCAACTGCAGAGGTCTGTGGCCTCATTGCAGCTGAAGTGAAGTACTAAGAAAACACACGGTGCTCTTTTGCACAGGGGGAAATCTGCCTTAACATCGTCAAGGCATCTGGAAGGAGGGAAGGAAAAGCCTCTACTTAGAAATCTCTGTGAAATGATTTCAAAATGAAATGGTTTCTGTTTGCAAAACACACCTGCTATCAACAATCCTGCTTTAACAAATTTAACTTATTTTCACTCTGCAACTTGAAGCACCAATCTAGAATAAAAATCAGGAAGCTTTGTTATGAACAAATATAATAGGTAACCAAGGTGGGCACTGAAGAATCGCTAACTGGAGAGAACCAATGAAAAGAAATGCATCCCGGCTAGAAACCTTCTACACTGAATGTATTTTTTTTTCTGATTGGTGCTACCTCGTTATGTCAGATTATCTCCCAAGTTCCCTTTCTGTCCATGTAGAAGAGATTGAGTGGGGTGCCCAGTTTTGCACCAGCTGCACCTTTATCCTTGGTGCACAACAAGATTGGTTGGGGGGGGGAGCCAATTGTGCTAAGTCAGGAATAAAGTTCCAGTAGAAGTTGGCAAAGCCCAAGAAAGATTGCAGCTGTTTGCGGGTTTGGGGTTCCTGCCTTTGCAGGACATCTTGCACCTTTCGCAGACTGCGCAGCTTCTCCAAGATCAGCGCCCAATGAGGAACCAGGTGCTGCCTGGCTCAGAGGAAAGTAACCATTACTCTAAACAGCGAGCAAAGCCCAAGGCAAAGCAAAGCAAACATCAGGCGTTACATTCTCCCTGCCTCCCCTGGACACAGTGACGTATCGACAGAAAGCAGAGCCTGGGGCAAGAACTAAGTTTTCTGCCCCCCATGAGCAGCCGCCATCCCCCACCTTCTCACATTCCCCCTTTTATCCTCCCCATCCTCCCTCTGTGCGCATGCCACCCCCTCCAGCCAATTAGTGCCCTGCACCCTTCTTATTCTGTGGGCCCAGCCCAACTCCATGCCGACCCGCTTCTACGGCCACACCCAAAGCCTCCCTGTCAGGTGTGGGGCTGTCCTCGAGCCTGCTGGCTCACCTGGGGCTGCCGGGCTCTTGCAGCTCATGCCTGAGCCTCCCACCAAGGGGCTGCTTGCCGCTAAGCTGACTGCCGCAGCTGCAGGCCTCCTGCCCTCCCGGTCTCGCTTGCTGCTTCCACTCCTGGCTCACCCTCTGGCTTGGGGTAGGTTGTTGGGTAGCTGGTGCCGGGCGGCTGGGCGAGTCCAAGGTGGGGGTTAACTCTGGACTCCAACTTGGTGGGGAAGGAGAAGGGGTATGGGGGCGATTTCCTGCCCCCCCATGTGACTAAATGGCCGCCACCAGGGGACATTTGACCCCATATGTCCCTCTGTGCGGTACACCCCTGCCTGGACATGATTGTCTGGCAAGGCCCCAGGCGGAGTCTTGGCACAGTTTCGCTTAGCTTCTGAGATTTGACGAGACCAGGCTATACCAGACTACCTTCCCTCCTGAGAAAGGCAGTAACAGTAGCAAACATTTAATTTTCACCTCTGAGGACATGTTTGTCCACAGTGGGCCGTATTTTTGCTCCAGGATCAGACACTTTCTCTGCTTGAACAGTTAGATTTGAGTCCAGAAGCCTCTTCAGGACGTTTCCAGGAGGAACCTGGTGCTTGTCAAACCTCCGTTGGTCAGATGACCCTCAAAAGTGCCCTAAGGGCTACTGGGCTCCACTCTCCCTGCTCTACTGCAGGCCCTTCAAAACTGTTTTCAGTCAATGTATTGTCGAAGGCTTTCATGGCCGGAATCAGTTGGGTGCTGTGTGGTTTCCGGGCTGTATGGCCGTGTTCTAGCAGCATTCTCTCCTGACGTTTCGCCTGCATCTGTGGCTGGCATCTTCAGAGGAGATCCTCTGAAGATGCCAGCCACAAATGTGCTCAGGCATGCTTCTTCGTACACTCCTTACAGCCCGGAAGCCTAACACCTGCCTGATTTTCAGTCAGTTATTTATCTTGAGATAAGGATGAGGAGCATGAAATTCCAGTCTCCTATATGTAGTTTGTAAGTGATTGCTTGGCGATTGTGGAGTTAAAAGGGGGGGGCACACTATTTCCCCGCTATTTCAGTAGCCATATTCCCCCTGTAATAGGCATATAGACTTTTCTCCTTTGAAGATGTTTTTTCCCCTTATATTTGGGTCCACAGTTTGAGGATTTGGCTGGATAATGAGGAGAGATGCATCCTCAAAGGATTCAGCATATTCACAGAAGTTTGATTCACATGAAAGACTTGGCAGGTTGCTGAGAATGCCAATTAGTTGGTGTGCCTGACTGGAGGCAGGGGCGGAGGGGAGGGGAGGGGAGGCGGGGAGGGCGAGGGACAAAGGCCGGGTTGCAGGTCTACTCCAGGCAGGGATCAGTGCTCTCTGGCTAAGACTGCGGCCGAACTTCCTTGGTTAAATGCTCAGAGCTCAGTTTGAGATTTTCAAAGATTTAATCTCTGGTATTATTCTGATGTGCGATTTTGCAACCAGGAATTAGCACTATGTGTGTCCAGAATTATTTCTCATGAATCTGTTTTGTTTTATCTATGACAGGGGTCTGCAACCTGCGGCTCTCCAGATGTTCATGAACTACAATTCCCATCAGCCCCTGCCAGCATGGCCAACTGGGGCTGATGGGAATTGTAGTTCATGAACATCTGGAGAGCCGCAGGTTGCAGACCCCTGATCTATGAGAAGCAGTAAATTGCAGTGGTTATGCAGAGAACTCGCATTCTGAAGGAGCACACTGGAAATACTCTTGCTGCCATGCACTGGAAGCATCAAAACAACTCACCCTTCTAAATTGGATGGCGTCGTATCTTTTGAGAGTGGCTGTTCCTTTCAACAGCTTCTCATTTGGGTGACAACATCCAGTTCTTCCAAAGAGTTTCACAATCCTGGCACACAGGTTCTGAGCACTGCTTGCAATGTTTCTTTTCCCTCTCGAGGGATGGCAGCATGCGCTTCTGGTAAACTGTACCATGGCAGCAATCACAGACAACACAAACCGAGTTTATGCGGACTGAACACATGCAGATTTATGTTCCAGACTGAAATTAGTTCTGCTTGAAGTCCATGCCTGTCAGCTCTAGCAGAATGTGACTGAAGGTACCTTTTGTTTTCCAAGGCAGTCTATTGCTGCTCTTCCTCTCTACTCTGTTGGCTAGATTTGCAAAATGTGGGGCCGCACTTCAAGCCATTCATTTTGTGCTGGTGATTTGACTCCCACTTTAATTCATTCTTTATTTTTGCCTCGCTGGGGGCTCTGTATACAAGGGGCGTCCTCCTTTCATGACACTCAGGACTCCACTCAGTTGGAACACAGCTGTGCTGGTGGGGGGCGGGGGTGGGCACTTCTCGGAGATGTTCCTGTGATGCCTGGAAGATTATTTTGGCATCAACTTTTTTGAGTCAGGCTGCACTGCTCAAAAATCTGACCCAGTGCCTAGAAAGGCTTGCCCCAATAATTGTGCTGGTCTTTAAGGGGCCAGAATGCTGTCTATGGTTTTGGTTGTTACAGACTAGCTGGACTGTTCCCTGGACTGTTCAATAACAAGACTCCATATTCAGATGATTTTTTAAAAATTATGACCCAGCACCAGGAAAAAGCATTTAGACTTCTATTGCCAGAACACCTTCCATTATACTCCACATCATATCTGATGTCACACATGACACCACCCCTGGACACCAGTTCCCAAGAGGGGGTTCGCCCACTCCCAGTCCCACAGTCCACAGACAGTGCAGCCTTCACCTAGATCAGCCATTCTCAACCAGGGTTCCCTGGTACCCTGGGGTGCCGTGAGCATGTCCCAGGGGTACCGTGGCAACACTACCACCACCCCCCTCATTTTTGTGGTGTCTCCCACCGGCGCCAGCAAGGACATGGAGCTGGCCCATGGGGCAGGGCCTGCCACAAGGTCAGCAGCCACCACCACCCCCAGTGCTACCCTTCACCCTGAGAGGGGAAGGTGGGGGTGTGGCAAGCAGGAGCAATGGGAGGGGAAGGTGGAGGGTGGCGGCAGGGGTACCATGAGATATGAAGAGTGAGGTCAAGGGTACCCTGACCTCGAAAAGTTTGGGAAACACTGACCTAGATCAAAACAACCCACAGTCCCCAATGTTGTGGAGAACAACAAGTAGGTGTTTAATAAGCAGATTTGGCTTTGCCTGGGAAACAAAAGTGAAGTAAAAGCAGGCAGGGGGAAGGAGGGAAAGAGGATCCCACATTCCACCCAGGACACATGTCAGGATCGAACCAGAACTGGCAGGATCGAACCAGATTATGACTCTACCATGGCTACGTTCTTTGAATTTCTGAAGTGAAAGAAATTGTACATTCATGTACTTGGAAGGTAACTAGTTTCCACTATGAGCAGCAGTGGCATAGTGGTTAAGAGCAGGTGTACTCTAATCTGGAGGAACCGGGTTTGATTCCCTGCTCTATTGCTTGAGCTGTGGAGGGTTTAGTGGGGAATTCAGATTAGCCTGTGCACTCCCACACATGCCAGCTGGGTGACCTTGGGCTAGTCACAGTTCTTCTGAGCTCTCTCAGCCCCACCTACCTCACAGGGTGGTGGTTGTGAGGGGGGAAGGGAAAGGAGATTGTCAGCCCCTTTGAGTCTCCTAACAGGAGAGAAAGGGGGATATAAATCCAACTCTTCTTCTTCTTATGCAAGACCAGATTTGTGGCTTCCAATGGAAATCGGAGCCTTGTTCAGGTGCATGAAAAAGAACCTCTCCGAATGGTCATGTTCTGTGTTGGAGGGCTGGGAACGTTGTAAGGACAGACCAGACCCTCTTCCATATTCACCTTTGATGAATGCCTGAGTCCCTGGATTTGGCTGAGCACCAGATAGTTCTCACTATGATGATTGCGTCAATGGAGACACTGGCGCAGAACTTCAAAAATCTCTGCACAGATGAGCAATATTAGGATGACAAAGAAGATAACAATGATGATGAAGATTCACTATATCTAGTGCCTTTGTTAAGTTGAATATTTTTGAAACCTCCTTTCAATGTGTTGCCATCAAATAAAATACATTCAGTGTTTCGGATCTTTCTAGATCAGGGGTGGGAACCTGCGGCTCTCCAGATGTTCAGAAACTACAATTCCCATCAGCCCCTGTCAGCATGGCCAATTGGCCATGCTGGCGAAGCTGATGAAATTATGGACCTGGTATCTGGAGAAGCCTGAGTTCTACTAGGCCTCTTCTAGATGCACAGTGGTGTGTTGTGTCTCCCAAGCCTGATCCCTAGAAATCTTTTGTTGTCTTCTCAACTACAATTTTGATTTATGCCATTATTTGCAAGGAGCGTGTAACAGATCCATATCTTCCTTAGGAATGCCACCCGTAACCATTAAAAAAAGGTCTTTGATTCTCTATTAATGGAATTTCCTGTAGTGTCAGTAGCCAACTGAAAGGCTCAAGAATAGCAAAGAAATTATACAGGCCCTGCAGTATTCAGTGGGACAGGCCATTCCAAAGTCAACACAGCCACAATTTGCATTGAGGCCTAAACCCTGCCACATGTTTTAACTCCTCTCCCCTTCTTTCTTTCAGATGATGCCGGCACCGGAAGGGAGAGTTTAGTACCTGAAGGCCCCAACTCTGATGCTGAGGATCATTCTGGAAAGCTGTGGGGTGAGCAAAGTTTTACACACTGGAGGCCTTTCTTCTCTCTGATTTTTCTAACAGTATTTGAAAAAATATTTAAAATAATCCCAAACGAAATCTTCTTCAAACTAAGTCTTCTAGTCCTTGGAGTTTCTTTGCACTCTGCGCTCTCCACCTGCGCTTTCCTCATGAACCATGTTCTGAGTTGTGATAGATGGGTCGTTCCTGAGGCTGGGCATTTCAAAGGAGGGAGCACTTGTTTGAATGCCTGCGGAGCAGCCAACCCCGCTTCAGGCTTCCCCCTGAACTGACCCAAAACAACTAATTTCAGGTTTAATTTTGACTTGGGTGTGGCTAAATGCAGACCTAGTTATTTCTGTTGTTGTTTGGTTTAATAAAGGGAAAACCCAGCAGTATTCCAAAACCAGCATAGTCCTCTTCTTTGTCTAATTACATTTAAAGAGCCAGCATGGCAGAGCGGTTAAGAACAGCAGACAAGTCTGGAGAACTGAATTTGATGACAGGTCTGTCATGAGCCATTATTGTTTACACTCAGAGTGAGGCATAGAGGCCTGGGAACAGGGAAGCCACCTGATTGGCTGGGGCAGTTCTGCACTCTGATTGGGTGAAGTGTATTAATGTCACCAGGAAGTAGTAGGATGTCTCTTAATGTAAAACTATCTGAGATACTTTTAGTCTTTAGCGTTCCTGCTGTTAAGAGCTGTCTGCCTTAACTGTGTTTAAAATCATAACAACTCTGAGGGGAGTAGTTGAGTCCAAGTGTGTGATTTCTGCTGACAACAGCCTGCAAGCTGTGGTAAAAGCAAACATACACAAACTGAAAGGACTGATGAAGGGGCTTATTAAGGGGCCAAGCTGAAGGGCCATATAAATCAGTGAGGAATATTCCAGAGTGGGAAGGATTCCTAAATATCAGTTGGTCTGGGGTTCTGCTTTGGTTTAGCTCAGTAGTTTGTTTAATGTTTTGTTGAGGGTTTTCTAACAGCAAAGGCTGCGTGAGGTACTGAGTAAATGTTCATAACCTGTTAGAACCCTGTGTAAGTGAACAACATAACTGTACCATCTGTGAAACATCTGAAAATATATAACATTGAACCTGAACTGAAACGTAATAATCTCATTATGTGCTGTGCCAAAAACTCTAAATATCTGTGCCAAATTCTGTGTACATGTATTTCTACTTTATCCATTCCTTTCTCCAAGTTATTCATCTCCCATTCCCACCTCTTCTCTTGTTAAATAAATCTTTTAATCTGGTCCAGCCCCCCCCCCCCCAACGCTTGGGAAGAAGTCATGGAGAGGGGGGAGGGACCCATCATCTGGTCGTCTCCACCCCCTGGGGGAGGGAGGGGGAAAGTTTTACATCTCTGCCTCAATCTTATTATTTTAGTGTACCTTATAAAGCTTTCTCCAAGTTATTCATCTCCCATACCCATCTTTTCTATTGTTAAATAAATCTTTTAATCTGGTCAAGGCCCCCCACCCTGGGGGGATGGGGTTGGGAGGGGGGAGGAGCCCATCATCTGATCGTGGCCCTCCCACCCTGGGGGGAGGAGAAGGTAGGGAGGGAGGGGGAAGTTTTACATCTCTGCCTCAGTCTTATTATTTTGGTGTACCTTATAAAAGGGGTTTGCTAAGGATTTTTTTAAAAAAATAATGGGCTTTCTTCACCTTCTGGGAGTATAAGAGGGCTGAGGGAAAGTGCTTCTTATCACCACATGCTACCATATTAGAAGCAGCTCAGTCCTTCAGAGGAAAAAGGCAGGAAAATGTGACAAGCCTGATCAGTGAGCGGTTTCCCTGCTTTGGTGTTTTTGGAAGGTGCATGGGTCCGTCACATCCAGTCTTCTATATAAAGTCTTCTGGGTGGGTGACCTTGAATTCCTTCAGCCTACGCAGAGGCAGGCAGTGGCAAACCACACTCAAATGCCTCTCTCCTTGAAAACCCTACAGGGTCACCACAAATCAGCTGTAACTTGATGGTGTTCACACAGACACTGTTGCATTTAGTTCTTCAACTAACTCCTTTCTCTTGTGAAAACCTATACAGCCTACCTATCCTTTTGCTCTTTTGAAGCAAGATATTTGTCCTCATTGGATTTCCTCCTTTGCCCCCCCTCCCCTCTTTGGCTATCTTTTCACTGGTCCAAGTTATGGGATGTCTTCTCAACTGAGTAGTTTTATGCCGGGTTTGATTCCCAGCTCTGCCGCCTGAGCTGTGGAGGCTTATCTGGGGAATTCAGATTAGCCTGTACACTCCCACGCACGCCAGCTGGGTGACCTTGGGCTAGTCACAGCTTCTTGGAGCTCTCTCAGCCCCCACCTACCTCACAGGGTGTGAGGGGGGAAGGGCAAGGAGATTGTAAGCCCCTTTGAGTCTCCTGCAGGAGAGAAAGGGGGGATATAAATCCAAACTACTCCTCCTCCTCCTCCTCCTCCTCTTCTTCTTCTTCTTCTTCTTCTTCTTCTTCTTCTTCTTCTTCTTCTTCTTCTTCTTCTTCTTCTTCTTCTTCTTCTTCTTCTTCTTCTTCTTCTTCTTCTTCTTCTTCTTCTTAGTTTGTACACTTGATTGCAAATAACTGTCACCATTCCCTGTTTTCTACACCTGCATACTTGATTCGTTTGTCTCTGTAGTGGTTTTCTCTCCACTTGGATGAGAACTGAATTGTTCCCAAAAGGCAGGTAAGTAGAACTTCTGCAATACAGCATGATTTTAAAAGCCCATCTGCCAAGATTAAAGGGATTCTTGCGTGACCGTAGCTTCAGCGGGGCCAAGTGAACCAGCAGGTAGTTCGAGCAGTCTTCACTAATAAGCAGTAGGAAGGCCCACAGGGAAAATGAGTGCCGTGTCTTCGGGGCAGAGGGTGGCCTGTTCCCAAGGGCTTGGGCTTCCAAAATATAACAAAAGCCACCAGTGGGTTTTGATCCAGCGTCAGTGGGCGCAGGCTCCCTCTGCTGTCATACATTTTCCCAAGCCTTGACACATGGCCAACTTTATATTATATAAATATGGTGTCTGTGTTTGCAAAGCAAACTGTGTGGATGTGTAATGGAACACTTGAGCAAAGAGCTGGGAATACAGAGGGGCTTTGTCCGAAAGTCCCGGGCTCCGTCAGTGGAATGAGCTGAGTTTCGACAGATGAGCTTCAGCCATGGAAGTGAGCATTTGCCAAAGGGAGAATCCCCAGCCTGCACGTGCTTCTCTCTCTCTCGCACCTTCTTCTCTCTCTTTCTCCTTCCACCTTGGTTCATGTGTCTCTATGATCCCAGTCCAGGAGTTTTCTCTGCACTGTCACAGACCCACATTTTCCCCGCTCTGAGGGAGGCATTTCACAACTGTTTAAGTGGGGGTCTGGTTTCAGTTCATCACAGAGAGGACTGAAGGCCAGCTTTGGAAATCACTTAACCTGCTGAAAAGAGAGAGCATAGCAGGAAGGTATGAAGTGTTTCTTTGCCTTCTGATGCTCGTGTCTCAGATGGAAGGATACCCGACTGCACTTTGTGGCTGGCAGGCATCGGAGAAGGGGAATGAGGGGCAGGAAGAGGCAAAGAATCTGAGCATGAAAAGAGAGAGAGCAGCCAAAAAAAACAGTAAAGGTCAACTACTCTTGGCCGACACTTTCCCTCATGTTTCTCTTTCTCTGGGTGAAGATGGCCTGGGGGTTGTTTCATTACATTCACTTATCAGCCTGGAGAGGCTGAGAAATTGTATGAGCTTTCCTTTTTCCTGCCATGCCTACTCAAGGGTTTAGACCGGGCCTCAGTAGCCCAGGTCCAGCATTGTCCCCCTGGTCCTGGCTTCCTTCCGGCATCAGTTCCTGGAGGAGGAGGGGCCTGGAAGGCAGCAGGGGAGGGGGGTGCGCCTCCCTTTCTCAGGGTTGTGTTGCAGGTGTAGAAAGTCCCGCCTCCTGCTGTCATGAAAAATTGGGTCCTCAGACTTAATTACTATGCACTGAATGAGTGCAGCCATATTTAAAAAACATTTCATGTTTCAAAGAAAAAACTGTCCTTATTTGAAGTAATCCCTCAAATTTCCCAGTTTTTCCATTGGAAGGTTTGGGTTTCTTTGGGAAAAAAATAGGGGAAATATTTTTTTTCAAATTGTTCCTTTTTTCCTGAGGTTTCTCCTCCCTGCACCTTGCATGTCCAACAGTCTTCAGAAGTCCCAGTTTTTGCATGTTCAGGGGGGTGGAAACCCCAGTCCCAGTTGGGCAGCCATTGAGGTTAAGGATGAACAACTGCAAAGGTTCAAGACCTGCGTGTGATCCTCACCCATCTGCCTCATTAGCAGCAGTGGCGTAGTGGCTAAGAGCAGTGGCTAAGAGCAGGTGAACTCTGATCTGGAGGAACCGGGTTCGATTCCCAGCTCTGCCACTTGAGTTGTGGAGACTTATCTGGGGAATTCAGATTAGCCTGTACACTCCCACACATTCCAGCTGGGTGACCTTGGGCTAGTCACAGCTTCTCGGAGCTCTCTCAGCCCCACCCACCTCACAGGGTGTTTGTTGTGAGGGGGGAAGGGCAAGGAGATTGTAAGCCCCTTTGAGTCTCCTGCAGGAGAGAAAGGGGGGATATAAATCCAAACTCCTCCTCCTCCTCCTCCTCCTCCTCCTTCTTCTTCTTCTTCTTCTTCTTCTTCTTCTTCTTCTTCTTCTTCATTATTAGCCTGGCAGTGCTTGGCAGGAACGTCACAGAAACTATTAAAGGCCATGTCTGCGGTGGCTGGTGTGTGGACCCTGTGGAAATCCGTGTTCAAATTCCTGCTCGGTGATGAAGCTCCTTGGCTGGTGCTGACCAGGCCATCTCTCTGCACAGGGGCTGTGGAGGTGGGGTATCTTGCAGGAGTCACTCCTGGCCTCTGGAACCCACTGGATTTGGACCAAGATCATGGAACCTGCCCTGCCTATTTCATGACTTGCTGGGCAGCAATTGTAGTTCCTCTGATTTGGGCCTGTTCTGTGGTCTTATATACGTCCAGTCACCCGGGACCAGGGGAGTGGACAAACATTCTTCCTATCAGAAGTTGCAGATTGAAGAGAAGCAAGCTTGAAGGTTGACAAATGGTACCGAAGGCTGAAAAGTAGTCTGAATTAAAGGCAGCCATCTCATCTCATCCCACCCCCACCCCCACCCCACACATACACAGTCCAGTCTTCAGCCAACTATGAACCCTTTCTTGTCCATCTATTTGATGTCGCCAGGATTTTTGCTTTCCACACCCAGTGGGTTTCTCGGTATTCACACATCTAATCAGGGTGCAAGCCAAGTTGCTGTTGTTTGAAGGGCTGATGGTTTGCAACAAGGCTCCGTGGAGAGTGCTTGTTTTCCCTGCATGGGATGCCTCTCTTTCAAGGGGAGGATCTGGGGAATACCGAGACATTTACACAGCAGTCCCTCCAGAGTGAGCTCGGATATCACACTTGTCACTCCAGCTGTCTCTGCTGGGTCGTTGGATGCCGAGTCACTCCCATTCATTAGGTTACACATGAAAGCCCTTGAGCAGAGAGCAAAGCATTTCTGCGCTGCAGAAGAAAGGGACAGAAATCAAATCTCTTGCTGTTGCTGAGGCCCAGAATGTGTGTGTGGGGGGGGGGGAAGGGGGGTCGAGAGAGCGAGAACGGGCACTGGCTGCTCAGGCTAAAGACATTCTAAAAGAACCAGGTCCACGAGGGAAGATGATTTCCCCATCAAATGTATTTGAAATATGAGGCCAGGGTGTGAGAATAGACTGAGATGCCGCGAGGAGGGAATGGGATAAGCCAAGGAGGAATCTGCTCCCATCGTGGCAGCGACCTGGATCCTTTTCCACTTCCTTGTCTTTCGTGGGGAAGGAGCAGCAGCAGCCGGCAGCTGTGTGTTGTTTCCCAGAAGGATTTGGCAAGCAAGCAGGCTGGGAACATGGGAGGGAAGTACAGGCCCCATTGAGGAACAAAATCCTGCCATCAAGGGCATTTGCCCACCCTCTTGTTAATTAATGCACACATTAATGGAAAGTGGTGAATCCAAAGTACAGCATTTAAATCTGGATGGCTCTTTCAGAAAGGAGGCCTGTCATTCAAGGCAGCCCCGTGGCTGATGCCATTCTGCAGGTGAGGACCTGACTCCACGTAGAAAGGCAGGAAACTTTTCCGGACACCCTGTCCCCTTTGGTCATGAGATACGCACAGAGGGTCGGGATAGTGTGAAAAAAATGAGGACTTATTTCCAAGGCTGATACAGGAGTCACCGCTAAGAAAGTTATTTGCAAAACTTTACATGGTGAATGGATTACACTTCACTTAATGCAGACCTTGGGTGGAAATTTAGTGGGTGTGGAGCCCAGGTGTTCCTTCAGGTAGGTAGGACTTAAACAGGCACCTTCGACTGTACTGTGAAGCAAGGTTTCAGAAAACTTCACCAAAAAGCATTCCCCTTCACCTTGTTCAAAATACTGTTGTTGTTGTTTTTTCTGAATCAGACCATTCTTTTGATCTTCTTGGAGGTGACCATGAACAGAAATGCAGCCTGCTTTGCAGGTGCACCATTCTGCATTTTGCATGAGCAGCTCTTGTACCTTTGCACCTGGCAGCCTCCCTTCACCTTCCCCTTCTCCTCCTTTAACCTTCACAGCCATGTGTGACGAAGGGGAGACTGCCCCAATTACATCCCACCTGCCTCTTTAATGTGCTCAGCAGGCAGGCCAGGGTCAAGCACGCCATCAGCCAGGAGGTCAGACAACCTTTGACTCATCTGCCTTTCACTGTAAACCAACAAATAATCCCTCCCGAAAAAGGGGAGGGGCTCCCTGCCTTTAAACCAGGCCCAGCCACACCAGTGCAGTGCAGGACAAGTTCACTGGGCAGAGGCATCCATCCTCTGAGCCCCCTGCAAGTCCTTCATTGTCAGTGCACCCTTAAGCAGCCTGTTGGCACGCTTTCCCGCCCTTTCGGCAAGACAGGCGTAGGGCAGCGTAGCCATTCCCTCGGTTCTCCGTCCACCGCCTCACGAGAGCTTGCTCTTCGTGAAATTCCATTAATGAGACTTTCTGTGAAGGAACTGAGGGGAAAAAACTGTTGGTATTGTCGAATATGCCTTGTGTTCACCTATACCTTTTAAAGGAAGGTTATTTTCTCCAGGCTGTATGGCTCTTTTTTTTAATGAGCCAATTGTAAAGTGGATGTCTGCTCCTTATGTTTAATGTGTGACATTTGTGACATTTCTAGATGCCCCGTGGGTTATCAACCCACCCCCAGAGCCCAGCTTAACAGGGTGCTGTGCCCTTTCCAGTTCAGTCTGTCTGTCTGTCTGTCTGTCTGTCTTCATTCATTCATTCATTCATTCATTCATTCATTCATTCATTCATTCATTCATTCATTCATTCATTCATTCATTCTATTTGATAAACCACCCTACCCCCGAAGGGCTCAGGGCAGTGTACAACAACAAATAACAAGACAATAAAACAAATCGAATAGCCCCAATTAAAACAATACAAAACCTTAAAACTATTAAAACTATAGCAGCAGTAACCAACAAAAATGAATGATAATAAGAGGTGTCTGGGATCAAACCCCAGTGGACAAGCCCTGTGCGGGAGGGGGTCGGCAGATGGTCAGATATGTAGCCAGTGCGCGGGCAACAAAAGAGGGGCAGACTGGTCCACTCGCACTCAGGTGACAAGCCACATCTGCATGGCCTCCATCATCACCCAAGTTCTCTGTTCCGATACCAGCTTTGTCTGCCACAAAGGAGCCAGACTGCTCTTTCCTCAAAACTTTCATCCAAAAAAGCGAAGCATAATTGAAAGCATAAAGTGAGGGGCATTTCTATCATTTCTTGATCTAAGCGTTGGAAACAGTTGTCATCTTCTCAGAGCCAACCCACAGAGGCTTTGGAAATGGTTCCCGGATTGGTTAAGGATGTGAAGACACCTTCTCTCCACTTATAGTCACCACATTCCATTTGCTCAGAGCTGCCAATATCAGAAAGGGAATTCAAAAATTATGATGAGCATGCTTTTCAATCACACAGTTTGTAGCTTTGGGGTGGGTGGTCCTCAAAATCCTAATGATACTCAGCTCTATATCATTAACCAGATCTCCTGGTGGTGCAGGAGAGGCCCTGGATTGGTGCTTGGCTGCGGTGGGTAACCGGCTAAATGTGAACCAACTGAAAAGTCAGAGGAAATGCTGGTTAGGAAGGGGGAGATCTTAAATGACACTGTGTCCCCCACTTTTGATGGAGTTCAGCCAACTCGGTTAAAAGCCTTGGTTGTGAGACTCTCCTCTCACCCTTGTACCCCACCACAGTAACCTCACTTATCAGTTACCGTTTTTTGCAGGTATCAGGCTGCCAGAGGCAGGGGGGATGGCTCCTGGGGAAACGCCTGTTCTGGGCAATGCCCCCCCCCCCGCACCCCACTTACCTTAGCCGGTGAGAGTCTGCCATGGGGCGCCCGGTGGCAGCCCAGCCAGGCTGCTCCTTCGCCCGGCAGAAGCTCTGCCAGCTGGCGGGGCCAGGCTGACGGGAGGAGTGTTGGGACGATTCTCCACCCCACCCACCCCGCCCCGTGACCAGCTGGCGTGAACCCAGGGACATGAGCCCCCATTTGTCCCCATGAGCGCTCCGCCTCTGCAGCTTGCAAAAGGGCAAAATCAGCAACTGCTCATACAGGTGCTTTCTCTATTGTGCCCCCCACCTTGTGAAATGGCCTGCCCAAGGGGAGGTCATGAAAGCTCCCACTCTTCTGATCTTCCTGAAACAGAACTATTTAAGAGGGCTTTTCTGTTCAGGTGCAAATGGTTCTGTTGCACTGTACATACGGTATTAAAAAACTGCTTGGGTAGCTGATTAAGGACTGTGCACTCTGCTGTTGTGGTTGCCTTATTATAAGTAAGATCGTATTTATACAATTTCTTTACTGCTTAATGTGTCGTGCGATTGCTTATGCTATGCTTCATTTCTTTCTAGTGGTTCTGAATGTCTCATTTTTTGTGTGTAATGGTACTATGTGTAATCACCTTTGAGTCCCTGTGAGAAAGGCAAACTAAAAATAACAAATAAATATCAGATATTTACCCCAGTCATTTTTGCAACTTAATAAGGGCGATCTTTCCAAGAAAGGTTGTAACAGACATTATACCCATACATTTAAAATGTGCTACTTGTTCGGTTTTTCCCCTCGTAATCTCTGCATGATACAAGAGTTTTTTGAGATCATAACTTCAGATTTTTTTTATAGTTCACACCCAGTAATTGATAAATGTGTTCAGTAATTCACGTAATCCAGCTTCTGATGTGGTTAATAACACAGTATCATCTGTGTAAAGCAAAATGCAGACCTCATGGTTGGCCAGTCAGAAGCATCTAATATTGGTTTTTGCAAATGAAAAATTACATCATTCAGCAGGGGTAGGGAACCTGCGGCTCTCCAGATGTTCAGGAACTACAATTCCCATCAGCCCCTACCAGCATGGCCAATTGGCCATGCTGATAGGGGCTGATGGGAATTGTAGTTCCTGAACATCTGGAGAGCCGCAGGTTCCCTACCCCTGATGTAGAGATTGAACAGTAGAGGGCCCAACAGACATCTGTATCAGAAATCCTTATTTAACACCTTGCACAAGGGAGATATGACTGGAAAGCTGCAGGCTGTTTAAATAAAGAGAATGTGGCAATCCCATTCTTTGGAGGGATCCGATTATCATCTGTAAATATTATGACTTGTCTTGTCCATCTTTGGGCCTTCAATGACAAGACATATTTGGAGCACTGTCCCTGGGGTTGCACTTCCAATTATCTTCCATTCAGATTCCTTACCCCCACTTCAGCATTTAGACAGTGGCAGATCAAGCCACCAGTGGTTCCACAGCAGGGATCCTTTTTGAGTCTGTGGGCACCACTGAAATTCTCACACAAAATGCCTGCCATGGAGGCAGAGCCATGCCAAATGCACACATCCACACAGAGGATTCCTAAGCAGTGGGCACTAGCGGAATAATTAAAGGGGGAGAAAGGAGCAAGAGAGTAAAACCGACACTGAGAGGTCAGGTGCCATCAAACAATATAATTTTAAGGGTCTGGTGCCCAAGTCAGCAAGCAAAGACTCGGGAACGTTTTAAGATCTTTATTGGAACTGTGTCAGTCCAAGGTTCAGATGGCCAAAACTGAAGTTTGGCTCTCTGACACCTGGTATATACCTGTAAGTTACAACATAAGAACATAAGAACAAGCCAGCTGGATCAGACCAGAGTCCATCTAGTCCAGCTCTCTGCTACTCGCAGTGGCCCACCAGGTGCCATTGGGAGCTCACATGCAGGATGTGAAAGCAATGGCCTTCTGCGGCTGTTGCTCCCGAGCACCTGGACTGTTAAGGCATTTGCAATCTCAGATCAAAGAGGATCAAAATTGGTAGCCATAAATCGACTTCTCCTCCATAAATCTGTTCAAACCTCTTTTAAAGCTATCCAGGTTAGTGGCCATCACCACCTCCTGTGGCAGCATATTCCAAACACCGATCACGAGTTGTGTGAAGAAGTGTTTCCTTTTATTAGTCCGAATTCTTTTCCCCAGCATTTTCAATGTATGCCCCCTGGTTCTAGTATTGTAAAAAAGAGAGAAAAATTTCTCTCTGTCAACATTTTCTACCCCTTGCATACTTTTATAGACTTCAATCATATCCCCCCTCAGACATCTCCTCTCCAAACTAAAGAGTCCCAAACGCTGCAGCCTCTCCTCATAAGGAAGGTGCTCCAGTCCGTCAATCATCCTCGTTGCCCTTCTCTGCACTTTTTCTATCTCTTCAATATCCTTTTTGAGGTGTGGCGACCAGAACTGAACACAGTACTCCAAGTGTGGTCGCACCACTGCTTTATATAAGGGCATGACAATCTTTGCAGTTTTATTCTCAATTCCTTTCCTAATTATCCCCAGCATAGAGTTTGCCTTTTTCACACCTGCCATGCATTGAGTTGACATTCCCATGGAACTATCAACTAAGACGCCTAAATCCCTTTCCTGGTCTGTGACTGATAGCACTGACCCCTGTAGCGTGTATGTGAAGTTTGGATTTTTTGCCCCTATGTGCATCACTTTACATTTTGCTACATTGAACTGCATTTGCCATTTCTTAGCCCACTCACCTAATTTATCAAGGTCCGCTTGGAGCTCTTCGCAATCCTTTGCGGTTCTCACCACACTGCATAATTTGGTATCATCTGCAAACTTGGCCACCACGCTACCCACCCCTACTTCCAGGTCATTTATGAATAGGTTAAAGAGCACTGGTCCCAAAACGGATCCTTGGGGGACACCACTCCTTACATCTCTCCATTGTGAGAATTTCCCATTTACATCTTTCCATTGTGAGAATTTCCCATTAACATAGCTTAACCCATAGTCCCCCAACCCTCGCATTCCCATAATATCAGCATAATAAAGAATGGTGTGAACAGAAGCATTGCTTTGGGGCAGGCGGTTCCCTCATTGGAGGAAAGCAGATAAGAGAGAACGGTTAAGCTCTATTGCACTGGTGGCGAACCTATGGCATAGGTGGCGAACCTATGGCACGTGCAGAGTGCCTCCCCCACACATCTAGGCTGGCCTGGGCCACTGGACTCGATTATTAGCATTAAACCTAAGACCTAGTTTTGGGGAAGCAGTGTAGGTAACCCTGTTAAGCGCTGTTAAACCCCACTGATTTTCATGCGCTGAACTAAAGTGCGATCCTTTATCTGGGAGTAAGTTCAGTTGCTGACAATGGGGTTTGCTTCTGAGTAAACCCTCCTAGGGTCGTGATTCACCCGTTGGAAGAGTTGCATGGTTGCTTCAAAGCAAAGCCACCGACTACCACCAAGCTTACTCCTGAGTAATGCACGCCTCGGAGCCAACCATTTTTTCTAAACTAAAACCTCAGTATTCAGGTTAAATTTCCGTGTTGGCACTTTGCGATAAATAAGTGGGTTTTGGGTTGCAGTTTGGGCACTTGGTCTCAAAAAGGTTCACCATCACTGCTCTATTGACTAGTTACATTGCAAGCAAGGGAGGCCTCCTTGGCCTCAAGAGATGATAATGGCTTGACCAGCTGTGGCCTTGATGGAGACATGTGAGATGGCAGGCCGAAAATGGCGCAGCCTGACAGCCAGCCAATCAGATTTCCAAAGGCCAACTGGAAGCACTGCTAAGCAGCTGCCCACCTGGCCACACCTACTTTCTAAAACATGTGGTGGGTGCCTATAAAGGTACTGGCAGGTGCCATGATGCCCCTGCTCTAGAGTCAGATCCAGAGTCTGAGAGAGCAGTCGCTCCAGACCTTTTGGCTGTAGTGGAAAAAGCTCCTACACATGGACTGGAATCACTTGTTTGGTACCTCCAGTGACAGATCCCATCTTTAGGACTATTCATTCTGGATCTTCAGGGCTGGCGCCCTTTCCCATGTAGGAGGGGCTGCTGAAAGTCCCCATAGGTTAAAGCCAGCCTCAATCCCTACCATTTGCAAAGAAATTGATAATCTCTGTAAAATGATGGACGAGGGCTGTCCTTTCCCTTTCGTCCTTGTGATATCAAATCGTTCGGTGGCTGAGGCTCTTCAAGGGCTCCCAGCATTCAGTGCACATTGTCAGAGCAGGATATATGTTAGCCAGGGTTGGCAGAAAAGTCTGCAGTTCTTCAGCCCTGGGTTTCAGGGTAGCAAACTATCAAACATTATGTAAGATCTTTCCACACCTGGATCTCCCAGAGGAAAATTGCAGACCGATTGTTGACATGGAAGTTTCTGAGATGTTGTAGCAGCAAATTAACTCAATAAAGCATGTAGCAGGTTGCTGTTCTCACTGTCGAGATGCTGCACTTTCTTTAAGGAGACATGCCTGGTGTCAGACAAGAGTGGAAGTTCCACCATTTGATGGTGTTGATTTGTTTATTTTTTCAGACGTACAAGGAAGGCCCTAAAGAAATAACATAAGAATAGGTTATATGGTCCCAGCTAGAGGCTCCAACTAGGAGCCTAGCAGCTGCATGTTGTAAAAGCTTCAGTTTCCAAATCAATGTCAAAGGTAGGCCAGCATAAAGCAGTTACAGTAGTCTAGCCTATAGGTGACCATCACGTGGATTACTGTGGCCAGATCACTCCGAGAGAGGTAAGGGGCAAGTTGCCGTACCTATCGTAGATGGAAAAAAGCTATCTGGGCTATTTTTGTGACTTGGTCCTCCAATATAAGAGTGGAGTCCAAGGTCACACCCAAGCTCCTTACTGACGAGGCAAGATGAAGGGCCTCACTGTGCAGGACAGGCTGGAAATTCCCTGATCGATCTCCCCTGCCAAGCCACAAAACCTCCATCATCGATGGATATTAATTTTAATCAGTGTGTTAGCTGCTTCTCTGTGCAGTAAGCTCCCCCATTTTTGTTATGGGTGCCAGGACTTAATTGCACTGATTAAAAGAAAAAGGAAACTTTTGACCTAGGTTCAGATAGCCAAGGAACAAAGACAAAGGTACAGAGATGACCTGTGGGGAGAAGTGTGAAGTTTACATGGAAATGCTAACAGATGCAAATTTCTCAACATGGAGATTGCACATGAAAATGATACTACAACAGGAAAATGTATGGAGTTTTCTCTTGATACTGAAACCAAGCCAACCAGATGAAAACTGGAACAAACAGAACTCCAAAGCCAGAAGTGGTATTATTACAACTTTGTCAGATCAATTATTAACCTAGGTCCTAGACAGACACTTTTGAAACAGCAGCCGAGCTTTGGGAGGAATTAGAAAAACGTTTGGGCAGGAAATCTCAAACAACAGTGATGTTTCTGCATTATCAACTACCAGTTAAAAGTCTGCCAGAAGGAAGTGATTTAAATCAGCATATCAATAAAATGCTGAAGCTAATGATCAGCTGAAGTAAGTCCTTCAGTTCTGACAGGTTTAATAAGTGGCTTTCTAGAGTGTGTTTTTGTTCCTAATATCTTTATATTAAGCACATCAGTATGCTTGGGAGATAGAAGTGATGAAAACAGCAGTTCCCTAAGCAAAAATAAAAAGATCTTCTGCATTAAAGGGAAAAAGTCAGTGTGTGTATTGTTTGTTGACGTTTCTTCCCAAATCTCATTTGTTATTGTTGGCATAAATAATATACTCCCAGCATCCTCAGCAACAGTTGATATTGATATTCAATCTGTTAGCATTACCTTGTGTAAGATTCTGGTATCAGTGATCACAATTTTGTTTGTTTGTTTGTTTTAACATGTTTTCGTGCTTGTATTTGTTAATACTTTTGTATAAATTATAAAATCCTATATTATAAGTATTATATAAACAATATATGTCTAACAGTCATTCCCCCAATGGAAGCAGAGCTCCTTCCAGTTTGCCTCATTGAGATTGGAGTGATGTGATCCCTGTGGCCCACTTTAGTCAGCATCTTAGCTGCCTTGTTCTGCCTCATTCGAAGTTTCCAAACACTGCTGGGGGCAACCCCATGTGGACTGCATTGCATCTAATCTAGATGTAACCACCATAACGGCCAGACCTTTTCTGCCCGGGAAAGGCCACATCTGGCTAACCAGTTGAAGCTGGTAAAAGGCACTCCTTGCCACCTGCTTATCCAGTGGTAAGCCTGGGTCCAAGAATACCCCTGGACTATGGACCAGTTCCTTCAAGGTGTCCTTTTACCGCTGTGCTATAGAGAGTGTCTTAACCTACTCCATCTGTGTATGGTTCTCCAGTTGCACAGTGGCAGATAGGAAGGCGCTCCAAAGGGTGATCTCTACTGCCCAGAGGATTATCGGCTGCCCTCTCTCCTCCTTGGAAGAACTCTATAATTCCCGAAGCCTAAAGAAAACCTAAAATATTCTGAGAGATCCGTCTCATCCAGCACACTCTCTTTTTGAACTGTTACCATCTGGCAGACGATACAGGTCTATCAAAACTAGGGCAAAGAGGCTTAGAGACAACTTCTACTCTAGAGCTGTGGCTATGCTGAACTCCATGGCTTCGTGTTGATGTGTTTGGGGCTGTGTAGGGATGGGTGGAGGAAGGGGAAAGTGAGGATGGGGTATGAGTCTGAAAATGTGTGCATCGAGGAATGCTGCTGTAAATTTCGTTGTGCGTGCACAATGACAATGAAATGCTTATGCTTAAATGCCACCCCATCCAAAATGGATAGTATTTTAGATCTTGCTGGTATTCATAGGTTTACTTCCTATGTATCATCAGTGCTCATCAATTATATTATCTTGTTGGGTAAATCTTGTTCTTCCAGTGTTTGTGTACCCTGCCCAGTCTTCATAATGATTCCCCTTGCAGTCATTTCATCTGGTTATTGTGTACTCTGTTGTACAGCTGAGGATCAAAGCAGTGCAGTGCTTTCAGCAGACAGAGCTTGCTAATGCCTCAGTAGGTAGCTGAGACATCGTGACCATTTAAGAGTTCTCACTTGAGAGCTGTTGATGCCGAACTTGGTTGTAGGACAGGTCATTTTAGCACATTCAGATCATACTTCATGAGTTGACATCTGATCATGTATTTCTATTCTGCTCTCTAGTTTACTGTCAGACTCTCAGTTCACAGAACAACTCGCTTGAAAGATTCAAGGATTTTATTCATGACAGCAAAGCAACAGGAAAAGACAGTTCCGGCCCATTGGCAATGTTCAGGCAATCCCACCCCCCATCCCCCATGTGAACCAGCAGATACAGAAAAGTCCAGCCTGTTCTCACCACACAGCCTCAAAGACAAGGATCTGATAAACACCTGCAAAGCCAAAAGCAAAACAAAGCACAAGTACAGTCCACTCCCTCCCCCCTTAGGAATGGCATCCTGACATTTACTCCCTGAACATCCACCTTTTGGGAGGACAGACAAGGCTATGGTTGTGAACCGCAGGAATCGTGTCCATGTGGCTAAGTAAGAAGAAGAAGAGGAGGAGGAGGAGTTTGGATTTATATCCCCCCCCCTTCTCTCCTGCAGGAGACTCAAAGGGGCTGACAATCTCCTTGCCCTTCCCCCCTCACAACAAACACCCTGTGAGGTAGGTGGGGCTGAGATAGATCCGAGAAACTGTGACTAGCCCAAGGTCACCCAGCTGGCGTGTGTGGGAGTGGACAGGCTAATCTGAATTCCCCAGATCAGCCTCCACAGCTCAGGCGGCAGAGCTGGGAATCAAACCCGGTTCCTCCAGATTAGATACACGAGCTCTTAACCTCCTACGCCACTGCTGCTCCTAAGTAAGCCATACATGAGCCTTTATTTAATGAAAACATTTATCTTCATCTTCTCCAGGAATAGTAACTTACTGTACAATCAATAAAAGAATGTTGACAACCCCTAAAATTATGGATCCGCATCTACTAGTGGTAAAATCTAATCGGATCTGGTACATGAAATTAGGCCCAAGCACGGGGGGCGGGGGGAGGGGCCGACCTGGATGGCCCAAAGTGGCCTGATCTCCTCTGACCTCAGGAGTGAAATAGGGCCGGCCCTGCTTAGTACTGGGATGCAAGACCACCGAGGAGGTTGCTACGTACAAGCAGGCGGTGGCGAAACAGCTGGTTGGTGTCTTATCCTGAAACCCCGTGGGGTCACCATAACTTGGCTGTGACTGGACAGCACCTTTCATCAGCATTATGGGAGTAGGGAGAACTGATGCGCTTCACTGGCATTCGGAGATCCCGGAGCCCCCAGCTCGGATTGCAGCCCCATTGATATAGTATAGCCTGTTTATGTAGTATGTAAAATAGAAGTTTGTTTTGTAAACCATAGAAGGATTTGGTGGAGCAGGAGTTTCCCTGCCCTTGCTCAAGTGGTCGATTTGCTCCCACGAGACCGTAGCTGTGAGATGGGATTGTGTTGTTCATATATTCTGTTCTGAGAAAGTTTAAGCCACCTTTCCAGGTTATTAAGCATAAGCATAAGCATTTTATTGTCATTGTGCACGCACAACGAAATTTACAGCAGCATTCCTCGATGCACACAATTTCAGACTCATACCCCATCCTCACTTTCCCCTTCCTCCACCCATCCCTACACAGCCCCAAACACATCAATACGAAGCCACGGAGTTCAGCATAGCCGCAGCTCTAGAGTAGAAGCTGTCTCTAAGCCTATTTGTCCTAGTTTTGATAGACCTGTATCATCTGCCGGATGGTAACAGTTCAAAAAGAGAGTGTGCTGGATGAGACGGGTCTCTCAGAATATTATGGGCTTTCTTTAGGATTTATTAACCAAAATCTAGTATTAAAAGCCCAGCCACAGCATAAAAACACTGAACAGCTAAAATAAATTTTCAGGTGAACCCCTCTATTTAACGGTATTTAAAAATTAACTTCTTGATTAAGAGTCTCAGCAAGCAGAAACATTTTAGCCTGGGGCCTACAAGATAGGAGAATAGGTACCAGGCAGCCTCAAGGAGAAAGAAGGGCATTTCATAGGTGCCAATACACACACACACCACGCACACACACAAAAGGGCCTGCCTCTGGTTGCTGTCTGCCTCACCTCTGAAAGGAGTGGCCGCCAAGAATAGGGCTTGTGAGACATGATATGTTGGAGGCTGCCTTTCAAATGCCCCAAAGCCATTCCAGGCACTAAAGGTAAGAACCAGCACTTTGATTTGTGCCCCAAAACATCACCCAGTGCAAGAGTGATGCGACGTGTGTGGTGAGTGCATGTTACACATTTGTACTGGACCCAGAGACATGCTGCTTTGATGTAACACAGAAATAGTTATCCCTTCTATTCCGTCAACATAGTCTTCATTATACCAATTTAATACTGTAGTTTTGTGCCTTTTTATTCTTTGGCACTGGCAAATCAAGTTTCCTTTCACAGACCGCTCCCTTTATCTTTGTAGCTCGGCCTAGGTTCACTCAGCCAGCCAAGATGAGACGAAGGGTGATCGCCCGGCCTGTGGGAAGCTCCGTGCGCCTGAAATGTGTAGCGAGTGGAAATCCTCGGCCTGATATCAACTGGTTAAAAGACAGCAAGCCTCTCACCCAACAGGAGATGGGTGAGAACAAAAGAAAGAAATGGACGCTGAACTTGAAGAACCTGAAGCCTGAAGACAGCGGGAAATACACCTGCCGAGTCTTCAACAGAATTGGGGAGATCAATGCCACCTACAAAGTTGAAGTGATCCGTAAGTACTGAATCCAAACCGGAGATGGAAGTGGCAGTTTTTCTAGTTAAACTGGCTGATGCGCTGGTCCTTATGAGACCCGGGGAGGGGGTGGTGGTGGAGGACGGACTGAGCACCAGAATACAAACCATGATTTTTTACAAAGCTTCACAACTCTGTCACGTAAGTAGTACAGTGGACCAAGCAAGATGTTCCACAAACCAATACAAATAGGCAGGTTTATTGACTAACTCCAAGTTTATAATTGTTATTGGTTTCAAAATATCTGACTTGCACCTTTGATTTTAGTTCTACATTCCACAGGCTCTAATTGACTCTGTAGGAAAAAATGGGAATGAAAAGCACATCTGGAGGAATTCTGTGCTGAATAGAGTGTACAAACCTGTTGGACATCTGGGGCTGATAAAGACGCAGCTGTGTGGAGCCGTAGAAACATGTGTTTACACTAATACCAGGAGCAGAGACAGGGAAATGAATCAAGTCTCATCTCAATGTCAGATGCGGCATTTCCACTTCACTGAAATCAGGGAGAACTTGCTACAAGTTCTTTTCAGTCCCCGTTTATGTTGCTGTTTCTTTTTATCAAGCTCACCATTGTTTTCATTAGCTTTTGTGGGCTAAAACTTGAATGCTTACCAGATAAAGGCAGATAAAATGGTTACTGTTTGAACAGCAGACTGGTTTGGTTATGTGCTTATCCCATTTCCTCTATTAAATCTTCCCCCTGAGCTCCTGCTTATTGGTTGCCTTTCCTGATATAGCTCCAAAGAGTGTTATACCCTGCTGGTAATAATCTGCTAGTGATCCCTGGCCCTAGAACTATCCAGCTATCCTCAGCCAAAGCCAGAGCTTTTTCGGCCTTGGCCCCTAGCTTGATGGAACGCCCCGCCCAATGAGAGCCAGGCCTTCAGGACTTGGCTGTGCTGCAGGCAAGCATCAGCTATGGCTTGTCAGACAGTCTAAGGTCAGAGCAGGTGGCAGCCACAAGCATGGTCCGGCAGTCCAAGGGCAGGTTGTCCAGGAGGGCGGGCAGGCAGGCAGGCAGGCAGGCAGGCAGGCAGGCAGGCAGGCAGGCAGGCAGGCAGGCAGGCAGGCAGGCAGGCAGGCAGAGTAGGAATAGAGGTTCAAGGTGTGGAGCAGAGAAGCAGGTGCGTGGAACTTCTGAAGGGTGTTGTTTTAAATATTCCTGCCAATGACAAAAGTGCTGCCACTGTATCCAGTAGTGAAGGACTGTGCAGACAGAGTTACACATTTGAGGATCCATAACTTTGGACCCCCTGAACCAAACTTCACCAAACCTGGGTGGCATCATCTGGAGAGTCTCCTAGAGATACTCTGAAATTTTGGTGCTGCTAGCTTAATAATTGCACCCCTGACAGCAGGCACTCCCCAAAATCCATCCCCTTCAGCATGGATTTAAAGGGAGAATCTGAGGTCCCCAGTTTAAACATTGAAAGTGATGCTGTTTCAGGGTGGGGGAGAATCCACCCCAAAACAGCATCACTTTCCATGTTGTTTTAACTGGGGACTCCAGATTCTCCCTTTAAGGTGGATTTAAAAGAAGAACTTGGGCTCCCTAGTTTAAACACCATTGAAAGTGATGCTGTTTGGGGGTGGATTCCACTGGAGGTGTTTTGTGAGAGATGATGCTGACATTTGCTTGGTAAATGTTTTGCTGGGGGTGATTTGTGAGAGATTTACATGTTTAATACCCACTTGCACTGGCTTGGAGCTGTTTGTCAGGCTAACAACCTACCCATAGGGTTGGTGTGAGGACAAAATTGGGAAAGAGAGTTGGTGGGGAGAGAGCCATGTATGTTTTGCTGGGGGTGGGAGGTGTTTTGTGAGCTGGTGCAAAAAATCATTCTTTGGTCGTGGTGGGGAGGGTGGCCGCCCATACCTGTGGGCGGGGCACCAAACTCAGGTTTTGTCCCCGGGCTCCAGTTTGCCTAGATACACCTCTGCTCTGAACCATCAGGATTAGTCCATTACTTACTTACTTACTTACTTTCTTACTTTCTTTCTTTCTTACTTACTTACTTACTTACTCTGCCATTGGCTGCCTCTCCCACCCAAAAGACTGATGGGGGCAACTCTGCTTAACTTCTGAGATTTGCAGAAATCAAGCTAAGCCTACAGAATTAGAATTTCTGAAAGCCTTTTTTTTTTAAAAAAAGGGTTACTGCTCTTTTCCAGAAAGAACAAGATCCAAACCCATTCTTACAGGGACGCACCCTGTGAACACAACAGTGGACTATGGAGGGTCAACCTCATTCCAGTGCAAAGTGAGAAGTGACGTGAAGCCCGTCATCCAGTGGCTGAAGCGGGTGGAATATGGGACCGAGAACAAGTATAATTCGACCATCGATGTCGGAGGACAGAAGTTTGTGGTGCTGCCTACAGGCGAGGTTTGGTCCCGTCCAGATGGTTCCTACCTGAACAAACTCATGATCACGCGAGCCAAGGAGGAGGATGCTGGAATGTACATCTGCCTTGGTGCAAACACCATGGGATACAGCTTCCGAAGTGCTTTCCTGACGGTGCTGCCAGGTGAGACGGAAAAGCTCTTGCTCATTGACTGGATTAGTAAACTTTCCCTTTGTTCTGTCTTGAAACTAACTGGGCAAAGCAGAACTTTTTTCACAAGTTTCTACGCAAGATCCCTTCATCGCGCTTGTGTGGGAAGGAAGGGGGGTAGAGGGAGGAATAAGCCCAAGTCCAAACAACAGGCCTGATTCCTGTTCCACTTCCTCTTAATGCTGTTCAAGGTGACATTCTTTGTAAGAGTACTTTGTCCATCTCTTTCTGTCTCTTGCTCCCAAGTTTAAGAAGCTAAAATTGTAATCTTTGCTGAGTTCTACTTACTGATAGGAGTGTCTATACAGCGCAGAGGTTTTTAGCCAAATGATATCCAAGTACCAAATGTAAAAGACCAAAACAATTATAATATTACCAAGTATGTTAAATGTCTACAGCACAATAAAATTTAATTCAGCCTTAAAAGGCCCAAGACGGCCACAAAAGAAGATCCTAACTGAAGGATAGCAAAATTGGAAACAATAGATGTTACAGAAAGTATACATACTTTATCATTAGGGACAGTCACAAACCAAGATGAGAAATATGTTTTGAAGGTTGGTTAGTTAAGAACACCTAGCACCCGACAGCCCGCTCCCCCTCCCCCCTGTTGCCCACCCAGGGACTGTGGGGCACTCACAACCAGCATCCCTGTCCTTGGATTTACCAGCAAGAGCAGCAACCTCCAGGAGAAACTGCAGAGAACTGGCAGGAGGGCCTGAGCAGCAGGGACCGGATTCAGCAGTTCTGTGGAGAAGGGCGGAGCTGGCACAGCCCCAACCAACCTGCAATCATCAGTCTCCTGCAGACCAATCCCAGCCTGGGAGGGTTTGACAGGCAGCCCACCAGTCACTAGTAGGCTGGAACACTGAGGTCCCAGTGGGGGGGTGGGGTGGGGGGGGGTGAAAGGGCAGCAGGGGAAAATTTCAGGTTTGGTTGGTGTGCAGGCAGAGAAAGGATGAGAAGGATGTGACATGTAGATCATGGGCTTGATATAGCAGCAGTGATGTTAACCACCTGACTTAGAAGTAAAGAGCTTCTAAACAGAAGCCAGAATCATGTCTTCTTTGATCCCGAAGATAGCCAAGCTCCTACGAGGCTATGGGGGCCTACCCCACAGGGGTGGCAGACAATGGGACATTCATAAATATGGCATCCGTGCCAAAGTGAACTGAGTCATCCAACCTCACCCCTGATATCCCCACTTGATGCACACTGTGAAAGAAGCATAAGAAGAATCATTGATCTTATCACTTATGAGAATATGATCGATAAGGAAAAATAAACAAACTGGCAAAAATCAAAGGGAAGAATATTCAATGGCTGTTGTATCATTGAATGGTGATAGAACTGCAGAGAGAAGAGGCCAAGTAAGCGAGGGCGGGGGGGGGGGGGTTAACAATCAATAGCCCAATATATTTACCTGGAAAAAAATAGCAAAATTCTGTTATAGTATGATACTGAAACAGACCAGATAAAAGACTGTATGATAAAATGTACACAAAATTTTGCAGGAAACATTCATATGAAACAATGAGAGGATTTATGGGCTAAAGAAATCAAATTCACAGAATGTCAGACATAAGAGAGTATTGTTCTACAAATTGTTCTACAAATTGCTATATCTAAAGATATAGCAAAAAATAATAATAACTGTAGAGGAAATCTGTTGGAAATTTCAAAACATGAATGGATCCTTCTATCATATATCCGTGGTGGCGAACCTTTGGCACTCCAGATGTTATGGACTACAATTCCCATCAGCCCCTGCCAGCATGGTCAATTGGCCCTGCTATGGGGAGATGAAAGTCCATAAGTCCTCTGATGGGTCCTATCGTCATATATGTTAATAGTTAAATACCAGTGTGGTATAGCATTTTAGAGCAACGGACTCTGATTTGGAGAACTGGGTTTGATTTTCACTCCTCCACATGAGCGATGGACTGATGAATTGGATTTGTTTCCCAGCTCCTCCGCATGAAGCCTGCTGGGTGACCTTGGGCTAGTCACAATTCTCTCAGAACTCTTTCAACCCCACTTCCCTGACAAGGTAGCTGTTGTGGGGAGAGGAAGGGAAAGGAGTTTGTACACTGCTTTGAGACTCCTTACAGTAGAAATGGCGGGGTATAAATCCAAACTCTTCTCAGCTGTGTGGTGGTCATGCAAGACATCAACAAAATATTGGATCCTTGATGACATGCAAAAAGATTTTAAAAATTGAGTTTATGATGGATGCTAAAATTATGTTATTAAACATACTATCAAGTTATATACCAAAAATACATAATGAGCTATTAAAAGATATGGTGACAGCGGCAAAAACAGTATTTGCAGAAAAGTGGAAAGCAGATAAATGCCCAAGTCTAAAAGAATGGAAAAACAAATTAGCTGAATATTCTGTCATGGCAAATCTAATATATTAAATGCATAACAGACCAAGATCAGAATTTCAGGAAAAACTGAATGTTTTTATGCATACGTGGCTGGGAATTTAGATGAGAATTAAAATAAAAGGGGAAAGATTGAAGAGAGATGTTTTGTAAGATACTTTTCTGATAAACAAATGTAGATGAAAAGAATAAGATATATTGCACAAGCTTATAAGATCAGTGATCCTTCCTGTGCTTCTTTCACAATTGCATAAGCACTATAATGTAACAGGCAGCCCAATACAAGAAGGGGCGGTAGGGCAGCAGTCAGGGATGGGGCAATGGAAGAGGCAATCTGCAGCAAGGGCACCAAAGGAGGAGGAGAAAGTCCTCTTCTCTCTCCATAGACAACCTATTGCCGGGAACATCTTACACCAAAGTCTGTGCTGCAAAAAGGGTTCTGGACCAAAACTGCATTCCATCCCCAGGAATGCCCCCTCTCCATGCTGGTGCAGGCCCCAGCAATACAGAAGCACAGGCATTGGGGCAAATTTCTGGATATGCACACCGCAGAGTCGCACAACCAAGGTAAGTGACTCTGTGCCAGCATCTGCCACTTTGCAGGGCAGTGGTGCCAGTGCAGGGGCCACACCACTTCTAGTTTGACTTCATCCTCTCCCCTTTGGATTGCAGTTGGCACAGAAATGAATGATTAGAAATGTAACTAATGTATAAGTTACACTGTTACCTGTATGTTGTAATATTAGTAAAGTTATTTATGGAAAAAGAAGACACTCCTAGATGCTTAACCAGCTAAGAGTTCAAATTCAAAATTCAAAATATCATATATACTTGTGTATAAGTCAAGTTTTTCAGCCCATTTTTTGTGCTGAAAACCCCCCCGCGACTATCAGCTGTATTTTAAAAAATATTTTAGGGTTTTTACTTTGTCGGCCTCCAGGGGGCGCAGTTTTTAGGCTAGCGCAGGGGTAGGGAACCTGCGGCTCTCCAGATGTTCAGGAACTACAATTCCCATCAGCCCCTACCAGCATGGCCAATTGGCCATCCTGACAGAGGCTGATGGGGTGTAGTTCCCTAATGGGCATCTGAACAGGTTCCCTACCCCTTGGGCTTGACAAAACTTTGTAGGGATATTGTCAGGTGACACTCCTGATGATACCAGCCAAGTTTGGTAAAGTTTGGTTCAAGGGGTCCATAACAAAGGGGGTGCCCCCATCCCCCATTATTTCCAATGGGATTTAATAGTAGATGGGGCTACATTTTGAGGGTCCATAACTTTGGACCTCCTGAACCAAACTTCACCAAACCTGGGCGGTATCATCAGGAGGGTCTCTTAAAGATACTCTGAAATGTTGGTACTGCTAACATAAACATTCCTCCCCTGACAGGTTGTGTGAATATCCCTTCTAAAATGACACTTGCCATATGCAATTTTATAAATATGTACACTAAAAATAATGAACTATTCTTTTAAAAAGTAGGGTAGTTTTGAGTCCAGTGAACAGGCATGTTCATTCCAGTTTTATTGTAAGATCCATTGTTTAAAACCCTTCCTTACAAAAAAGCTAAGATTTTTGTACTTTTAAAGTTATTGTTGATACCATATTGTTCTTGTTGACTCTCTTTTCCACTTACGGAGCTAGTTTATTTTTTTTCTTTGAAATAAATATTCAAAAACATTTAACCTACTGATACCTGACAGAAGATTAAAACTTGGTAGTCATAAAAATGGTTTGGTACTTTAGAAGAGGAATCATATACGAATGCAAATGTGAGGGAGGACAGATTTGAGAACTGTAGGAGTCAAAGGGTCAAGAGACAACCAAATTTTTTTCCAGGCAACTTGGAAGGGGAGGAAAAAAGTAGTGAATCTATCCTCACGAGAACTCAGCTCACAAGAAATTAGAGTTCTCAGGGTTGGGTATACCTACACCTCAATATAACCAGTTTCAAACCAAAATAGATATTTTTAAGCTGTTAAGACAAATAAAGCTTAAAGAATGCTTTGCACACCCTCCACTGTTAAAAAGAGCAGACAATAAACTTAGACTCAGGTTGACTTTTACTCCCACAACTTCCAACCCCCAGATAATCACATTTGAAAGGATGGTTGTGCAGGATATAGAAAAGCTAGAGAAAAGAGGGTTTAGAACATTTGCAAACCTTTCTTCATCAGGCAGAATTTGCTTAGAAAAATTGGCAAAAGATCCTCAAATTATTATAAAGGAAGCCGATAAGGGAGGAGCGATTGTTATAATGAATACAGAAGACTATATATCAGAAGTAAAGAGACAATTAAATGATAACAACTCTTACTGCAAATTAGCACAAGATCCATAATTAGGATAGTGGTACAGGAAGGCATTAGCTTTGGTTTTATTACGGATAATGTTGCCAAATTTCTTGTTCCAGAATTCCCTAAAATGCCTGTTTTTTTTATATTTTGCCCAAGATTTACAAAAACATCTTCCTGCCTCCTGGTCATCTCATTGTCTTTGGATCTGCTCCTGTCTTTGAACCCCTTTCAAAGTATCTTGATACTTTCTTACATCCCTTTGTCTGTGCTTTACCTTCCTACATAAAGGACACACAAGATTAAATATCTAAATTAGAAGGATTCAAATGGCAAGAGGATTATTTATTATGTGCTTAAATGTAGCTATGCATTGTCTGATAGAATAACAGAGTTGGGAGAGACCACAAGGGCCATCAAGTCCAACCCCCTACTATGCAGGAACACACAATCAAAGCACTCCCGACATATGTTCATCCTGCCTCTGTTTAAAAACCTGCAAAGAAGGAGACTCCACTGCTCTCCAAGGCAGTGAATTCCACTGTCGAACAGCCCTGACAGAAGGTTTTTCCTAATGTTTAGGTGGAACCTCTGTTCCTCCACCTTGAATCCATTACTCCATGTCCTAGTCTCTGAGGCAGCAGAAAACAAGCTTGCTCCCTCTTCGACGTGGCATCCCTTCAAATATTTCAACATAGCTTCTCCAGATGAAACATTCCCAGCTACCTAAGTCTCTCTTCATAGGGCATGGATTCCATTTACCATTTTGGTTGCCCTCCTCTGGGCATGTTCCAGCTTGTCAATATGCTTCTTAAATTGCGGTGGCCAGAACTGAACATAGTACTCTACGTGAAGTCTGACCAATGTAGAGTAGAGTGGTACAATTACTCCCCATGTAATCTTTTTGCAAAGTGATGAGGACTAGAAGAATTTACTGATCTACTTGGAATGCTAATGTTTTTTTAAAAAATAAGATAGGTAACTAAAGGAAGAAAGTTTATGCTAATATGCAAATGCTAGGAGGTAGTCCTTCCTATATGTATATGTTTTTTCGTTTGTTTCTTTGTTTTGTTTTTTATCTTTTGTCATTTATATGTAGATTACCTAAAGAAAACAGAATCTTTTTCCCTTTTGTTATAAATGTTGCATACTGTACGGTTTTGTTTTGCAAATTAACAAAAATTAAATTAAAAAAAACACAATTACTTCCCTTGATCTAGACACTATACTGTTATTGATGCATTGCTTTCTTGGCTGCCATATCACACTGCTGATTCATGTTCAGTTTGTGGTCTACTAAGACTCCCAGATCCCTTTCGCATGTAGTGTTGTCAAGCCAGGTGTATCGCATATAGTATTGTCAATCCAGCTATATCTGTGCATTTCATTTTTTCTGCCTAAGTGTAGTGTCTTACATTTATCTCTGTTGAAATTCATTTTGTTAGTTTTGGCCCAGCTCTCTAATCTGTCCAGATCATTATGAATCCTGCCCCTGTCCTCTTCCTCCTCTTTCTTTCTCTCCTTGTCGCTCTCTCCTTCTCTCCTTCCTACCATCTCCTCTTCTCTCTTTCGAGCCTCCCCACATTCAGCCATCCACCTCCCTCACTCCTCTCCCTTCGCGGCCCCACCTTTTCTTCCTCCGCGCTTTTTATCCCCTCCCGACTCTGCTCCGCAAATAAAGATCCCTCCCCTGCTCTGTCCCGCCTCACCCCCGACCTCCTCGCCCGTCCAGCCAGCCTCGGCAGTCCTGGAACCTCGCCTCCCACTTCGTCACAGGCCTGCCCTCGCAAGGACGCAGGCTTGTGTGCTCGCTCGGGCGGTGCCCACCCTACCTTGTCAGCGGCGCCTGGCTCTATCCTCTCAGGCCCGCCGGTTCCTGGCCTGGGAGAACGGGAAGGCTGTCTGTCTGCCACCTCCCCTCCACATCCCTGTGCCAGCCTGGACCTGCCACGACAGGGTCCCGCTGGCAAGTCTGCCGAGTCCGGCCAGTCTTGGGAGGGGTTGGTCCCCTCCAGTCAGTCCAAGGTGGGGAACCCCTCCTGCGATCCCAGGAAAGGGTGGGTCTCTGCCGGTGACTCCAAGGAGGAGAGGTTCCCCGCTCCCAGACAGCCGCATACGGTGGGGATATGGCTGCATCCGTTTTTTAGCTTTCCCCACCATATGCGGCAACCGCAGATTCTGCAGTCCGGCTCAGAAGTTTCAGCACCCGCCCTATAAGACGACACCCATATAAGACGACCCCTGACTTTTGAGAAGATTTTCCTGGGTTAAAAAGTAGTCTTATACGCCAGAAAATACAGTATTTGATTTCTAAATTGGCCATTAGGTGATGTCCACATATGCAATTGTCTGTATATATTCCCAATGAAAAAACTATTGTCCTCACAGAATTCTATGAGTCACCCATTTGCTTCATTGCTTCTTGTTGTGCTACTAGCCCACATCTTCCAGGAGTATTTGATTCTGCTTTGTTTCCTACTTTTGCTTTCCAGTTACCTATGATTATCACTTAGGTGTGTGATCAATTTCTTCCTGGACACTTGCATAAAAGCTATCAATTTCTTCCTCATTAACATCCGAATGACGGTTATGTGGATAGGCTTTCCATGAAGTCTGATGTTGCTCAGTGTATGTATGGAAACATCTCCAAATAGCAGCCAGATTAATTTTAGTCCTTGTCGCGATCCGTGTGGGTCATCTGAGTCACAGGGCTGTGGATGTCCTGCTGTGGGAGCTGAGTCTGCTGAAAGAACTGTCCGGAGGTGGGAAACCTGCCCCCATTCAAGCTGCTTGTTTGAAGTTTCTCTCCACCGATAATTTTCATGAATTAAAAAAGTGGATTGCTTCCCTCTTCATGCCTCGTTTGATTTTAAGTTAGTATTTGCTGAGTGGACAGAGCGAGTGGACTGTTCTGAAGGTGAATTTATCCTACATTATCTCAGGTCACAGAACTAGAGCATTACAGTATCTCTTAGCTTCAGGAATGAACACTAAAACCAGTGGCCCTAAAAACACCTATTTTCCCCTTTAGTGGCTTGCAAAATAACTCCCGTACAGCAAAATTTCAAGCAGAGGAGTGTGAGTGGTTAGAGGGCTTGGAAATGGGGGGGGGGGGCACATCACTCTTTCTCTGTTGGCTACTCATATTCCTCCCCCTCTCAGTACCAAAGCAAAAGAGCACTTCCATATTCCTCCCATAGCATCTTCAGGAAGTCTCAGATGAGCATGATGTCAGGCATCATGTCAGCATCATGTTTTCTACAGAGAGCATCATGTCAGGCAGTCTTGCCCAGGGGTGTAACTAAGGTTGGGCAACTCAGAGCACTACATGACTGGGGGCACCTTGGCCACCCCTTTGCAAGGCAGGAAGTCCTCCACCAGTGCTGCAACATCCCATGGACCCTGCTAGCTGAACTGGTGCAGCCCCACTGGGAGAAGCCCACAGAGCCACATGGCCAGCACCAGCAGGTTCCTGTGAGTCTGTCGGGAAGAGGGAAGAGAACCTCTGCTACTTCCCTCCGTAGGATGCATATGGTGAGGGCAGCAGTGGCATCTGGGTGACGTGGTGATACTCATTTATGGGGTGCTGCAGTGCCCAGCAGCCACTGCCACTCCATCTGGACATCCATGCACCTCCGAGCGGAAGTTATCTCAGCATCAGCCACTTGAGCTCCCTTCCAGGTCTCTTGCTGCTGCCTGCCTTTTCCTCTCCACGCCTGCAGAGGTCAGGTATGATGTACATCAGTGATTTTCAACCAGGGTTCCGTGGTACCCTGGGGTACCATGAGCATGTCCCAGGGGTACCGTGGCAATGCTAACCCCCCCCCCCTCACTTTTGTGGTGTCTCCTGCTGGCGCCAGCAAGGACATGGAGCTGGCTCGGGGCAGGGCCTGCCACAAGGTCAGCAGCCACTTCCTGCCCCCCCCTCAGTTCTTCCCTTCACCCTGGGAGGGGAAGGTGGGGGGTGGTGCAAGCAGGGACACTGGGAGGGGAAGGTGGGGGGATGGCAAGGGTACCGTGAGATATGAAGAGTGAGGTCAAGGGTACCGTGACATCGAAAAGGTTGGTAAACACTGATGTACATGATTGTCTGACATGCTTCATTTTTTCTTCACCATCGCCTGGGGAGTATACGGCCCAGGAGTCGCTGGGGCAGGACTGCATTGCTTGCCCTGGGCATCATTTTCTGGAGCTATGTCCCTGGTCTTGCCTGCAGTGTTCTGGACTGGACAAAGCCATCTTGACCAAGCCATGTCCTTCAAGTTCAGTTTTCTTGGTTGACATAAGGAAGGCATGGCTGGCAGGTGCCTCAGTTTTGCTTCTGCTCTGGCTTGCCATATTGCTGCCCTTTGTCCTGTAAAAAATATCACCCCCACCTCCTCAAGGCGAAGGACAGTGGTCTGTCCATCATGCTTCAAAGGGGAAACCAGCAACAAAGATTGCTTATTATTAGTGCTGCTTAACTTTCACCCCAAACTCCAAGTTGCTCGTTGATGAATAGTGTATGTCGAAATCCAGTGTTCTGTCTGGTGACTGGTAAGAATCTCCCATGCCTGATTCCTGCTAACCTTTTTGCTGTGTTTCTTCCCGACTGTCCAGATCCCAAGCCACCCAGCCCTCCTGTGGCTCCTTCCTCCACCAGCAGTCTTCCGTGGCCCGTCATCATTGGGATTCCTGCTGGAGCAGCCTTCATCTTTGGAACCATCCTCCTGTGGCTGTGCCAAACCAAGAAGAAGCCCTGCTCTCCTCCAGCGGCAACCCCCGTCCACCGATCGCACCCCCGGGAGCGGGTCTGCATAGCCCAGGCCCCTGACAAAGACTGCCTGTCCTCCGTTAACTACGAGGAGTACATTGTGCAGCAGCAGCAGCAGCAGCATTTGCTGTCCCAAGGACCTGCCCTGGCCTCAGCCATGGTTTCCAAAATGTACCCAAAGACCTACACGGACATCCACAGTCACACTCACTCCCACGTGGAAGGCAAAGTTCACCAGCACCAACACATTCATTACCAATGTTAAAGAGCAGCCTCTGCCCATCTTTTGCCTTCTGCTGCGGTAGGCAGACAGCTGTGAGTCAGCAGGCACTGCTAAGGTAGGGAACGAAACCAAAATGAAACCAAACCAAAAACAAAAGCGTTTGGGAGACAGATGCGGAATGTGGGTATTTGGCTGTTTTATTACTGTGACAAGGGATTATGAAGGAATTCCCAAAGGGCAAAGGCGACCTCTTGCACCCCTTGAGAAAGAAACCTCCGGCATGAAAGTGAGAGAAGCCCACCGCTGCTTCTCTTTTGTGGTCAGCTCCTGGAAGTGCAAATCCCAACGAACCTTTCTCTTTGGAGCCCCCCCACCTCCCAGGGAATGAAAGCAAGGAGACACCAGAGGCCGAGCGCCCAAACATCAGAGCCTTCCAATGGCCTTCCAAAGAAGAACACTACCACATTTGTTTGTTTCTAAGGGGGATGGGATATTTTTATTTAAAGTTGTGAAATTTTACAGTGTTGCCTGATAATTAGGAATAACTAAACTAGTGATGACTTTTCACCAGAGGGGCTCTCCTGAAAAGGAGTCAGCTCTCTCGTCTCGACTGCCAAAAATACAAAGAACGTTATTCAGCTTGCTTTTATATTTATATTTAATTATTATAATGATAATAATAAACTGCTAGATTTTTATGGATACCATGCTGCCCTTCCCATAGGTAAATCCCTGTTCGTGGTTAATGGGGGCAAATATGTGGGCTGCGGAGTAGGCGCCCCAAGCAGGTTAAAGCCAGTTGGGAAAGAGAATTAAAAATGCATCTCCAGAGAAACATAAATTTGCTGAATGTGCACTTGTGGGGGGGGAGGGGTCAATCTATTTTGTCAATTCATGCAGTTTCTTTTCAACCTAGTTTCAAAGGAGAAAGGAACAACGTAGGACCATATGAAATACCCAACTGAACTCAAAGCTATTTTAGTCAAAGATCTAAAATCTTTTTTTAATTCTATACAGAGTTTAAACAGAAGACGTGTATATTAATTTATTTTGTTAAAACAAAAAAAGAGAAAAATGTATAATTTCATCAAGAAAGGCATTTCTATTCCTATTTTTGATCAAAAATAAAGATTTTGTTCAATTTGAATAAATCCCACAAATACAAGAGAGCTCATTTTCCCGTTCTGTGCTTATCATGCGGTATATCATAGACCACATTATTTCATCAGCGATCCTGTCACCCTTCCTTTTTGACTTCTGCTGTGTTCATTTGTCCTTACAAAAGTTTGCCCTGCAAACACTATTCATGTACTAGTTTCAAGCGGAAAGGAACAAAATGATAAGATGATAAGATTTTCTTGTAGTACTGCTGTTGGCTGTGTGAAGTTGTTAAAAGAAGGGCCCGTAAAAGCAGAACTATCACTGTTGGATGACCTCAAGCGGAAAGACATATTTGGAGAATGTTGTGCTTAATGCTTTTATTCCAAAAAAGGAGCTTATTGCTGTGAAGATGTCCTTTGAAACTTAAGATTTCTCATGATGCACAAGAGAGGATCCATAAATCAGAATGGAACTCAGCATCATTGGCTTACATTAGAAGACACTTTGGCCCTTTCCGCACACACACGGAAACGGACCTTCACCGGCATAAATTATGCCGGTGGAGGCTCGGGGGCTGTTCGCACTGTAGCATGCGAGCAGCCCCAATTTCCTCCCCACCAGGAAAGGCGGCTCTGCACGGAGCCGTCTCTCCTTCGGTCCCCTCCACTCACCTCTTCTGGCAGCATCGCTCTGGAGCGCTGGAGGGACACGCCCATGCTACCCTCTGATTTCCAGGGATCAGAGGGTAGCGCGGGCATGTCCCTCCAGAGCAACGCTGCCAGAAGAGGTGAGTGGAGGGGACGGGGAAAACAGCGTCTTCCCACCGGTGCTGTTCGCGCCGCGCCAGCGGGAAGACGCTGCTGTTCAAAAGCCTTGCTCCTTGAGTGAGGTTTGAAAGCAGCACCTTCACACTGCTTGGGGGGATGCGAGGGTGTTCCTGTGTGAACAGCATCCTAGGGACGTCATTTTTTCCATCCCTAGGACACTGTTATTTGGCCTTGCGGTAACAGCCTCAGTTAAATACAATGATAGCACCATTCTGTGCAGTGAGGATAGCACTGGGCTGTTAGGTACTGCAACAGAGCCATCTGATCATATTTCCGGTTCTTCTGTTGGGCTGAGATTTCAATTTTGCAGCATTGAAACAATGCCTTGATGCTGAGGAAATAATTTTCTCCACAATTGAAATGCATTTGTGAGTGTTTAGATAGGATTTGAACAGGATAGTTGACATCACTAGTCATAAGTAATGCATCACCTCTGCCAGCCCCCTGGCCAATACCTCTTTGTGACATTTCTATTTTATAGGGATAGAATCATAGAGTTGGGAAGAGACCACAAGTTTCTCTGTGAACCCTGAAATCTTCCAGGATAATGAGCATCCAGGTGCAGAGATTTAGGGAGCTGGGTATGTTTAGTCAGGAGAAGAAAAGGTTAAAGGGTGTCACGCTTAAATATTTGAAGGGATGTCAGGTTGAAGCGGGAGCAAACTTGTTTTCTGCTGATCCAGAGACTCGGACACAGAATAATGGATTCAGATTATGGGAAAAGTGATTTCGCCTAAACATTAGGAAGAATGGTAAGTGCTGTTTGACAGTGGAGTGCACTGCCTCAGAGAGGGGTGGAGTCCAGAACCTCCAAGGGACCATTGTCAGAAATTCTACAGGTGTTGTTACCCAAATTGGTCTGATCTGTTCCCGTCAATAATTGGGGGGAATTAGCTGGAAACAGACTTGCAATGCAAGAAGCAGGTAATGAGATATACACCAGTTCATACAGATGTCACGCCTCTAAGAAATCCATTCAAAACCAGGATTGAAAGAAAGGGTTACAATTTGATTAAGGGATTTAAAATAATTTAAAACGCATTTACAAGCTGGCCAACACACCCACAGAATTTAAAGGATTCTTAGAAAATACAGAGATGAGTGATAGCTGGATTAGGAAAGGGTTTTGGGAGGGTGATATTTGCTATTCCAAGGAGCGCTGGAGGGACACGCCCATGCTACCCTCTCATTTCCTGGGGTCGGAGGGTAGCGTGGGCATGTCCCTCCAGAGCAACGCTGCCAGAAGAGGTGAGTGGAGGGGACGGGGAAAACAGCGTCTTCCCGCCGGTGCTATTCCATAACTGAAAAGGTCCGAAGAGAGCAAGGAAAGCAACCAGCACTTCTCATAGGCGCAAGGAGGAAATCCCAGTGCAATTTTGCCATGGATGTTGGGGATTGAGTTATAGGGAAAAAAATGGACCCTCTGGCCATGATAAGAAGGGCAAAATTCCTAGAACAAAACATAGTTCCATTCCCAGGCACAGACAATGCTGTGGAAAATGATTTGATTGGACTAAGATCTGGGATCACTAAAGACTTGATGAGTTTTGGGCTGTGCTAATGAAATTTAAATAGGGACATTCCAAATGTTGATGAGCTTGGACCAGGGGTAGGGAACCTGCGGCTCTCCAGAGGTTCAGGAACTACAATTCCCATCAGCCCCTGCCAGCATGGCCAATTGGCCATGCTGACAGAGGCTGATTGTAGAACACACTGGTTCACAACTGGACTGTTTAAAACAAAGAAATTCTGGAAGGTTGATGACCCTTAATAGTTGGACAGTAGGTTCAAAAATTAAGATACCGTTTGGGAGGAAAGGTGCAGGGTGATTTAGCTGGTTCATTGATGAAAGTGGGATGTGGACATTTGCAAATTCATTGTGAAGCCAGAGCCAGGTGCACAATCCCAAGGCTGGGCTGCTGTGAACCAGATTCAAGTAGCTGTGCTCTCAGTAGGGGCATTGACTGAAGCTCTGCAGACTTAATTCGGGGTGTGTGTGTGTGTGTGTGTGTGTGTGTGTGTGTGTGTGTGTGTGTGTGTGTGTGTGTGTGTGTGTGTGTGTGTGTGTGTGTGTGTGTGTGTGTGTGTGTGTGTGTGAGTAATGTCGTGTGTCAGGCAGACCCTCGTGACATCAAATCTTTGAATTAAGACTGGCATCCATCTTACCCTCGCTCTTCTTCATGAGATTGGGCTATACAGCTGGCTGGCCTCCCTTCCTCTTACTGCTCCCTTTTTCCATCTTTAAACTGGAGAATGGGGATGATATTAGCCTACCCTTGATTCACTTTTAGTGCTATCTTTATATGACATTGTAACTTGTATGTTATTTTATAAATTGTATTTTATTTCTATAGTTAGCTGCTACGAGCCCACTCTGGTGGGAAGAGTACAATAATGCAATGCAAGACCACCTGGAAGGAAAGAACTTGCTGCCCCCAGAACAAAAAGGAAACAAACGAAACAGGGGAACAAAAGACCAATTGCTCATAGATAAAATGATCCTTGAGAATTGCAAAAGAAGGAAAACCAACTTGCATGTAGCTTGGATTGATTACAGGAAAGCATTCGACTCACTGCCACACAGTTGGATACTTCATTGCCTGGAGATGATTGGAGTCAGTGAAAACATCAAGAAATGGGTCAAGAATGCAATGCACACTTGGAAAACAGAATGAATAGTCAATGGAGCAGGAATAGGGGAAGTCAACATCCGAAGGGGAATATTCCAAGGAGACTCCCCTACTCTTCATCATTGCTATGATTCCGCTCTCTATAATTCTGAAGAAAACAGGTCAAGGATATCAGACAGCAAGAAACTCACCAAAAATTTCACACCTTCTATACATGGATGACCTAAAGCTCTATGGAAAATCAAAAGCAGAAATTGAGTCACTACTGAACACAGTGAGAGTCTTTAGCACTGACGTTGCAATGGATTTTGGACTCGACAAGTGTGCAACTTTGGAACTCAGTAAAGGTAAACTTGCAACATGCAAAGGTGTGAATATGCCAAATGCCATAGATATAAAGAGCTTACCAGTGAATGAAAGCTACAAATACTTGGGGATACTGCAAGCAGAGAACATCAAGCATGCAGAAGTCAAAGGCGCAATTAGGAAGGAATATCTTAGAAGGGTAAGAATTTTTTTGAAATCAAAGCTAAATGGAGGAAATACAATAAAGGCAATTAATACTTGGGCGGTGCCTGTAGTACGCTACACTGCTGGCATAATTAACTGGACACAAGCCGAATTGGACATCCTGGACAGAAAAACAAGAAAAATTATGACCATAAATCGAGCACTGCTCGACAAGTGATGTAGACAGACTCTACCTAGCAAGGTCAGAAGGAGGAAGAGGACTGCTCCACGTCAAGCAATCAGTAGAGGAAGAGAAAAGAGGCCTGAAGGAATACATCCAAGAAAGTCAAGAGCCAGCATTGAAAGAAGTCCACAAGGCTGAGATGCTGAAAGCCAAAGAATCAAAAGAAGAGTATAAAGTCCAACAGTTTACAACACGAAAGGAGCAGTGGCTAAACAAGCCACTCCATGGGCAGTACTTTAAGAACACTGAAGGGACGGTCGACAGCAACAAAACATGGGAGTGGCTCAGAAGGGGAACTCTAAAGAAGGAAACTGAAGGCCTGACTTTTGCTGCCCAGGAGCAAGCATTACGGACAAATGCAATAAAGACACGAATTGAAAAGTCCTACAATGACCCAAAGTGCCATCTCTGCAAAGAGGGTGATGAAACCGTGGAGCACATCATCTGCTGTTGTAAGAAAATAGCCCAAACTGACTATCTCGAACGTCACAATAGGCTAGCAGCAATGGTGCACTGGAACCTTTGCAAAAAGTATGGCCTGCCCTGTAGCAAGACCAGGTACGAGCATAAGCCAGAGAAGACCACAGAAAATGAAGAAGCAAAAATACTCTGGGATTTTAGAATAGACAAGCAAACACCTGGCACATAACACCCCAGACATATCAGTGGTAGAGAAAAAACATGTTTGGATCATAGATGTTGCTGTGTCAGTTGACAGCAGGGTAGAGGACAAAGAGCTGGAAAAGATCACAAAATACAAGGACCTACAAATTGAAGTTGAACGACTGTGGCAAAAAAGAACAACAGTAATCTTACTAGTAGTCGGTGCTCTAGGAGGAATTCCAAGAAATCGAAAAACATCTGGAAAGCCTAAACTTGGACAGAACATCAGTCCACATGCTGCAGAAAGCAGCACTTCTAGGAACTGCACACATTCTACGCAAATACCTCTAATATCCTAGGTCTTTGGGAAGGACTCGATATTCACAGATGAATTCCAGAAACTTGTGCTGTGTTATGTGTATAATAATAATAATAATAATAATAATAATAATAATAATAATAATAATAATAATAATAATAATAATAATAAACTTCCCTGGGCCTCTGGGTGAGGCTCGAATTGTAATGAAGGCCAACAACCAGCTAAAGATCTGGCAGCTGTGAAATCTACAATAATAATAATAATAATAATAATAATAATAATAATAATAATAATAATAATAATAAACTTCCTAGGCCTCTGGGTGAGGCTCGAATTGTAATGAAGGCCAACAACCAGCTAAAGATCTGGCAGCTGTGAAATCTACAATAATAATAATAATAATAATAATAATAATAATAATAATAATAATAATAATAATAATAATAGAACCTGGGCCTGGGGCTCAAGAATTGTAATGAAGGCCAACAACCAGCTAAAGATCTGGCAGCTGTGAAATCTACAATAATAATAATAATAATAATAATAATAATAATAATAATAATAATAATAATAATAATAATAATAATAATAATAATAATAATAAAGCAGTGAACAAGGGGAACTTAAAGAAGTGAACAATAGAAAACTGCTGAAAGTTGACATCACGAAGAGAGAGTATTGTCAGAAAGTGTTGGAAGAAAGGACAGAAAGTTGGCAAAACAAGGCACTGCATGGCCAATTTTTGGAAAAGATCAAAGGAAAAGTGGCTGATACCAAAAATGGGGATGGTTAACATCAGGGACGCTAAAGAAAGAGACGGAAAGCCTAATTCTCGCCGCTCAAGAACAGGTGATAAGAACAAATGCAATCAAAGCAAAAATTGACAAAACTTCAACTGATCCCAAATGCAGACTCTGCCAGGAAGCAGATGAAACTGTGGACCATATACTCAGCTCCTGCAAAAAGATTGTGCAGACTGACTACAAACTCCGCCACAACAGTGTGGCCAAAATGGTCTACTGGAACATTTGCAAAAATTATGACTTGCCCACCTCTAACAACTGGTGGGAACATCAAACTGAAAAAGTCCTCAAAAATCAGCAAGCCAAGATACTGTGGGACTTTCGTATACAAACAAAGTCCTGCAGCATAACACACTCGAAACAGAAAAAGTGTGGTTCATTGATATCGTGATACCCAATGACAGTAGGGTCAATGAAAAACAACATGAAAAGATCATGAAATACCTGGATCTAAAGATCGAGATCCAACGTCTTTGGCACAAACCAGCAGCAGTGGTGCCAGTGGTCATCGGCGCACTGGGTGCTGTCCCAAAAGACCTGGGGCAGCACTTGAAACAAATTAACATCGACAAAATCAACATCTGTCAACTTCAAAAAGCCGCGCTGCTGGGCTCCGCAAACATCCTTCGCCGATACGTCACAACATCCTAGGCCCCTGGCTGGGGCTCGATGGTGACATAGACCAACACCGACAGTGATACCTGGCTGCCGTGCATTTTGTATAATAATAGTAATAATAGTAATAATAGTAATACATAGCAGTACCTGGTGACAGCAGGATCATTAAAAAAGAACATGAGAAGGTCACTAGATACCACAATTTGAAAATCGAGCACTTGAAACATCTTCGAACTGACAAAATTAACATCTGTCAAATTCAGAAGGCAGCCCTGCTGGGATCCGCACGAATACTACGCCGATACATCACAACTTCCTGGGTCTCTGGGTGAGGCTCGAATTGTAATGAAAGGCCAACAACCAGCTAAAGATCTGGCAGCTGTGAACTCTACCATCATCATCATCATCATCATCATCATCATCATCATCATCATCATCATCATCATAACCCTTCCACGGGTGCAGCATTGTCATGGTGGAGGGGCTTGTGTGCTCCCATGAAGCTGTGGGCTTAGCTGGCGGTAGTGTATGCTACCAGAAGCGTCACCCATGCCAGAAAGACCACATCAGAGAAGCCAGACAAAGTGCACCCATCAACCTATTACGATGGTGAAACAAAAGAAACAGAATCCTATACCGGCTCGGTCGTCACCTGGGTTAACAAGGACCGCAGCGGGTGTTGGTGACCCTGGACATCCATCGACAAATGGGTTACAGGTACCAGGAACTATGAATGAAGAACGGGGGCTTAGTCCTGCAGGGTGCCCCACAAATACTCAATCAAAGAAACATCAGAAATATACTGTGCCTGAAAATCATGCCATAATGGCTTGCTATTACAATTCTGAACCATCTAAGAGAGGCTATTTAAAATTAATGTTTAATTTCTGGAAGGAAAAATATCCAGAATCCACAATATCAGAACAAAGATTGAATGACCAAAGACAATTTATTATTCGGAATAAAGTGTTCACTGATATTGAATTAAGAGAATACTGACAGTGTAACAACAGAAATGTCTGCAAACATAACTCAATCGACTGATGAAACAATAGAATTGGACACTGCTAATAACATCGAGCAAGCAGATGAAATGGTTCTAGAGCAAGAAAAGGAACAGGTCAGCTCTGATAATAACATCAACCTGACACTGAGACAAGAAGAACTGAAATGAAAAATCACAAATCATGCACAATCTGCATTTGAAAGACGACGACTGCCAGCATTAAAAATGGTGCCAAACAAAGAACTAACACCAATTGTGAAGGATGTAAATGCAGTACTTGCCAAAATGCAAATAACATCATTAGAAGAATGCAATCAGCTGATATACAGTACAGCAGTTGTGGTTACAACAGAACTGGGTATAGAAATAAAACACAAGAAAAAACAAATTGTAAAACCAAAATGGAAAATGTGACTGGAATTGAAAATTAAACAGTTGTATGCAGATGCCAATAACTTGAAAAATATGAAAGAAGAAAAACTGAAGAACAAAAAGATTATTTGTCATTGCAATGATCCCACTGTCATTGATTCTGAAGAAAACAAATATGGGGCATCAAACTGCGAAAAACAGTGCAAAAATTTCACACCTTTTGTACATGGATGATCTAAAACTATATGGAAAAACTGAAAATGAAATACAATCACTGACCAATACAGTTTGAATTTTCAGTACAGATATATCAATGGAAATAATACTGGCTTAACACTAGAAAAGTTGATGAAGCACTAGAAATTGTTAAATAACAAATAACAGCAACTGCAAAAAAAAATGGAAGATGATATGAGGCAAGAATCATCCAGTACAAACAAAATCAGCTGTTTCAATCAGACCAACGAAAATTCTACCAAACTATTAACAACAAAGAAAGTAAAATTGAGAAACCTAAAAAAAAAGAAACAACTCAATTTTGGAAGGAACTGTGGGAACATGGAAAGGACTATAATCATAATGCAGACTGGATAAAAGAACTTACCAAAAGACCCAGCAAAGGGCACATGTCCAGCAAATTATAGGCCTATAACATGTTTGCCCACAATGTTCAAACTGCTGACTGGAATTATAGCAGATGGCATCATGGATTTGTTGGAAGCAAATGACATTATTCCAGTGGAGCAAAAAGGAAATAGAAGGAAAAGCAGAGGCACAAAGGACCAACTCTTGATCGATAAAATGGTCTTAGAGAATTTTTTTTTCAATTTTATTTTATTAAAGATTAGAATCAAATTTATACAATGAAGATAAGATTTACAATTGTCTCACTAAATTTCTTACAAAGAAATTACCAGGACTTTATATTCAAAAAGTCTAGATGTACATGTCCAAAACGTTTCATCAATTACATAATGTTATCTTTTATATAATTAGTAAATAACCCGTCAGATTTGTGAGACAAAAAAGAAAAGAAAATTCCCCCCTCCGCATATGCGAGACTATAGGAGGAAGATTGAGCATAAGAGGGTAGAGAGGAGGAAAAAAGAGAAAGCGTGGACTAGCAAGGGAAATCAGAAGGTAGTAGAATAGAGAAGAAAGAGACAATAAAGAAGAAAGAAGATAGAAGAGAAGAGAAAAAGAATTTGGACTTCCTCTTAGCTTTAATTATACATATATCAACCATATCTTCTTAATTACAGTTCAATCTATTTGTGAATTTATCAACATTGCAGGTATAAAGATAGTTTATTATATTATATTATATTATAGTTTATTATATTATATTATATTCATCATGTTTGATGTTATCTAGTTTATTATATTCTTAGAGAATTGGTCTTAGAGAATTGCAAAACCAACCTGCACATGGTCTGGATTGATTATAAAAAGGCATTCGACTCACTACCCCATAACTGGATCATCAAATGTTTGCAAACCATTGGAGTTGATAAAAATAACATTCACAGAAAATGCAATTAAAAAATGTAAGACTGACTTAATGGTTGGAAATGAACATTTTGGACGGGTCAACATCAAGAGAGGAATCTTCCAAGGCGATTCATTGTCACCCTTACTATTTGTCATTGCAATGATCCCACTGTCATTGATTCTGAAGAAAACAAAAAGGGGTATCAAACTGCGAAAAACAGTGCAAAAATTTCACACCTTTTGTACATGGATGATCTAAAACTATATGGAAAAACTGAAAATGAAATACAATCACTGACCAATACAGTTTGAATTTTCAGTACAGATATATCAATGGAATTTGTACCTGAAAAATGCACCTCAGTAATAATAAAGGAAAAATCAAAAACAGTGAAGGAATTCAAATGCCCAATGGCCAAATGATCAAAAACATGGACAAAGCCTACAAATACCTGGGTGTTCTAGAACTAGATAACATCAAACATGATCAAGTTAAAACTGTAGTCAGTAAAGAATATACACAAAGAGTTAGAAAAATATTGAAGACAAAATTAAATGGTGGAAACTCTATCAAAGCCATAAACACCTGGGCTATATCTATAATTCGTTACACTGCTGACATCATTGACTGGACTCAAGCTGATTTAGACATTTTGGACAGAAAAACCAGAAAATTTATGCTTTACATCCTTGTAGTGACACTGATCCATTATATCTGCCCCGCAAAATTGGTGGCAGAGGATTTCTGCAAGTAAAACAAACTGTAGAAGAAGAAAAGCATGCTTTGGCAGATTACATCAAGGGCAGTCAACAACCAGCCCTGAAAGAAGTACAAAATCTGGACTTGTTGAAGGTATCAGCTACAAAAAAAGAATACTGAAGTAGAACTTTAAAAGAAAGAACAGAAAACTGGCATAATAAAGCATTACATGGTCAATATGTAGCTAAAATCAGTGGAAAAGTGGATATTGCCAAAACATGGCAATGGTTAACATCTGGAACACTAAAAAAGAAACAGAAGGATTAATTCTCGCTGCTCAAGAACAATGGCTGCATTAGAACAAATGCAATAAAAACAAAAAACTGCGATAAAGCATCTAATAAATGCCAAATGCAGGATTGTGTACTTGGAATTGGATGAAACTGTGGATCACGTTACATCAGCTCATGCAAGAGAAGATTCGCGCCAGGACTGGATTATAAATTGCGGCATAATTCAGTTGCCAAAATGATTCATTGGAATTTGTGTAAAAATTATGGTTTTCCCACACCCAAGAACTGGTGGGAACATAACACCCCAAAAGTGATCGAAAATCAGCAAGCCAAAATATTATGGGACTTTAGAATTCAAACAGATAAAGTACTGGAGCATAACACACCAGATATTACCATCATCGAGAACAATAAAGTGTGGGTTATTGACATTGCAATACCCAATGACATCCGGGTCGAAGAAAAACAACAAGAAAAAATTACAAAATGTCAAGATTTTAAAATTGAACTGCAGCGTCTGGCACAAACCAGCAGCAGTGATCCCAGTGGTGATTGGCGCACTTGGTGCTGTCCCCAAGTCCCTGGGACAGCACTTGCAACAACTTAACATCAATAAAATCACTGCCTGCCAAATGCAGAAAGCTGCTCTACTCGGCTCTGCAAACATTTTTACGCCGATACAGCACGTCTTCCTAAGTCCCAAGGCGGAACTCGAAGCGGATAGAAGGCCAACACCAACCAGTGATCTGGCGATTGTGCTACAATGTGTTTGTTATTTTTGTCAATAATATTATTATTGTTTTGTTTTGTTTTGTTTTGACTGCAACTTTTATCATTGATTGATCCAAGTCCTCTGGGAGGGAATTTTTAATTGGAACTCTAAGTTCCGATTGGCTCAATACAGGAATTCCCCAACATGAGGGAAACTTGTGAACATGAGGCCCAGACCCATGAGCTCTGGCCCAGTTTTTATCCTGTGTTCCCTGTGCCTGGATGCCGAAAGAAAGATGGGGAAGGCATCTCCGATGTGTGAGTTGTGATGGGGTGGTGGGGTATTCTCTACTATTCTGTGTTAGTCTACCTGGCTATAGATGTTTCCCAAATAGTTATTTTTAGAATGTATGCTTAATAAATAAAAAATTACCATCTGATGCCTGGTATGAAAGAGAATTCCTGGAGAAATTTATATGCTGGCTTCACAGTCTACTCATACCTGCGGGACCGCCTTACCCCATATGTCCCGAGTCGACCTCTCTGTTCGGCAGAGGCAAATTTACTGGTGGTCCCTTGTCCCTCCATGATGCGGCTGGCCTCTACCCGCCCTGCCTGGTGGAACGCTCTTCCTCCAGCTGTCAGAGCCCTGCGGGACCTCGGGGAGTTGCGCAGGGCCTGTAAAACCAAGTTGTTCCACCAGGCCTTTGGTGAGGCTGGCCGCTGAGTCCGCCCTTCTTCGTTGCTCCTTACAGCTTTGTCATCTGCAGACTGAATATCGACCAGCCGGACATCATCTACTTATTTTAATTGTGGAAGATCACTGCTTCTAGTGTTTTAATGTTTAATTTATTTATTGTTTTAACTGAAACTATTTGTTGTATTCAAATGTTGATTGGTTTGTGAACTGCCCTGAGCCCTTCGGGGGTAGGGCGGTCTATTAAATTTAATAATAATAATAATAATAATAATAATAATAATAATAATAATAATAATAATAATAATAATAATAATAAATGTCCTGAAATGACAGGAAGCCTCATTCTTCACATGACTGATGTATATTTAAGTTGGGAATATACAGACTGAGCTGGGAAGTCTGTCCAATATTGAGACCAGTCCAACAACAAAGTCTGTCTAAAAGTGAGACTTGTCTCATACTGGTATGAAACATAATTCATATCCTATCCTAGTGGTGGCAATGAGACATGCCATAGTTCATAGGTCTAGGCTTGGACTTCTCATACAGATAGCTACTCTGCACAGCATGCAGTGTGAATGCGTCGCTCTTTGGCCACCAAGACTGAATATAGCTTTGTTTCCCCTCCTGTGCTGCTAAAACATCCAGTGAGAAGGGCATACGGGATGCCAGAGCAAAATGGGCACTGGAACAGAGAAACAGGGGAAAGGAGGGTCGTGTGCTCACGGCTGCTGTGTCCCACTGCCCCAAAACTCTCTCAGTTGCTGTCAGTCTCTTCACTAACCCCCTCTGTTTATTTTAAGAGGGCATGCAGGGTGCTTTATTTCTTCAAAGCTCAGTAAATGTAGTCCTATATTACCTAGCTGGTCTTTGAATCAGGTCTTCAATGGTTGAAAGAGATTCCTCCCACAGGTGCCTCTTCCTTTAAAGGTATACTAATGCTCCCCGCTGCCTTTTATCTCAACCTAGATAATCTATGTTCATCTTTCCACTATGCAGAAGAGCCTGTGAGATGTAGGCCTTTTGCCTCTTCTTGAGACGCCTCTACGAGCGGTATCTTGAGTGTCAGCTGCATTTACTCCTTTGAAATTTGATTTGTCTTGGTGGCCCCAGTGCCTGGTTATGGGTGGGTATATTAATGCTACTATCCCAATTGGTAATCATGTGCATCTCAAGAATGCAGTGTAACGGAACCTGTCCGATGGTTGACAGCCATAAGTTTCCATGGATTCCAGAGCTTCTATTGTTCGTCTCTTCTTATAGCAGGGCATGCATTGTAAACAGGTGTGAGTGAAGTGCAGGGTGGCATATTGTTATACCCGAACTCGCCAGAGGCTTCTTCAAGGAGAGGCTTCTTGCCACGTGACCCATTATGGATTGCTTTGTGCATTACCCAAGGGCAAAGGACTGACCAGCGGCAAAGCGGGCACGGTGCCATCGTAACAGATGGGTGTCCATGGGCTGGCCAAGATGCCATGGATGTACATCAAGTGTATTTTCGAGCCGGATTCCCAGCCAGGAACAGCTGTCCACCCTGAGTTTAGTGGGGGATCTGCCACTGCTAATCCAACTTCAGAGCAGGTTTAAACTTTCAAAAATGTATAAATAGCTTTCCTGCCACAGAAGTGGAGTATTTAACCCACTTTAAGTTAAAAGGGTGAGTGCGTAGATGAAGGAGAGTGGGTTTAGGAGAACCTTTCCGTCTCCCCAGGCATCCATCTTTCAGCGGGGGGCTGATGGGCCAGCTAAGTGATGGAAACTTTTCCTCTAAGTGGAACCAAGTGGATCGGAGGCAAGCACCTAGTTGAATGCCAGACTTGAGCTTCAACTGAGGAGGAGAGCATACAAACACCAGGCAGCTTCCAGAGGGTGGCTTTGCAAGAATTCGTAAGTACACTTAAATGTGCACTTGGTGTTGAAACAGAAGCAGAGGCAACAAACTGCTGAGACTGCAAAGCCCACTCTCAGCCCAGCAGCTGCTCTCAGGCCTACAGATCCCTTCAGAAAGTTCTGCAGCATCAGCTAACGTGACTAAAGGGACTAGTCCGGTGGTGGCGAACCTATGGCACGGGTGCCAGAAGTGGCACTCAGAGCCCTCTCTGTGGGCACATGCGAACAGAGTCGCCCCCACACACACACATCTAGGCTGGCCTGGGCCGCTGGGCTCGATTATTAGCATTAAACCTAAGACCTAGTTTTGGGGAAGCAGTGTAGGTAACCCTGTTAAGCACAGTTAAACCCCACTGATTTTCATGCGAAGAAGTAAAGCGCGATCCTTTGCCTGGCAGTAAGTTCGGTTGCTGGCAATGGGGCTTGCTTCTGAGTAAACGCTCCTAGGGTCGTGATTCACCCATTGGAAGAGTTGCATGGTTGCTTCAAAGCAAAGCCACCGACTACCACCAAGCTTACTCCCGAGTAACGCACGCCTCGGAACCAACTGTTTTTTCAAAACTAAAACCTCAGTATTCAGGTTAAATTGCCGTATTGGCACTTTGCGATAAATGAGTGGGTTTTGGGTTGCAATTTGGGCACTCGGTCTCGAAAAGGTTTGTCGTCACTGGACTAGTCAGATGTGGTCAGTATGAAAGACACCCTCCTGCACAGGAGGAGAGGCTCAAGACCCCAAATACTGGAGCAAAGGAGCTCTTCTACAAAAACTTTTTAGGATGTGGAATGGAATATAATGAACCAGAAAGCAGCTATTTCCATATGCCCAGTGATACTTTTCTTCCATTTCCCTACAAGTTTACAGAGAAGCAACAAATAATTTAAGGTTTGTAGGCTGTAGTGATGCTGAACACCCTGCCCAAGAGCTGAATTTTCCACATTGTGCAAAATGTTACTATTTCTGGCAGTCACACAGCCTGGAAATTATTAGTTGCATTTCCAAAATGGCTGCATAACAAAAGAGAAAAGTTTCATAAATGGCTTGACTTCCGGTAAAATAAAAATAGGCCCCGAGTTACTGGAGAGAGTCTGGTAAATTGACCAGCTGGGGAAAGTTAGGATGGTACCAAAATGACGCCTCTCTGGGGACTCATGGGTAGCAGTGGCGTAGCAGGAAGGATGAAGGTTCAATACTTTAATAAATAAGTGCTTTAATGGGTACCTAACAAAAAGAGCCATTTGGGCAAAAAGAACTGCATAAAGTACTTCAGTCACTTCCCGGGAGCTCCAGCCATCGAAAACGAAACAAAAAAAAGTGCATTCTAACTTTCACTCTGGCCCCTTCCGCACACGCAAAATGATGCGTTTTCAAACCACTTTCACAACTGTTTGCAAGTGGATTTTGCTATTCCGCACAGCTTCAAAGAGCACTGAAAGCAGTTTGAAAGTGCATTATTCTGCATGTGCGGAATGAGCCTCTCTGAGCGCTCCAGATCTTACCATTTCATGCCAAATGTGTTGCTTTCCAGATGAAGCAGAATACCTGGGCACAAATTACATCACCCAAACGAATGGTGGTGAAGCACAATTCCCATTCCTGTAGCGGAAAGTCAGATAAATGTTCATGTATATTTTTGGGTCTCCTAAAATGGTGTACCACAACAGATGAAAAAAAAACACACCACCCCACCAGTGTGCAGTGACCTGCCACCCAGTCAATGGCACTAAGAGTACCTCGAGATTTTGTCATGGTGATAGTGGCTGAAGCAGAAGTCCAATGAAATGTTAGTTGGACTAGGAAGAAGAAGACACAGTTGGGCCTTCTGGAAAGGTCGGCTAATCTTTCTCTCTTGGAATAAGGTGTTTAGGTGATAACCATGTCAGAAAGTATTGTCGAAGGCTTTCACGGCCGGAATCACTGGGGTGCTGTGTGGTTTCCGGGCTGTATGGCCGTGTTCTAGCAGCATTCTCTCCTGACATTTCGCCTGCATCTGATCCTCTGAATCCTCTGAAGATCCTCTGAAGATGCCAGCCACAGATGCAGGCGAAACGTCAGGGGAGAATGCTGCTAGAACATAGCCATACAGCCCGGAAACCACACAGCACCCCATATCAGAAAGGTCTGTGGCATCACAGAGGAATTTTAAAAAATGAAAATAGAGAAAGATTGCAAGGATTTCAGTAATGGTCACAGCAAACAGCTGTCTTTAGTGCTATGAATGGCCATAAAATAAATTTTAAACTGTAATATAAAAAAAATCCAGTGATTTGAACAAATTTGAATAATCTGAATTTTTAGACTAAAGGCACTAAGGCAGATCTTGAATTTTTTAGAGAAAAAAAATACTGATTTATGTATACACATACATATACATCTTCAACGTGTCTTCTGACTTGTATTATATTTAGCATAGGGTGATAATAAGTATTAGAACAGCGTCTGCTTCAGAAGAATCTTAGATCTAATTATATCCTTAACAGGACTCTCTAGGTTTTCACTGTTTGGGATAAAAATAGTTACCCTGTTTTATGGAACTTAAAATAAACCAATGACACTCTTTGTTACCAGCAATAGCTGAGGGTAATTTGGAACATTTTATTTTCCTGCCATTTGGGGATGGGTGTATTTCCTGTTCCATACCTTTAATAATCCTCCCTCCCCTCTCCATATTGTTCTGTGTCATGTTAAATACCGAAATCACAACAGAAAAGCTGCACAGAGCTGAAAAAAATCTAACATCAGAGAGAAATTCCTCATATTGTAGCCACTGTAAGAAGTTTTTTCTCACTTGCCAGACACACAGCTTTTATTTATCCAGAGTAGCAAAAGCAAAGATCAGATCATGTTTCAAAGTACCTAAATTTTCAACTGCGTGGGAGCCAGTGCTGTGTAAGGATTGGGATCTGGGAAACCAGGGGCGTAATGCCCATTGGGCAAGGTGGGCAGCTGCCCAGGGCACCACCTTGTGGGGGGCATCAAAATGCAGGGTTTGTTTGGGGGTATTTTAGTGGTTTTCCATTTTTGGCCTGCAGGGGGCGCAGTGTTTAGGCTAGCGGCACCAAACTTTCAGGGTCTCATCAGGAGACTGTCCTTATGCTATTCCCAAGGTTTGGTGTAGTTTGGTTCAGGGAGTCAAAAGTTATGGACTCCCAAAGGGGATGCCCTCATCCCCCATTGTCTCCAATGGGAGCTAATAGGAGATGGGGGCTACAGATTTCAGGGTTCATAACTTTGGCCCCCCTGAACCAAACTACACCAAACCTGGGAGGTAGCATAAGGACAGTCTCCTGATGAGACCCTGAAAGTTTTGAGACGGTGCCTTCAGAAATGTGCCCCCCAGCCTGCAACCCCCATTGACAGCAATTCAGAAAACTCAATGCAGAACAAAGATTCTTGGGCAAATTTCTGGGATGTTCCTGCAGGGGGTGCATTTTTAATGTATCGGCACCAAAATTTCAGTGTATCATCTGGAGACTGTCCTGATGGCACCCCCCAAGTTTGGTGCAGTTTGGTTCAGGGGGTCCAAAGTTATGGACCCTCAAAACTGTAGCCCCCATCTCCTTTGCAAAGAATAGCAGTTTCTGGGGGTGTGGATTCAAAATAATCCCATTTCATTTCACCTAGGAATAAACAAACTGAACACGGCACTCCTGAATACTTTTTAAAAAGTTTGCTATCATGTTACAACTGACTTATGACAATCCTGGAGGGTTTCAAGGCAAGGGACATTCAGAGGTGTATTGCAGTGGCCTGCTTTTGCATAGCACCCATGGATTTTTTTGGTGGTCTCACTTCCAAGTATTAATGAGGCTGACCTTGCTTGGCTTCTGATGAGATTGGGCTAACCTAGGCCATCCAGATCAGGGTAGGTGGTGGGTAGTGCTGTCTCCTTCATAGGGTTTTCAAGGCAATAGGCAGAGGTGGTTTGCCATTGCCCGCCTCTGCTTAGCAACTCTAACGTCCTTGGTGATCTCCTATCCAAATATGAACCAGGGTCAACTCTGTTTACCTTCCAACATCTAGCAAGATCAAGTGCTAGCCCAAAGTATCAATAGTTTGGAGTTCCAAACTATTCAGGGTAGCCCGAGCTACCCTGAATAGTTTGGGATGCCAAAATTAATTCCAGAAAATTTTGGAGTTTGGGGAATATGGACAGAGGTGGGATCCAGCAGGTTCTCACAGGTTCCCGAGAGCAGGTTACTCATTATTTGTGTGTGCCGAGAGGGGGGGAATAATTGGTGAGTTTGCCACATGATTTTCGCCTTCGTTATGCCCCTCCTCTCAGCAGTAGTGCGCAGAACTTGAAGCAGTCTAGTAGGAGGTGCACCAGCGTGCGTGGCAGCCTGCGCCTGCGTGCATTCGTTTCCTGCCCAAGGACCGGCACAGCAGCTGCGTCCTTGCCACAGCCCTGCCCAGGAATGCCCCGCCCCAGGAATGCCCCGCCACGCCCCCGTCGTGCCCAGCCCAGCCCCATTGGCACTACGCCACAGTTTGAATCCCCTCACCATGGGAACCTGTTACTAAAATTTTTGGATCCCACCACTGAATATGGACCTTTGCTGCACTGGCTTGTCCCCACCCCCGTGCCCCCTCTTTCTGTTCCTGAGAAATAAAGGGGAGGACGAAAGTGAGAAAGGTCTCCTACCAATCTGATCAGGAAAGCTGGGACAGGCAATTTGTTCTCCTGGCCTCAGAAGAGGGATCAAAGCTCCAGGAGGGAACTATAAAGTGCTTACCCCTGTACACTGGTCAGTTATTTCCCAGAACGTGTCCTGCTTCCTTGGAGAGCGGAGATCAGCTGGGAAAGGCATCTCGCTGCAGACTCTAACTCAGGGGTCCCCAAACTACGGCCCGGGGGCCAAATGTGGCCCCCTGAAGGCATTTATCCGGCCCGCCAGGCATGGCGGCGATGGCTCCATTCATGTGCAGTGGGGGCTCGAGGGAGAGAGAACCGCCCCAACGGCTAAGTTGATTGTAGTTACATGAGGGTGCACCCCCCAAATTTCCATGCATTTTCTGACCCAGGAGTTGGAACCTTCCATGTGGCAACGCCTGCCCGCCCTTCCTCCTCAGCTACCCATGTGTTGCTCTCTAGGCTTGTCTCACCACTCCCATTGGTATCAGCCAGGTTGGCGACCGCTCGCTGGCTGCTAGGAGGAAAGAAACCCAGGAAGATGATCCCAAGTTGGGATGGAATGCTTCATTGGGAAAGTTCTGGGGCTTTTTTTACAGGGGAAGGTATTCTACAGCCTCCTAACAATATTTGGAGCCCACCCTGTACTTGACATACTTTGGTCACTGTTCTAAAAATAGACCATGACAGAAAGGCTGAAAGGTGAAATCAAACATTTTACAATCATTTGTGCATAGGAATTTGTACATAGTTTTTTTTAGTCCGGCCCTCCAACAGCCTGAGGGACAGTGAACTGGCCCCCTGTTTAAAAAGTTTGGGGACCCCTGCTCTAACTGATTCTTTGATTCATTTTGATTGTCATTATTAGCGGCGGTTTAGTCAGGATTGGGACACATTTGTGTTCTCTGGAGCTGGGGGGTGGGAGAAAGTCATTTTGTTCTGGTGTTTATTTACTGTAGCCTGACCTGCTGTCTGTTGTTGGGGGGGGGGGGGAGTTGGATTCTTTATTCCCCCCCAAGTTCTTTTACTGCATGTTATTTGGCTGGGGGAGGGCATTGATTGTTTTATTTTTCCTTCTGGGATTATGGGAGGTCTTAAGTCTTTTGATATATTTGGTGCCTTTTTTTCAAAAAATGGGTCACTATATGTGTTTTTCTTTAATCTGGGGGTAACGCTTTCATTTTAGGATGTATTTGGGGTTGTTTTGTGTGTTGGGGGTTGCCTATGAAGAGAAGTGCAACAAGTTTTGCTTTGTTAGGTTAAGAATGGCTTTAAGTATAAGTAGCCAGGGGCGGGGGGGAGGGAGGCAAAGGGAAGAGGAGGCAGGGTTGGGGGGGAAAGGCAGCTGCACAGGCGGCAACAAGGCAAGAGCAGTTGGAGCCCAGCAGGACCCTAGGAGCCCCCCTCTGGGCTAGCGAAAAATCAGCCTTATCAGTGGCGTAGGAGATTAAGAGCTCGTGTACCAGGTTTGATTCCCAGCTCTGCCGCCTGAGCTGTGGAGGCTTCTCTGGGGAATTCAGATTAGCCTGTGCACTCCCACACACGCCAGCTGGGTGACCTTGGGCTAGTCTCAGCTTCTCCGAGCTCTCTCAGCCCCACCTACCTCACAGGGTGTTTGTTGTGAGGGGGGAAGGGCAAGGAGATTGTCAGCCCCTTTGAGTCTCCTGCAGGAGAAAAAGGGGGGATATAAACCCAAACTCTTCTTCTTCTTCTCATATACCAGAGTCAGTTCTGGTCAGGCTGGAGGTTTGCGTCTCTCTCTCTCTCTCTCTCTCTCTCTCTCTCTCTCTCTCTCTGCTGGCCCTTGCCCAAATTAAGGGTGCATTGAAATGTTGATGTAAACATTTTTTTAAGGATGGTGCTATAAATCTCCTTCTTGGAAGAACAGGAACACAGGCTCTTGTGTTCTCTTCATCAGCCCATGTAGGGTTGCCAGTTCCAGGTTGGAAATCCAGTCTGGGAGGGGTGGGGGGAGCAGCTCAGCCAGGTATCATACCATAGAGTGCACCCTCCAAAACAGCCGTTGTCTCTGGGGGAACTGATCGCTTTTGGCTGGAGATCAGTTGTAATTCTGGGAGGTGTCCAGGCCCCACTGGATAACCCTCAGCTGAAGGCTTGTGACTAAAAAGCCTTCAGAAGGGAGCTAGGAAGGAAGAGGTTTCGAGGCCCTGAAAGAGAAGGCTGCGAGGTCATGGCCCATGAACATCTTTATCTGCGGGGCGGGAATTAATAATAAACATCTAGTCTGATAAAGAGTTCAGGAGAACTCAAATGCTTGCCCTGTTCTGCTAGGGGTGTCTTGTGGCGGGGTGCTTGCCCCCTTTGTTTGTCAGGCATTTGGGAAATGGGGGCACTTCAGGGCTGGGGGTTGCTCCTTTGAATCCCTACACATGAGCTGCTTCACACCAGGTGCTTCAGAAAAGTACACTGAAAGCAGCTTCTGGATTGGTCCACGAGGTTTCAGACCAGACCTGGGCATTACACGGCCCGCGGGCCACATCCGGCCCACCAGATGACCCTGACTGGCCCCCCTGCCGTGCTGGGGAGCGAGGCGCTTTTGAAAGCCCCGCAGAAGCCGGTTGCCTTGGCTGCCGGCTCCTGCGGGGCTTTCAAAAGTGCCTTGCCCCCCCTGCCTTTTGGCCCGGCCCTCCACAATATTTTCTGTTTCTTATGCGGGCCCATCGAAAAAATAATTGCCCACCCCTGTTTTAGACCAATCCAGACCAGTGTGACCCCCAGAAGCTACTTGGTTTAGTCCCAGACAGGCAGAGCCAGGGACTGGATGATAACTGCTCAGGGAGGCTGTTTGTTGCGGGTTGGAGAAACTTTCTTGGCCTCCCGTGACTTTGCATAACATGGGTCATCATCATGTATGTGCAAAGTTAATTGTTAAAGCAGGGTTATATTTCGTTTGACTGCTATCGTTATTATTGGGATCAGATCAAGTTATTGCAGGGCTTTGTTTTTCAAGTTGAAGATTTTTTTCCTGGTTTCTTTGGTAGCCACTCTGTTACTTTTTGTGCCAAGGGTGCATGGGAAGAATTGGGCCTTTTGAAACCCTCTGGGAGAAGTTGGGCATGGCTTACCACAAAGTCCTTGGCAGCAAAGAGGGGGTTGCTTGGCTTTTTATATTGTTCGATATGTTGCACAAGGGCGTAGTAAGGGGAAATGGAGCCCGGGAGAGACTCTGAGTTTTCTGCCCCCACTATGGGCCCCTGCACCGCCCCCGGGCCCCTGCCCCCCATGCTTAACTTACCTTAGTTGGTGGTGGAGCCAGGCAGGGGCATGTGCATCAGCCTCCACTGGGCTTGGCAGGACCAGGCAGGGGTGCGCACAGCAGCTGCTGCCGGGCCTGGTGGGGCAGGGCTAGGGGGAAAGGAGGAGGGATGTGGGGGTGATTTTCTGCCCCCCCCACATGACCCCAAAGGCATCCACCTGGGGCACTTGTCCCCACCCCGCCCTATGGTTAGCGACACCACTGGAGGTGGAGGTTGGGTTAAAAACCTTGTATGTAACTTATATTGCTTGGCAAATTATCCAGATGGTGCAACCAGAGAGCAGAAGACAGCAAAGAGCAAAGAATAACAACATAGGTACTGGATTACAGAATTAGGGGACAACACAAATAGACTATCTGACCGGTAAACTATTATGGATTCGGAAAGTGGTAGGACAATTCAGTAAGAGCGATTCAGCAAGGTAGGGCGATTCAGCAAGAGCAGTTGATACATATAATAATCATTGTAAGGGACTATTCCTTTTAAATGTGGATTCTGGGGATATAAAAAAAAATACTGTAGAACTGTTTGGTGCAATTTCTAAAATGTAAAGAAAAAGGGCCAATACAAAAAAAACGTTGCTAAGTGAATTCCAGCTTCCTGTGTTTGAGGAATAGGGACACAGAGGTGGCATGCAAAATGGGAGCAGATTCCTGTTGATGCAGAAGTCGTCTTTATGGTCCTCTTTCTTTTCCCCAGCAAGGCCGAGAGAACTACACGTGTGTGTGTGGGCGCATTTGTGACTCTGATTTACCAGTGCAGTGTCCGGAAATTGATTAACCTTCTAACGTGTCCTGAATACGGTTGTTGCAAGCATTGCTCCTGCTTTGGGTTGTGTTCTCCATGTACACAACATCAGTTTTAATGCAAAATGTTCTTTACCCTGGTGAACATGACCTCATCCTGCTGACTACTAGAGGATGGCACAAAGCAGTACATAGAACCCTGATCTCATGTGCGACAACACAGCCTTCCATTTCCACCCATGTTAGTGTCAGGCCTGCACCATACTTGGCCTGGCAGTTCGCACGTAGGCAGCCTGGATGCAGATGGGACAAACTATTATCATCGCCCAAGGCCATGGGGCCTCTTTCTTTTGCTCGCAAGTAGCTAGCTGTAGTGTTTAAACTGTTTCTCCTTATCTGCCTTCGTGAGGGAGTAACTGCCTGTCCCCAAAACAATGTTGCTTTCTCACTGTCCTTTCACATGCTAATACTATGGGAATGCGAGGGTAAGGGGGATACTGGGTTGAGTCAAACTGTAACCTTCAGGTATATACCATTGGCCAGAGAGCCAAACCCCAGTTTCGGCTATCTGGCCATTGGGCTGACACAGTTCTAATAAAGCTCTTGAAACCTTCTTGACTGGAGTAACAGACTCTTACAGTTAGGCACATCAAAATGCTTATGATGATGCTAATCATAACCATTTTGTATTTTGTTTCGGTGTGCATGAAGCCAAAATAAGTCAAGCACAGTGTCCTGCTATGAAAGTGACTGGCAGAGTGGCCCAAGGCCACCGTATCACTTTTTTCTCTCACTGCCACACGATCTTGATTACAGTCCTGTAAGGCTAGGTAGAGTGCAGTGCTCCTCGGAGTTCTCTTCCTCTTTCACATCAAATGAATTGCTATATATATAAGAACATAAGAACATCACAACGAGCCTGCTGGATCAGACCAGAGTCCATCTAGTCCAGCTCTCTGCTACTCGCAGTGGCCCACCAGGTGCCATTGGGAGCTCACGTGCAGGATGTGAACACAATGGCCTTCTGCGGCTGTTGCTCCCGAGCACCTGGTCTGTTAAGGCATTTGCAATCTCAGATCAAAGAAGATCAAGATTGGTAGCCATAAATCGACTTCTCCTCCATAAATCTGTCCAAGCCCCTTTTAAAGCTATCCAGGTTAGTGGCCATCACCACCTCCTGTGGCAGCATATTCCAAACACCAATCACATGTTGCGTGAAGAAGTGTTTCCTTTTATTAGTCCTCATTCTTCCCCCCAGCATTTTCCATGTATGCCCCCTTGGTTTAGTATTGTGAGAAAGAGAGAAAAACTTCTCTCTGTCAACATTTTCTACCCCATGCATAATTTTATAGACTTCAATCATATCCCCCCTCAGACGTCTCCTCTCCAAACTAAAGAGTCCCAAACGCTGCAGCCTCTCCTCATAGGGAAGGTGCTCCAGTCCCTCAATCATCCTTGTTGCCCTTCTCTGCACTTTTTCTATCTCCTCAATATCCTTTTTGAGATGCGGCGACCAGAACTGGACACAGTACTCCAAGTGCGGTCGCACCACTGCTTTATATAAGGGCATGACAATCTTTGCAGTGTTATTCTCAATTCCTTTCCTAATTATCCCCAGCATAGAGTTTGCCTTTTTCACAGCTGCCATGCATTGAGTTGACATTCCCATGGAACTATCAACTAAGACGCCCAAATCCCTTTCCTGGTCTGTGACTGATAGCACTGACCCTTGTGTATATATATAAATATATACACGCAGGATACCCGTGCTTCGCTACGCATACTTCATCACAGCCTCTCTATGAATTTCGGCATGACATTCAGCATACTTCTTTACAGCCTATTTGTGAACTTTGGGGTGACATGCAACATATTTCCTCATAACCTGTCTGTGACTGACGGGTTGGTTATCGCATATTTTGCAGCAGCTTCCTGTAGTTGTCTTTTTCTAATGCAATGTGTAAATCACTTTCTGCATTTAATTCCTCTTTTCCCTTTAGCAGTTTCAGCAGAAGGGACAGGTTTGTATGCGTTGAGGAGGGCGATGTTAGAATGCAGTTGGTGCACCATTGGATCAATCATGCTTGTTGTTTGGTGGCCATTAGCAGAACTTGTCAATGTGACAAATGGAGTTAGAGCTTCAAAGTGCCCTTCATTGAAATGTCCTGCGAAACGAAGCTGTACATATAAACGTGAAATGCCACTGACTGACTGACTGACTGACTCATCAAAAGAACTCAAAAACCAATGAAAATACCATGTTGAAGGACATGAAACTCGTGGTTTTTAACTGTCACCCTTAGAATGTTCGTGCAGATGGCCAGAGTTGAACAGTAAATATCTAATAAGTCAAGTGGAAGTGAATATTTTGGAAAATCCTTTCTTAGCAAGCACCTGAAGCACAAATTTCAACTTTGTAGTTTCGGTGGTTTTTGAATTCTTTTGATGAGTCAGTCAGTCAGTCAGTGGTATTTTGCATTTATATATATAGATATATAAGTAATCACTAGGGCAAACAGCTGAAAAAAAAACCCCAAGCCATGTTTATTTGATTTTAGAAACTGATCAGCTTGAGATATTTTTCATTAAAAACATTAGTCTCATTTGTGAAACTAATTATACCTACACTGTTATTTCTGCTCTCATCGCATATTATACTGTATATACTGTATACTGTATATCACATATCCAAAATGTAATTTGGTGAAAACTTATTTTTAAGCCCACACTTATAAAGAATACATTTTTATAGCCCCAATTGTTCAAAGAGAATAATTTAAAGAATGTAAGATGTTAATTCTGTTTTACATTCACACCCATTCATGGTGCACCTTGGATCAAGTTTCCCTAAGATCGTTTGTCAGCGTAAAATGTTTTCTGGACTACTGATGATAGACTTTGAATGCAAATGCATTCCCCAGCACTTATGATAACAGTAACAGCTTTATTTATAGTTAATAGGGGCTGTCATTGCCTTTAGAACTCAAATATAGCAAAAGCTGATTGAGGTCTCTTTGGATTAGAGGCCTTCCACTTGTCTTTGAGGGTAATTTTGAAGGCAAAAAGTTGAACAGTTGGAGATGCATCAGACAGGATGGTTGGAATAGTTGAGTCATGGAACTGTGAGGACAATAAAAGAATTTCAGGGGCTGTGTCTCTCCATGACCTTGGTAAGTAAAAAAATAATAATTAATTCATTCCACAAACAAAAAAAAAGAAATATCATCAAGCATCTGACATTGACAGCCTGAGGACAAATTCCCATGACCAAGTTATTGTGGTGATAGTGTGGGATTTGGGTATAGTTCTTAATGGGATTGGAAGATTGTTTGTGGGTTCATCAGTGGATTTCTTCCTTTGTTCATCCTGATTCCTTCCTGTGTTTTTACCATATGTGTGGCCCCAAGAGGCTTAAGATGGGATTGGAATGTCCTATTTCACCACAATTCAGAGTGTCTTTGGGCTGGTGTTCAGGGGAAGTGGAATTTTCCTGGAAATTTATATGCTATTGATTTTATATTTTGTTTTAAATGATTTTTATTGTGCCATATTTTATTATATTGTGTTGTATTGTTAACAGCCTTGGGGAATATAAGATTTATATATTCGTGTGTGTGTGTGTGTGTGTGTGTGTGTGTGTGTGTGTATTATATACAAGGGGGAATCTCACAATTACTTGGTACAGGGTCACTTCATTTCCCTCTTATTCTCTTCCTAACACTATTTCTTCCTCTTCTTTTGACACCTCTATATCTTCTCTTTCCCAGCTTCCTACTCACCAACCAATCTTTCTTCTGTCTTCAGCTTTATTTACTATTTATTTGCTTCATCTGGACACCATTTTTCTTTCCAATGGAAATCCAAAGCAGCTTACAACATTTTCCTAGAATCACAGATTTGTAGAGGTGGAAGAGACCACAAGGGCCATCTACACAATCAAAGCACTCCTGACAGATGGCCATCCAGCCTCGTTTTAAAAACCTCCAAAGAAGGAGACTCCACCACCCTCTGAGGCAGTGAATTCCACTGTCTAACATCCTTTACCATCAGGAAGTTCTTCCTAATGTTTAGGATTCGATACAACTTCATCCTCCTCATTCAGTTTGGAAGAACCTCTCCAAGTCCTGGAGCTTCTTGTCCCCAACATCAGGAATAAACGTAGTGGTGCCCCTGCCTGCGTTGGGGTCACTGGCCATGGCTGTCACCCAGATCTTGGGCTGGGCAGCTTTCCATGGCTTGGCACCCTGCTGTCACCTTCTGGCCACCAGCATCCTTTGCAGTTGCATGCTCCTTCCAGATGCCGCTTGGTGGAGGTCAGCTGGAATCAGACTGACCTTGCCAAGGGAGTCATATCGATCAGCTGCCGTGGATCAAGACCTCCGTGGCTTGGAGGTGGAAGACAAAGCCGTGAGAAGGGAAGTGGGCAAGGGGCTTTGGAGAGATGCTTTAGAGAGATAACCGGGCAGCTAGAGGTGCTTTGAATCTCCCTCCTGGTACCTGGCCCTGGCGGTAGGGGAGGGGGCAACCACCAGTGTTGCCAGTTCCTGGCCCTCTTCTGAGATGGCCAGGACTCACTCCTGTGCAGCCTGCTCCTATGTTGTTGTGGGACCAGTGAGGCCCAGATGGGCCCCCTCTGCAGTGTGGGGGCAGAGAGTTGCCGGTGACCAGGGGCGTAATGCCCATTGGGCAAGGTGGGCAGCTGCCCAGGGCATCACCTGGTGGGGGGCATCAAAATGCAGGGTTCATTTTTGAGTATTTTTAGTGGTTTTCCATTTTTGGGCATGGTGGAGTGGCCGCCCATGGGGGGGGGGCATGCAACTCAGGTTTTGCCCAGGGCTACAGTTTGCCTCATTACGCCCCTGCCGGCGACCTTCAATGGAACTGCCGAGAAGTTGCTCCATTTCATCATCCTGCATGATTGGCGCAGCCTCTTTTGCAACCAAGAAGAGTCAGGTGCACTATGTGGGTGTGGTGTGAAAGGGAGGCAGCAGACTCCTTCGTGGGACTGTTCAAGGCGGGTGCACCCAAACTGGGGGGTCTTGACCAGTTTATGCTTGCCCTGTATGACTGGTTTGCAGATATGCTCCAGGCGGGGAAAGCCTGCATGCAGCTGCAACACCTGAAGCAAGGGACCCGATCCATCATTGAGTATGCCTCTGAGTTTCAGTGCCTTGCCAGATGTTTTCAAGGATGGGCTGGATGCAGAGCTGCTGCAGTGGTTCTTGGTGCACGGCAACCTTGGGACAATCATGGGATGGACCCAGCTGGAAGGTGGCTTACAAACAGTGAGGCGATCCAAACAGTGCCAAGAAGCCCCTGGCAGCCCTAGCCGAGCTGGGATTCTGACAGCAGGAGGCACATGGTACCCAACTTCCCTTTGGATAACTTCACCCCTTCACCAATTCAATCCCATCGTCCAGAGGGGGGGATCCAGCAGGTTCTCACAGGTTCCCGAGAGTGGGTTACTAATTATTTGTGTGTGCTGAGAGGGGGCTACTAATTGGTGATTTTGCCACGTGATTTTTGCCTTAGTTACGCCCCTCCTCTCAGCAGTAGCGCGCAGAACTTGAAGCAGTCTAGCAGGAGGTGCACCGGCTTGCGTGGCAGCTCTGTAGCCTGCGTTACATTTGTTTCTCCGCCCAAGGACCGGTATGGCAGCAGCTGTGTGCCTTGCACACAGCCCTCGGCCCAGGAGATGCCCTCACTGCCCAGAATGCACTGCATCACGCCCATGCTACCCGCCATAGTGCCCCATTGGTGCTACGCCACAGTTTGAATCCCACCCCCATGAGGACCTGTTACTAAAATTTTTGGATCCCACCACTGCCATCGTCCAATTTACAGTAGGGAGGGAGAGTATCACTCTCATTCTCCTCAAAAACACTTTGCAGATGGCAGTACTGTCGAGGTATAGTTTCAGTCTCCTCTGCAGTTGACCCCATCAGCACTGACACTGGGGTTAGAGACTGTTCCCTCCCTACTAAAGTCTTCCACCAACAGGTTTCACACAAAGGGGAATTAAAAGCAATTGTCCTCTGGCTCCACTGAATGTCTGAATCATGTCTCCCCAAACGAGTCAGTCTCAGAACCAAGGAGTACTTCAGCAATGACGCCACAGTGAACTGGATTCATTCCCTGTGGGAGTCTATCCCAGTGGTGGGATCCAAAAATTTTAGTAACAGGTTCCCATGGTGGTGGGATTCAACCAGGAAGTGAAGCGCCAGTGGGCTGGGCGGGGTGCATGTGGAGGGGTGTGTGTGGCTAGGCATTCTGGGCGGGCTGTGGTGCAAGGGACACAGCCGCTGTGCCAGGAAACAAATGCACACAGGCGCAGGCTGCCACCCACGCCGGTGCACCTCCTGCTAGACTGCTTCAAGTTCTGCGCGCTACTGCTGAGAGGAGGGGCGTAACTAAGGCAAAAATCACATGGCAAAATCACCAATTAGTAGCCCCCTCTCAGCACACACAAATAATTAGTAACCTACTCTTGGGAACCTGTGAGAACCTGCTGGATCCTACCTCTGGTCTATCCCTGCTAGTACAGATTCAGTGACTTGAGATGCAGGCGGCCAAGCCACTGCCTGCCCATTCATCTGTTCAAAGATGGATGGGCATCAAATTCAGAAGCCACATCCCCAGTCCAGTAGCTACTGACAAGTTAATCAGACAACACCCACACCCAGGCTCTATTATGGCATGCAAAGTTACACAGATCTCTTTTTGTATAATCCGTACGTTTAACTTGAGCAATAAGGGCCCACTCCAGTGGTGGGATTCAGCAGGCTCGCACCTCTTTGGCAGAACTGGTTGTTAAAATGGTGCTTGTAAACAAACAGTTGTTAATGTATTGTTGAAGGCAAACGCACCACCAGAAACGGTTGTTAAATTATTTGACTCCCACCACTGGGCCACTCACTCGTGGCATGGCACCATGTTTTCTCACTTGACCTCTGATGCCATCTAGGTTAGGTTCATAACATTTCCCTGTAACTGCAGGGTGGTGGCCTCTTCATCTGTCAGAATCTTGGCTGAGGTCTCACTCTCCAGTGCAGAGTCAGGTGCATTGGTTCCCAGACCTGGCTGAGATTCAGGTAAAGGCTTTGTCCATCATCTTCCAGTCCAACACTCACAAGGTAAGACTGAGGGACATGGGAATGTTTAGTCTGGAGAAGAGGCGATGGGAGGGCATGAGGGCCTCCTCACCTCCCTGGAGTTCGACTCCTGCTCTCCCCAGGGCCTGAGAAGGACAGAAGCCGGCTTGTCATCTTCAGGCTCCCTTGACCCCGCCCAAGTTGTCACTCCCACAATGTGGGCGGGGCAGTGGTGTACCTAGGCAAACTGGAGCCCTGGGCAAAACCTGAGTTTGATGCCCCCCCATGGGCGGCCACCCTCCCCCACCGTGACCAAACAATGATTTTTTTTCACCAGGTCATTTCAAAGTCACCATCACATTATAGAACATGCCCCAACTCACAAGTCTGAACACAGCAATGGGCCATGCCACACAGCAGAAATATTTTTTAAAAAAACATTTTCAAAATGCTTTCAAAATGTTTTATTACTGCTATGAAAACATTTTATGGTCTTGTATCCAGTCCCCACAGTTGAGGGAAACAGCATCACTTTCAATGTTATTTGAACTGGGGACCCCAGAGTCTCTCTTTAAGGTGAATTTAAAAGGAGAATCTGGGCTCCCTAGTTTAAACAAGTGATGCTGGAATCCACCCCCCAACAGCATCATTTTCAATGGTGTTTAAACTAGGGAGCCCAGATTCTCATTTTAAATCCACCTTAAAGGGAGAATCTGGGATCCCCAGTTTAAACAACATTGAAAGTGATGCTATCTCAGCCAGAATTAGTTATACCCTGAAACAGCATCACTTTCAATGTTTAAACTGGGGACCTCAGATTCTCCCTTTAAATCCATGCTGAAGGGGGTGGATTTAACAACAACAACAAACAACAACAACATTTATTAGGCATTGAGAGAATAAAAGAAAGAAAGAAAACAAGCATTGGTAGGAAGGGATTTAAAAGGAGAATCTGGGTGAATTGGGGGGGGGGGGCTGCTGTCAGGTGTGCAATTATTAAGCTAGCAGCACCAAAATTTCAGAGTATCTTCATGAGACCCTACTGATGATACCACCCAGGTTTGGTGAAGTTTGGTTTAGGGGGTCCATAACCTTGGACCCCCTAAACCAAACTTCACCAAACCTGGGTGTAGCCGCCATCTCCTATTAGCTCCCATTGGAAAATGGGGGCACTCCCTTTGGGAGTCCATAACTTTGGACTCCCTAAACCAAACCTCACCAAACCTGGGCGATATCATCAGGAGAATCTCCTGAAAAATCCCTGACATTTTGGAGCTGCTAGCCTAAAAACTGCACCCCTGCAGGCCAAAAATGAAAAACACTGGAAATACAAAAAAATCCCACAAACGCACCTGCATTTTTGACGCCCGCCACAAGGGGGCATCCTGGGCAACTGCCCACTTTGCTCAATGGGAGGAATGCCACTGGGGCGGGGCCAAGGGAGCCCAAAGGTTACATCATGTTCAGACTTCCTCAGCCCTGGCCACATCAATGATGATGGGTGGGGCCGAGGGAGTCCAAAGACGATGAGTCGTCTTCCCAAAGGGCCAATTTTGCACCCCCCACGTTACCAGATTAGTTGTGCCTGGGAACAGGGGCTACCCCAATCCCCGGGCAGATACACCACTGATGGGTATAAATCACGGGGAGAAAGGTTCCAACTGGATATTAGGAAAAAATTACAGTAAGAATTGTGCTCCAGTGGAATCAGCTGCCTATGAAGGTGCAATGGTATATCTAGGAGGCAGAGGGGACAGACAACCCAGGTGCCACTTTCAAGAATCAAGTGGGGGACAGTGGCATATCTGCCCGGGGACAAGGCACAAAATTGGCCCCACATATTACCAGATGCCTTCTGGAGAATGACAAGGCAGCAGGAAGTCCTGCTGCCTCGTCATCTTCAGGTTCCCGCAGCCCTGCTCACATCATCATCACTATGGGTGGGGCCATGGATGCCTGAACATGACATCGTCTTCGGGCTACCTTGGCACCGCCCACATCATGGGAGTGACAGCTTGGGTGGGGCCGAGGAGCCCAAAGATGCCAAGCCGGCTTCTGCCCTTCCCAGGCCCTGGGGAGAGCAGGAGTCGAATTCCAGGGAGGTGAGGAGGCCTCAACCCTCTCGCCCCCCTCTGGGCCCCCTGCAGCCTGGCCTCTTCCCTCCCCAGAGCCTGGGAAGAGCAGAAGCCACTGCCAGCCTCCAGAGATGTGCTTTTAAAAGCACAGAGGCTGCGGGCAGGGCTAGGGATGCGGCCCCACATACAAGAAGCTGGGTGCGTGGCCCCACCCCAAGCCCCAGTGCTTTTAAAAGTACATCTCCAGAGGCTGGCAGTGGCTTCTACTCTCCTCAGGTTCTGGGGAAGATAGAAGCCGATGAGTGGGGAGAGGCTGGGGAGGGGTGTGATCCTGCCTCTGGGAGGGAGGGGCCCCATCCCCAAGCCCCACCCCCAGCCTTTGTGCTTTTAAAAGCATGTCTCTGGGGAGGGCAGAAGATGGGAAGCAGGGAGGGAAGGCGGGGTTCGGACCCCGTCCCTCAGCCCCACTCTCCGGGCACATGGGGGGGGGGCTGGAAAAGGCTTGTCTCCAGGTGCCATTTTCCCTCCATAAGCCTTTGTGGGCTGGCAACTGCTCTCCCCAGGCTGCAGGGAGCCAAGTGGGAGGCAGCACTTGAGTGAGGCTTGGTGGCAGGGCCCCGCCCACGAGCTCTGCCTTAAGTTTCATTCCCGCCCATTGCAGGTGTCTGGAGAAGTGGCTTTCTTGAGATGGCTGCAATGGAAAACAGGATGAATTTTATGCAAAGCCTTAGACAGATCAAGTTGAGCAAAATTGGGGATAAAGTCACGGTAAAAGTTAGCAAAGCCCCAAAACAATTGCAGATGCTTGCAGTTAGTGGGTGGTGGCCACCGTAACACATCCCGGATCTTGGAGGAGTCTATTTCCAATCCCTCTGGAGAGATTCTATATCCCAGAAAATCTAGTTTCCCCTGATGGAATGCTCATTCAGACAATTTAACAGAGTGGTCCAAAAGCCTTTTCAACACTTCCCGCACCAAATGCACATGAGATTCCTCATCCTGGGAGTAGACAAGTACATCATTCAAGTACACCACCACTCCTTTGAACAATAAGTTGTGAATAACATAATTGATAAGGCTCATAAATACCCCAGGTGCTCCGCTTAACCCGAAAGGCATCACCTGGTACTCAAACTGACCATAGCGAGTATTAGAAGCCATCAAATGTTCGAAGCCTTCCACTATTCTAACCCGGTAGTACATTTCCCATAAGTCCAGTTTAGTAAACAAGCGCCCCTTTCCCAAACTGGCCAACAAGACTTTGATTAGTGGAAGGGGGTATTTATTGCAGGTAGAGATGGTGTTGAGACCTCAATAGTCTGTGCATAAATGGAGAGATCCATCCTTCTGCTTAACAAAAAGCACTGGAGGGGCATAGCTGCTAGTGGCCATCTGAAAAAATTTCCGAGCTAAGTTTTTATCCAAAAATTCCCAAAGCACAGCATCCTCTGCTGGACTCATGGGATAGAGACGCCCATTGGGCAGTTTTGCACCTGGAACCAATTCAATTTTACAGTCATTTTTATTGGTGTGGGGCCAACGAATCACATTCCTTTTCTTCGAACACCCGACTCAAATCCCAGTAAGGCATCGGGATGCTGGTAGCTGTTTCAGATGGACCCTCCAATGAGGCGGCCACCCCCTTAGTTGGATCATGTTCCTCCAGTCAGGGCATTCCCAGGATCACAGGGTATTTGGCTACATTGGCAATGATAAAACTGCAGCGTTCCCAATGTTGGGCGCACTGAACTAACACCTTTTTGGTTTTGTAGGCTGCCGGTGGCCCCTCCGTCGGGCGGACATCCATCTGGGTAAATTGGATGGGTCTGCAAAGGGGTGTTCTGGTGAGACCTAACCCTTCGACTACACTGGGTTGCATGAGGCAATGCGAACATCCTGAGTCCACCAGTGCTTGAACCATCATCCTGGTACCTTTTGTGGAGTTGGTGATAATCATGGGCAGTATCAGGGGTTCCCTATCGGCACTCACCTTTTTGGTAACGTCAGGAGGCAGGTCTGGGTTGCGAGCGTCAGTCACAAATCCAACTCCTGTCACCTCACCATCAGAATCGAGGGGGGATGGATTCGGTCCTAATGCTACCTTTGTGATCCCCTTCTTAGGTTTGCTTGGTTTGGAAGTTGTAGGCTTAGGTTGATCATATTTGGAGCAGGCCTTTAGCTGCTGGTTTGGCCAGACAGGTGGTGGCTAAATGACCGCTGTCTCCACAATAAAAGAAGAGACTCAGCTGGCAATGGCTGGTGTACAGGGTCTCTTCAGGTTTGGAGGATTGGCAACCGATGTCTCTACAAGGCTCCACCGGGGCCACCTGCCCTGGATGGCCGCTGAGAAAGGACTTGGTATCATAACTCCAAGCATCTATCATTTTTGTTTCAGCTTCACCGGCCAGCACTATTCACTCCATAAGGGTATCTGGGTTACCACTCATCAATGACCAATGATGAAGTTCAGGGTGTAGAGCCTCCTTGAAGGCGTACACAAACACCTATTCTGGCCAATTGGGCATTTTACTAGGTAAAGCCCTCGGAAAATTCCATAAACGATTTACTTCCTTGGCGCATTCGTAAAATGTCTCGCTGAGCTTGCTCTCTCAAGAAAGGGTTTTCAAAGGCCATCATAAATTGCTGGTGTGAGCAGAGTTTGGGGGCCTGTCAATGAAATAATCCCACATACCAGTCCACCGCTGGCCCCTCCAGTAAAGTTCCAACATCATGAACCCGTTCAACTTCACTGGCATACTGTCTACCATAGTCTTGCATATGGGCATCCACTTGCACCAGGAAGTAAGGAAGGCAGTCAGGGGTGCCACTGAATTACACTTTCAGTTGTCTACGAGGCACCGGGGCTGGTGCTGCCAGTACCGGAGCGGGTGGCACTGGCTGTCCTGGTTGGAATAGGGGGCACTGCCCCAAGGGTGGAGGGGGCACAATCTCTCCAGTCTGGGTACCTGCCAGAACGCCAGTCTGGGTGCTGGTCTGGGTGCCAAGCTGAGCAGCAGCAGATCCAATCTGGTTACCATCTGTGTTCAGGGCACAAGCTGCTCCCACCAGATGTGCTCGGATCTGGAGCAGCTTCATTTCACAGTGCAGCTTGTGAATCTCGGCCTGGTATTCACTTCTCTCTTGGTCCTACTTCTCAGTGTGTCTCACGGTGTCACTTAAGAGTTCAGAGTCTGAACCAGAGTCCTAAGCAGTTTGCACCGGTTGGGTAAGCCATGCCACGCTTTTCCGGCGCTCCGTGCACGTCTCCACGAACCGTCGGGGTTGTGTTCTCCCACCACGATCAGTCCAATTCATGGCTATATAATCCAATACTTCCCGACCAGGATTGTGAGATTCATCCAAACGAGAGACCAAAGCCCCCCCCCCTTCCAGTGCCGACAGTCCGTCGTAGATCGAGTAATTGTTGTTCAGTGGGGGCTGCCTCAGCAATTTTAGACTTCAAGGCCTCTACATCCAGGTCTTCTGATACAAATTTTGCAACATAGTCCGCAATAGTAGGGATCCCAGCACCCCACAAAGGAGTGCCTGAGATTCCCTGGAAAAAAGCCATAATCGCTGATAAAATGTGTGCAACTTAAGCCGGCGATGGGAGCATGAAGTTGGCAACATTAACAATGGAGAACTGTCTTAATGTCAATCCCCCGCTCAAGGCAACAAAACACTTGGCGAAAGTGCGCCAGAACAGAGCCCTTAGGGGATGGGGCGGTATATAAATACGATAATAATAAATAAATAAATAATATGGATAGCACAATTCCCACTCCCACATGGGAACAGCAGAGTTAGTAGAGTCCAGCCTGGAGACTCTTCCCATCCGCAAACCTCAAGGACAGAACCAGGAGATAATCAGGCACCTGCAAAAGCGAAAGCGCTCCCAGAGAATTCCCCCCTCCCAAACATGGCAATTTGACAGGGAGGGACCTTAGAAAGGTAAAATGCCATAGAATTCACCCTCCAAAGCAGCCATTGCCTCCAGGGGAACTGGTGTTGTCAATCTCCAGGTGACATCTGGACATCACCTGGATTTACAACAGAGATCATTTTCCCTGAATAAAATGGCTGCTTTGGAGGGCATGGCATTATACCCTCACCTCTCCACACCTTGCCTACCTTTGGCTGTACCCTCAAATATTCAGGTATTTCCCAACCTGGAGCTGGTAACCCTAAGGAGAACTGATCTCTGTAATTGGGAGTTGTCAATGGTGGGATCCCAAAATTTTAGTAACAGGTTCCCATGGTGGTGGGATTCAAACTGTGGCGTAGCGCCAATGGGGCTGGGCAGGAGGTTGCGACGGGGGCGTGGCCGGGCATTCCGGGGGCGGGGCATTCCTGGGCGGGGCTGTGGCAAGGACACAGCTGCTGCGCCAGACCTTGGGCTGAGGAAAGCAGATGCATGCAGAGGCGCCAGGCTGCCACACATGCTGGTGCACCTCCTGCTAGACTGCTTCAAGTTCTGCGCGCTACTGCTGAGAGGAGGGGCATAACAAAGGCAAAATCACGTGGCAAAACCACCAATTAGTAACCCCCTCTCGGCACACACAAATAATTAGTGACCTACTCTCGGGAACCTGTGAGAACCTGCTGGATCCCACCTCTGGGAGTTGTGTTGTGATAGCAGAAGAGCCGTTGCCCCTGCTGCTGCTGTAGGGGAGGGGGAAGCAGCGGAAGGATGGGGGCAGAAAGTCAGAGTGTTGGGATGCAAGGGGCAGAGAGAGAAAGGATGTATGTGCGTGCACAGAGGCAGAGCGCTCAACAGGACAGGTGGGGTCACATGTCCCCAGGCACATGCCAGCTGGTCACATGGGGAGAATAGCCCCCGCCCCTCCCCTCCCCTCAGCCCCACCCCACCAGGCTGCTCTTTCGGAGCAGGCTTCGCCAGCCAAAGGAGCAGCCTGGCGGGATGGGGCGGGGCGGGGCCAAGTGGCACCTGGTGGCGTCCCAGCCAGGCTAAGGTAAGTGGGGCAGGCAGGGGGCATGGTGGCGAGGGGAGCAGCCAGAGCAGGTGTTGCCCCAGGCACCATTTCCCCCCGTGCCTCTGTGTGTGTGCGTGTGTGTGTGTGTGTGTAGTCCTTTGGGGATAGGGCGGTATACTTAATTAATTAATTAATTAATAAATAATAATAATAATAATAATAATAATAATAATAATAATAATAATAATAATAATAATAATAATAAGAATAAGAATATGCTGTGCCTCTCTTGATATAATGGGTTCCATAGGTTGGCAGTGGATCAACCTGAAACGAAGGTTGTTTTGAAATGAAGATGAGTTTTGCCCGGGGTCACTTATAAAAGATCTGTTAGCAGGAATAGTAGAAGGATAAAAAAAAATGGTAGAGGACGTTTCCAGGATACTATCTTGGACGTGTCTGCCTCCATGCGGATCATTCAAAAAGTAGTTCAATATAAGCAAACACTACACAGTCACTGTCTTTTGCCACTGTGGTAAACTCCTTCTTTGGTCTTCAAGCAGGGCTTATACAAACCACGGCACGTTTACCAATTGTGGCCTCATTTTGTCAGTCATCCAGGAAATGGATTTGACTACTGGCACCTACTCCATTAAGCCACCAAACAATTACTTCTGCCGTCACCACTGGGCTTAATATAGTGTCACTGAAAACTGTATTCCCTCCCCAAATACTAAGGATGATAGTGGCAGCAGGAGCACTTTCCGAATGTTAATGTTTCCTTTTGCAAGGAGGCGCTTTGTTATCAGATAGTTTCCATTAAAGTCATTTAGCAGAGCTCACTGGCTGGCGTCGTTCCTTAGACTTCAAAGGAGAGGCTCCAAGCAGATATCTAGCCCAGGGAAGCTGGCCTCCCATTTATTGCTTGCATGTTTTCAGATGCCACTGCCAAGGGTTAAAATGTTTACATACCCCATGAATTTAAATGGCCCGTTACTTGTCAAATGCCAATGGGAGAGACAGCTGGAGTATCTAAACTGAGTGCTTTGATCTTACTATCTGTACAAAGAGGTCATTTGGTTTCCCCAAGAACCACAGACATTTAGCTGACCCATGTGCGGCTCAAGCAAGTATATTGTTGACTACATTTTTATTTGTGCTTAGATGTAACACTTAATAAGCTTTAAGTTAACGTATTTGCATACTAATCTATTGTATGGCCACGCAAGTACTTACTGTACTTATGCTTACTGTGAATAATCCTTCGGAGAGGAATAGAGCAGCGTGGATGGACTGAACATTTTGTTAAAAGCAGCCCTTGGTCATTTGTAGTGTGATATTGTGATGTGAGTTTGGACAGTAATATCAGGAAGCTGAAATTCTTAAAAATACAGGTTATAATTCTGCATGCTATTAGGTTGCCATTAAGTGCAGTGAGGTTTTTGCCGTTGGACTGTGAGTAGGATTCATTGCAGCTGGTGGTTTTGTTTTGTTTTTGTTTTTGTTTTTGGGGGGTTGCAGCACAAACAAGTCTAGAAATGACAAAGAATGGGGAAATTCTGTAATCCCACGATAGTGCCCAGGGAGCGATTTTGGTCTTTGGCAGGGTATGCTGCCCCCTGAAAGCTGTTAGAACCGGCAATAGCTGTGCATAACCTGTCTGCATTTAGATAGCCCTCCGGACTAAATATCTCATTTTGTCGTGTCACCAGGAGTAAATAAGATTTGCAATCAGAAACAATATAAATTATATTAAAAGGCAGTTTTACAGAAGCTTTGGGACAACCAATTCAAAACAACAGCCCTGACATAGAGAATCAATGGCATTTGTTCTTTTAACAAAATCCACGAAGCCCACAACTTCAGGACAGCATGTCGTTGTAGCTCCTGAGTATTTTACAGTGAAGTATATATGATTTGCAGCCAGAAATTTGGGTGAACATTTCTGTGTGGTTCTAATCTAGTATTTGGTCTTTGTGTGTGTGTGTGTGTGTGTGTGTGTGTGTGTGTGTGTGTGTGTGTGTGTGTGTGTGGAACTTTAGTAGGAGCATAATATTCAAATGACAGTGACAAGTAAATCAGGGTCGTAAAAGCATTCATTCATTTAGTCTTACTACACAGGGAAGGTCCGGCAGACCAAATGCCAAGGACAGGCTCATATCCTTGAAACTGCAAAATGGCCTTCAGCAACACAGCTCAAGACAGCCACGCTGCTCCTGTGGCACTTACCCATCCTTCCTCTCACAGGGGACTGCTAGAAATGTTTCCATGCCCATAGCCTGACTGCACAAAAAAAATCATGTTCTTTCTGTGCTCAGGAATACATCCTTCTTTCCTTAGCAGAAAACCAGTGATACAGACCGGGTCTTGCTGGGGAGGAAAGCAGTGTGAAATGGCTCAATAAAACAAGTCCTGTTCAAGGAAAGAGAAAACCCTGCTCTAGATCTTAGCAGCAAGAAAGAACTGTAGGAAAAAGAACAGGAACACACACACACACCCTACAAAGTTTAGTGTCACTGTCAGCTTTCATGCAGTCAGCAGTGACTCAGGGCTGCCAGATTCTGGGCTGGGTCTAGAGATCTCCTGAAATTGCAGCTAATTTCCACACTACGGAGATCCATTCCCTGGAGAAAATGGGAGGGAGGCATTCTCCCTGGCCCTGCTGCTGACGGGGTTGCCAGTTCTGGGTTGGAAAAGCCTGGAGATTTTCAGGTAGAGGCTGAGGAGGGCAGGGCTTGCGGAGGGACTTTATAGAGTCCACGTTAAAAGGCAACCATTTTTTTCCCCAGGGGAACTGATCAGTTGTAGTAGTAGTGGGAGATCTCCACCCACCACCCAGAGGTTGCCAACCCTGCCTGCTGAGGATCCTCCCTGAACTCCACCCTCCCCAAGACTCCGCTTCACAATCTCCAGGAATTTCCCAGCTCAGTTGGCCACCCTGTCTAAGGGCCTTTTCCCACTTACCTTAAGCCCCGCGCTACTTGAGGAAATTGCTTGCGGGGTCCCAGAAGGCTTACTCCCACGACAGGGGGGGCGGCGACAAGCATGGCAGCCTTGACGATTGCGGTGGTATTGTGGCAGCCCCCTCAGCCGCGCTGACATCCCTGGTGCTCTTAATGGCGGCATGCACTTTTGAGTGACTCCAGGCGCTGTCGCGTGCATTAGAGAGGGATGCCGAGGCTGGCGTGCCAGGGATGCACTGTCGCGCTGAGAGAGCAGCCGCGGCATAGGGAGGATCCCGGGGAGTGAGTGGGAGGCAGCCCTGGTTTGTTATAGCTCCAGGGGGGATGGGGGGAGATCTCCCAGAATTCCAACCGTTGTCCAGGTAACAAAGATCAATTCCACTGGAGAAAATGGCTACTTTGGAGGGTGGACCATACTGAGTTCCTCCCCCTCACCCAAACCCTGCCTTCCCCAGACTCCCAAATCACCACCAATTTCCCAACCTGGAGTTGGCAACCCATTCTGAGGGTCTAAGCCTTGGCCCCTCCTATTGATGGTTTGGGTTTTCAGGCCTGTGGAAAACCTGGGGAGAAAGGAGTTTACTCTGGCAGAGTAAATTACCAGTGCAATGTCTCAGCTGAACCAACATGGGGAACTCAGTATTCTAATTATGATTAGGCTTGATTTCACAGCTGCCAGTTCTTTAGCTGGTTGTTGGCCTTTCATTACAATTTGAGCCTCACCCAGAGACCTAAGTAAGTTGTAAAGTATTGGTGTAGCATTTGTGCTGCCTTATGGCTTGTGCCATAGTCGCTGAAGCTCGATTTTCAAATCGTGGTATTTTGTGACCTTCTCATGTACTTTTTCAATGACCCTGCAGTCACCAGGTACCACTATGTCGACAATGGTCACTTTCTTGTCCTCAATCACTGTAATGTCTGGTGTATTATGTGTCAACACTTCGTCTGTTTGGATTTGAAGGTCCCACAGGATCTTGACCTTCTCTGGACAATGTTCCCACCAGTTTTTAGCCATTCTTATGTTGTAATTCTGGCATAAATTCCAGTGGATCATCTTGGCCACTGAGTTGTGCCTCTATTTGTACTCAGTCTGGGTGATCTTTTTGCAGCAGCTAAATGATCTCCAGTTTCGTCGGTGTCCTTGCCCAATTTGATTGTGTTTGATATCACAGCTGCTAGTTCTTTAGGGCATATTATTATTTTGTTTGGTATCACAGCTGCCAGTTCTTTAGCTGGTTGTTGGCCTTTCATTACAATTCGAATTTCACCCAGAGGCCCAGGAAGTTGTAATGTACCAGCGTTGTATTTGTGTGGATCCCAGCAGGGCTACCTTCTGAATCTCAGATGTTGATTTTTTTTCCAATTCGAAGATGTTCTAAGTGCTGCCCCGGTGTTTTTGGAATGACGCCCAGGGTGCCGATTACCACTGGAATGAACTCAGCTGGTTTGTCCCAAACTGAAGCTCGATTTCAAATCATGGTTTTTGTGACCTTCTCATGCTCCTTTTCAATTACCCTGTTGTCACCAGGTACCGTTGTGTTGATAATGGTCACTTTCTTGTCCTCGATCACTGTGCTGTCTGGTGTATTATGTACCAATACTTTGTCTGTTTGGATTTGAAAGTCCCACAGGATCTTGGCCTTCTCATTTTCCATTACTTTCTCTGGAAAATATTCCCACCAGTTCTTAGTCATTCTTATGCTGAAATTGTTGCATAAATTCCAGTGGATCATCTTGGCCACTGAGTTGGGCCTCTGTTGTACTCAGTCTGGGTGATCTTTTTGCAGCAGCTGAGTACATGATCTACAGTTTTGTCAGCTTCCTTGCGCAATCTTCCCTTTGCAGCATCTGAGGATTTTTTTATTCTGGCCTTGGTCATATTTGTCCTAATCACCTGCTCTTGAGTGGCTAAAATCAGTTATTTGGTTTCCTTTTTCAGAGTTCCAGTTGCCAACCACAGCCAACTGTGGCACCTACACCTAAGCCATGTCCCCCCACCCATAATCAAACAAGACCAGTCAACCTACAGAATACTGAATAAGGGGATGACAGGCAAGAAGAGTCTTTGGTTTTGTCAGGATGCCATACCTACGGGGGGAGGGAAGTTGTGGGGATGTGCTTTGCTTACGTTTTGCCTCTGCTTTGCAGGTGCTTATCATGAAAGCTGCCCTTGAGCTTCTGTGGTTGAATTCATCTCTCCGTATTGTTACTTTGGTTCACATGGGAGGTGGGGGGTGGGGATTGCTGTATGATATTATCAAGAGTTTTGGCGCCATCTTGCCGGAGCTCTCTTTGCCTGTTGCTCTGCTGTCATGAAAAAAATCCTTGAACCCATCAAGTTGTTCCATGAACTGGGAGTTTTACAGGTTTTTTCTTCAAAAACAAAATAAAGATCCTATAGTGTGGGCTTCAAAATGGCAGAATACCTCCTTCAGTCCTTACCTGCTCTTAGGGAGAGGAAAGGGCAAGAAAAGAAACCCCCTAATGTTGGGGGAAAGAGGAGTTTCATCTCCTCCCCTCTGCATTCCTCTGGAGGGAGATGTCCTATAACACCCCCACCCACCCACCCCCCCGGGTTCTTCTGATTGCTCTCCAGGTCTCAGACAAGAGGAGATGAGGGCAGCAGAGTGAGGCTGATGGGTAGGCACAACAGGGCCTTTTTGATGGTGGCACTAAATTCCTTGCCCCAAGAAGTGCATCCCTGGGTTAGACCTTTTCTTTCAGGAGGATTGTAGGCTCCTTTGTCCTGGTTTGCTGGTTCGCTAATGTTGTATTGCTGGAAGCTGAATTTATTTTTCTATGTCAATTAACAACTATTAATTTGTAAGTCTTTAACTATCAATCTAGTTTTTGTGGCTGGGCAGTGATATCTTATTTACATCTTGAGTCTGTGTTAGCCACTTTTTAAAACTTTTGTTTTAGGCTGTTGAGATTATTTAGACTTCTATTTTAGATTGGTATCTAGCCTGATTTTCAGTATTTAAGAATTGCATGATGGAATCTTGGGATAAACAAACTCAAACTAGAGCTCTTTAGGGATGAGGCAGCCTATCAAATGAATGAATGAATAGAATAGAATAGAATAGAATAGAATAGAATAGAATAGAATTAAAAAACCTTTATTGGCATAAGTACACAAAATAGAGCAGATATTCAGGATAAGTTTAGGCAAAATACAAAAACTCATAAAAATTACTCACGAGAACTAAAAGCCTTAAATAAGAACCGAGCTACCATCTCTGTGATATGTGGATGTTGGTCACTGAGCAAGTAAGCTACTGTTTCGTGGTCACTTCTCTCAGGTCTCTTCTTCAACCTGGGATAAACCTAAAGAACCTGTTGTGTGTGGAGAGACCAGGTCATGGGTCTCAGTTTGTGTTTATTACATTTAAATAATTACATTCTTAGTCACAAGGGCTAAAATTTGGAGTTTTTGCAGCAGCAAGGAAGAAAACTCCCTTGAAATACCTTAAAATAGCCTCAAAGTCGAAGTGGATTATATATATTTTTATTGCAATTTGTTTTTATCACCTATTTGGTGTTGGAGTGGCATTGTTTTAATATTTGTATTGATATTTATACTTTGTAAGGTCTTAATGATTGTATAATAATTTTTATGTTGTGACCCGCCCTGAGCCCTGCAGAGATAAGGCGGAATATAAATAAAAACAAATAAATGCATTTAATCAGGAGAGGTAACCAGATCCTCAAGGCAGCTGGAGGTTCTGACCCAGCCACACCTGGAGCGTGATCACCATAAATGGCTCAACTGATTACTGTATCCAGCATGAGTTTCTGAAGGGCGAACAGAAAAATCCATCAACAGTCTTAGTTCTGTCCATCCAAGGCATCCGCAGGAAGATTTCTTGGGTACCTGAACGTTCTAAACTCACTTCTGAATTTCTCTTTCCTGCTGTTTCAGCCAGAAACCCTGTTTTGGTTTTGCTTCTCTCTTGGCTAAAAGGAATCACCGAGTCTTTGTTTTCCCAGGGGATAAATTCATCCCTGACTGTTGTGGTCCTGCAGCGAAGCTGTTGGGCCATTCCCAAACATGGCATGAGAGATGACTGGCAGAGTGGGGATGAGTCCTGGCCAATAGGAAGGCATGTGAGTGGCCTCTGCCTTGCTTTCCAGGCATTTGGGGCTCTACCTTGCTTTCCTCATGGTGCTAACCCATCCCCCCCCACCACCACACACACACAGCAGCCTAGGATTAGCTGCCCATCCTTTGGGGCCAAGCAGGGATTTTTTAAAAATTCTCCTCAAACTACCTCATGTGAGCCATATTCTTTCACCTGTTCCATGTTGTTGCTGGGGTGTGTTTATGTAATAATTAGGCCTGGTCTCTTGACTGGCTATAGGGCAGAGGTGGGATCCATCAGGTTCTCACAGGTTCCCAAGAGTAGGTTACTAATTATTTGTGTGTGCTGAGAGGGGGTTACTAATTGGCGATTTTGCCGCGTGATTTTTGCCTTAGTTACGCCCCTCCTCTCAGCAGTAGCGCGCAGAACTTGAAGCAGTCTAGCAGGAGGTACACTGGCGTGTGTGGCAGCCTGCGCCTGCGTGCATTCGTTTCCTGCTCAAGGACCGGCGCAGCAGCTGTGTCCTTGCCACAGCCCTGCCCAGGAATGCCCCGCCCCGGAATGCCCGGCCACGCCCCCATTGTGCCCCGCCCAGCCCCATTGGCGCTACGCCACAGTTTGAATCCCACCACCATGGGAACCTGTTACTGAAATTTTTGGATCCCACCACTGCCATAGGGTTGGGAGGATTATTGTTAAAAGAGGGACAGGGATTTATAGCAAGCTCTGTGAGGCATATCAGGATGAAGGACCATTCCTAACACAGCCTGTCAATCAATGGAGTGGTGGGCTGGGCTGGGCAGGGGGTATCAGCCAAGTGGCACATTGCCAGAGGGGGATGAGGCTTGGCCCCTTTCAGCAGGCCCAGAGCAATGGCACTGGGGACAGGGCTGGTCAAGTCTGGAGCCAAAGTGCAGCGACGCACACGATGGCGGTTGCAGCTTGACCTTGAAAGTATGAGCGAGTGTTGAAATGTTGGAAACTGCCTGCTGGAGAGGACAAAATGAGCCCAATGCCACAGAGGAGCAGAGCACAAGGAGGGAGGGAAGACAGTGGCCGGAGTGGAAGAGACCCTGGAATAAGTGGACCCCAGCGCCCTGAAGGAAGAAAATATGGCTACTGTAGCAACAGTACCCCTCCCACATGCCAGGCAAGGATGGGGCAGACACAGGGCAACTACAAGACAAAACCCAATTGGACCTCCTTTGAAGCTTTTCCTGTGGGAGAGCTGCTTGCAAAGAGGTCAAACAGACACAAGGGTAGTAGCAAGTAAAGTGCCCCAGGAGCAGCAAACAGCAAATGCAGTGCTCTCTGGGGTCCCCAACCCACCTCCCCTGTGGGTCCTCCCATATGATGGAATTCACCTTTTGGGAGACCGACCGACATAAGAACATAAGAACAAGCCAGCTGGATCAGACCAGAGTCCATCTAGTCCAGCTCTCTGCTACTCGCAGTGGCCCACCAGGTGCCTTTGGGAGCTCACATGCAGGATGTGAAAGCAATGGCCTTCTGCGGCTGTTGCTCCCGATCATCTGGTCTGTTAAGGCATTTGCAAGCTCAGATCAAAGAGGATCAAGATTGGTAGCCGACCAACTGACCGTGGCCCCTGAACCATCATTTGCCTATTTATTGAAGGGCACTGCACTGCAACTGTGTCCACAGTGCATGCCAGGGCTGCTCCGTGGGTCTTGATCCTGCAGGGCAATAGGCCCCCTCAGTGGTTGGCCATGTTCAGAGCGGGTGACTCAATGTCGGCAGTTGTGCTTCTTGCAGGGGAGTTATGCCAGCATGGTAACAGGTGGGGCCTGGATGATGATATCATTTAACTGAAGTTAGCTACCTGCACAATCTCGGGAGGAAAAGCGTCATTTTTTTCTTCAACATGTAGATTTGAAAATAATGTCCACAGAGCCTCACTCTTGGTTGCATAGGCAGCTGTCTGTTGTGGAAGAACAAGAAAGCTTAAGAAGTCAGGATGCAATAGCAATCAAAGGCCAATTATGCACAAGCTGTCTGGTGCCTATAGGGGTGAATGTCCGTTGTGGCAAGAGTTCTTATATAGACATATTTCTTCAAGCCTTGCTTTCACTTTCCATTCTCTCTGTAGCAAGAGAGACCACTTCTAGCATGACTTTTAATTTTCTTTGTCACCATCACAGGCAGATTTGCCAGTGAGCACAGCTTTGCCCAAATGTGTTCCCTCTGCCAGTAGCCAGCCTTCCTAGCTCCATTCTTCCCACTCCCTCACACTGCTGTCCACATCTTCCCGCTCTCCCCACCTTCCATGTTGCCAGCTCCTTCCTGCTTCTCTAAATGCTCATATCGAGATGCCGATATCTTGATATAATAATAACAGAGGTGACTTTTCCAAGGAATAGTACAAGCAGGTATTGTCGAAGGCTTTCATGGCTGGACTCAACTGGTTGTTGTGGGTTTTCCGGGCTGCGTGGTTGTGGTCTGGAAGATCTTAACGTTTTGTCTGCATCTGTGGCTGGCATCTTCAGAGGTGTATCACACCAAGAAGTCTGTTACACACTGTGTCCAGTGAGAAGGGAATGTTGGTGGGGTATATATTCTCCATGTCCCAGGGTGGGGAACCAATCAGTAAGTGTTTGGGTGGCACTTGCTATGCAAAGGTGTGGTTGACTGCATTGTATTGTGGGTGGGGTTATCAGTTCATTTACATTTGTATTCACATTTGCATTCCCTGCAGCAGCAGCAGCAGCAGCAGTATTAGTGAATGCAAACCCTACGTCTGGGTAGAGTCCATTGTCCATGAACCTAGCATGCCCTTGGCCTTCTGTTCTGGTGTTTTTAAGTACTGCCCTGGGGCAGCCAGCCGTGCCGCTTGCGCTGGCTGCCCCAGGGCAGCTCGAAGACATGGAGATGGGGGCTGCTGGACGGCCGCTTGTCCCAACTGCCCTGCACTCCAGCCAGAGGCACTGGGCGAGAACTTGAGTTTGTTCAGCCAGGGTGGCCCCTCAGTGGGTTGCTGCTTGCAGTCTGGACACTAGCTGCCTCTGCTGCCTCTACATGAGACATGAGGAGATATATCACGTGATTCTGTGGAGGTCATCCTGCTCCTGGCGCCAAAGGCTAGAGTCTCAGCGGGGGGCTCTCGGGGGATTCAAGGTTTTCTCCACCTCCTCCGAGTTGGAATAGCGCTGGGTCACCGGCCAGGTGAGCCATGCTGAACTCTTCCTCTGCTTGGCCTTGGCTCTACTTAAAGCCGAGCATGCGCTCCCAACTCGAGGAAGGGGGTTTCTCTTGTTTCAGTTCGTTTTACCCGAAGATCATAGCTCCACTCCACTTGGTCAAACCCACATCTGACTCTCAGCTGTCAGGTTGTCCCTCTGGTTCACTGATGTGGAGGTTCTCCAGGTTCAATGTGGCTGCCTCCAGGCTGGGCCTCCCCTGACTGGTAGAATAATGCCCCGGGGGTAGAGGCCGTCTCCTGCAAAGTGCCTCCAGAGACCTGCAGACCCCCCAGAGGTGATATCCTGGACCTCAACCGTTGGCCAAGGCATGAGGTCAGAATGAATGCAGAATTGTCTTAATGTCAAATCCCTTGGATCAGGACCCAATAAACTTTTGAATGGTTCAAGGATTTTATTGGCAGACTTCAGAGAACGAAGATGATTGTGGCAAAAAGGTGCCAAACAATTAATAATATGACCCACACTTCACCACCCCCACATGAGAACAGAACAGCATAGAGAAACCCAGACATTAGGCCCATCTCAGCAGTAGACACTCAAGGCCAGGCTGTTAGATAGCCAAGCACCTGCAAAAGTAACTCCACACACCTCCCCCACCCAAGCCAGGCCTGACAGGTATATGCTAAGAGTTATACCATTCAGAACAGAAACATACAATCATAGCATTTCTATGGGATTCATATTTGCAATTAACTTGAAATTAAGAAATGGGGTGAAGAGAGATAGATTGGTGAAGAGAGATAGATTCAGTGTATCATTTGAACAAAATGCACAGAGTATCGTCACAAGAAAGGTACCGTATATATTTGTGTATATATATTGTGTATATACGACCCGAATATAAGTTGAGGCACCTAATTTTACCACAAAAAACTGGGAAAACGTATTGACTCGAGCATAAATCTAGGGTGGGAAATACAGCAGCTACTGGTAAATTTCAAAAATAAAAATAGATACCAATAAAATCACATTAATTGAGGCATCAGTAGGTTAAATGTTTTTGAATATTTATTTCAAAGAAAAACAGTAAACTAGCTCTGTAAGTGGAAAAGAGGGTCAACAAAAACAATATGGTCTCAACAATAACTTTAAAAGTACAAAAACCTTAGCTCAACCAGCAACCAAGCTAAAACACAAGAGTTAAAATCCTTCAAAACTGGATTCCTCCTCATCATCTGTATGTCCAAATGTAACCCAACTTAGATTTTAAGAGGGATATTATCAGAAATGGAAAAGGAGTTCAAGTCTTTGCCAGTGTGATCCCACCTTATGACTCTTAACATTCACCAGACTTACAACAAAAGAAACTTTAAATCTGTTTTCTGTTTCATAAACAATAGTGTGCAGTATAACAATGAAATATGGCAAACCAATACAGAAACAATAATCAACATATAATAGTTCTGGCCTGCTATGCAAAACAGACAGCAGGGGCTCAGTCCTTTATCGTTCTCTCTAGCTGTGTCCTGTGGCACTATTGATGGACTTGCAGCTTTGCTATTCTTTGCTGAGCCCTCTCTCCTTATTGTCAAGCCTTCAAGGGTAGCCCTGAACTATGCAAAAACAGTTCATAACAATTGAACTCTGTAAAGTTGACTGGCTACAGACCTCTTAACAATTCTGAGGAAAATAATATTTATATAGCACCCATTATAACATTTTATAACAGGAAATCAAAATACAAACTAATAGTCACTAATACTATACTAATACACAATATCCCCTTCTCAACAATTAATACAAACATTCTCATATCTGAAATATGCAAATACAGTTGATAACAACTGAACTCTGAGGAACTGAATTCTGAAGAAATTGAGACTTTTCTTCCTTATATGGAAAAGTTGAGCTCTTTAGCTCCCTCTAATGGACCCTGGGCTACACAAACAGAGCTTCAGCTATAGCATGTACAGTTGTATATAAATACCGTATATACTTGAGTATAAGACCTGAATGTGCTGAAAAAGTCAACTTATTCACGAGTATATATGGTAATAGTCACTCAATACTTTTGATTGCCCATCTCAATTTGGAGCATGTATACATCACTCAGCAATAAGACCGAATAAAGGAATTATCTCTCACAAACCTTTAATATAGGTTTATATGGAGAACAGTATCCTAGAGAGTTGTGAATAACAAGTTACGGTGGACACATGAGTATAACCTTGAGGACAAAGCCTCAAGACTTGATAAGTAAACATCAAGAGATTAACCTGATGAAAATGCATCTCTTCTCTTTGTTTTCATAGCACAGTAAATTTAAGTCTTTGAGATGCCACAGGTTTCTTTACCAAATGTAGCAGTGGTTCCATACCTTGTTTTATATTGTCACTATTTTAATATGCTTGAAACATGAACAAGGCACAAAGAATTTTCATTGCTTTTCCAGGTTAATTTGATCCAAGGAAGTGTCAGATATGTTAGTAGAATTTGAAGCCAAAATTCGGACCAGACTTTGGCATATTTTTTACAGCTAACAATTGTATTATTATAATAATGACTTCGTGTGGGAAGTGCAATATGTTCTCTGCAATGGAGACAATGGAGACAGTTGCCGTAATGGGAGAAAAGATCCCTCATATGTCAACATCAGGGCTACCTGGTTTAGAAAGTGTGTTTGCTTTATAGTTACAACTCCATTTGAATCTCTTCCTAGGAGTAAGAACTGTAGAGGGTTAATTGGAAAACTTATTTCTTGAAGCACGGACATTTTAAAAAGCTGGAATGAGGCTTGATAATATACAGTACTGAGAAGAGGGACTGGATTTTGATAAGCATATCTTCTAAATTAATAATTCCAGTGTAAATGTCTTTAATATTCCATTTCCAAGGTATTTTACCCCTTATAGGTTACAGTGCAGACAAGAGACCTCTAGATCCATGCTGGAGATGTCAGGGTAAGCATACAGATCTCATTCATGGGCATTCAGATACAGATATTGGGGTTTGGAGTAAACAAAGAAATGACCACATATTGAATATCAAAGACAATTCAGTTATGCTATCTGAAAGATATTTCTAATAATATAGGCTTGTAGCAGCTGAACTGTGAGCTATTGCTTTCTGGGGGAAAAGCTGAAATGGCATCAATTTCTGATAGAATATGAAAAAATAGAAGGTGAAAAAAATCACACTTAATTTTGACAGAACATATTATACTACCAATCACTTTGGCTACCTGCACATAAACGTATTGAGAAATAGCTCATGTCTGTGAAGTTTTGTAACAGCAAATATCAAGACATATCTAGTTCATCCATGTGTAGTTGTTCCTATGAAATAATTTTTAAGTTATCGAAACTGCATGGGTTTCTTTCTTTCTTTCTTTCTTTCTTTCTTTCTTTCTTTCTTTCTTTCTTTCTTTCTTTCTTTCTTTCTTTCTTTCTTTCTTTCTTTCTTTCTTTCTTTCTTTCTTTCTTTCTTTCTGAGCCAGTTATTTCCTATTGGTGCTGTTGTTGATCTTTTTACCAGGACTGGAGAGGATTTTGGCTCCCTGTAGTGAAACTAACTGGACTGCTAACTTAATATCAGCCTTATGCAAGCATTTCTAGTTTTCAGGCTTTCCTAGTCTTGTGCCAAATTACACTAATAATTCTGTGAGGATCAGGGGACAGTCTCCAGGCTCTGCAAAGAACTCTGTGCTTTCCTCCTTTGATGCTTCTGGTTTTGCGTGTGGCTTTAAATGGTGCTTCAAACTCTGTTCTGCAGCTGCACACGCTATCCCTGCTCCTTTCTGGTTCAATATTCCAGTATGTCAGAATTCAGTTATAGTCATTTTGAGCAACTCTCCAAACTCCTGGCATTGCTATGTATGTAGGAAAAAAATAATGAAATATGATTTAAATATAACCAAGGAAATTGCTTGGGTTTCATGGCTATTTGTTTGGCCTTTTGCATTTTAGGCCAGGTAACAATTTCTAGGAAAGTTTATTATCCCCCACCCCACCCCCTGGGCACACAAATAATGATCTCACACATGCACATGCTCACCATCCAGATATCATTTTGAGGGTGTTTTGACACAAACTTGGCAGAGAAGATCATTTATAAGCCGACCCATCTAAGGTCATTGTTTCTATAAACTGGCACATTTATAATATCCAGCCATTTCTCTGCTGCTGTTAAAATTCTCGGCCTCATTATTGTGCTACTGAAGACCTGGGAGAAATCCTATTAAGAAAATTAAAATACTTGCCAAAGAGTTCAAGAATATTTATATCGCAGAACCACTGCAGTGCTTTAGTAAAACATGAATTGTGGAACATTTATATTTAACGAGAGTGAACACATAGCCGTTATTCATACTGTTAGCTCTAAGAAGCTCTGGCTGAAAGGCCTTTATAACGGAAGATTTTTTCAAGGTATTGTCTTTTTCCTAATTTTTTATGCCACCACCTTTGACACAGAATGGCCTTCAAAGGCAAAATCAGCAGTGACTCAGTCTTCCTTGGTTAATTTTTTTAGACAATTTAGACCTCTTCTTTATTATTTAGCATTTTCCATTTCATTTCTAAATACTTGTTGTACAGTAAGCTGGTTTAGAATTTCTCTGTATAACAATAGGTATAACCGGGAAGTTGTAAGACAACGTTATTTAAAATACGACCAAATATTGTTATCGTCTTGACAGCTCATGTAACTAGATATTTGAGAATTTATAACAAAATAGGTTCTGAAAACACAATTTCCCTGGTCTCTAAAAATGTGCTCTAAACATGTTTTAAACAAATTGTAGCTGCTCCTTTCTTCTTCTGTTTTGATCGTATGTAAGTTTCAATAATAAATTTGAATAATAATCTAATTATTTGAGTTATATAAATATATCCCTTAATTTGATGCGATTAAGATGGGACATTACAGTGAAGAAAATCTATCCACACAGCTTGATATTCCTCTCCCCCTTCATCGTTTATCTTTACAGATAATTATGTTATTTTATATAATAATTATAATCCTAAATTAGTTCATTTAACTATTAAGGGGTGGTCACCATTGTACAAGGCAAGACGTTGGGCTTGTTTGGAGCTGCTGTTTAACACATTACTATTATTATTATTATTTATTTATTTGATTTAATATACCGCCCTATCCTCGAAGGGCTCAGGGACTTCTCTCAGAAACTTGTACTATTTTAATAGGAATCTCACAGACAGATAAATCTAAAAAGATCTGCAAACTGAAATTTCAGAAGCACATTATAAACATGTTTGTAAAATAAGGTCATGTACACATTCAATGGAATTATAATTAAACAGGGTGATTTTGTTTTGTTTTTACAAAATTTCTGTCCCATGGCATAATTTTGTCTTAATGATCTTAAAATCATTGAGTCTCACAACAGAGTGATGCTTGAGGTGCCAAGCAAACAAGCCAGCTTTATCCTTCCTGTTTGGTGAAATAGCAGGAGTAGCAGCATATTGGAACAAGATAATAAAGATTATTATTAGAAACAAAATGTTCAGCCACCAAACCATTTTGCTGAATTTTACAGAAAGGTTTTAGGGACTTGTGGGGGAAATTGAGAAAAAGCCCTCTGGGGGACAACAAGATAGAAAAAGCCAACAAATATGCCAGGGTTGGGTTTTTTAAATCTGGCAACTTAATATTGGGAAAATAGCAAGTATTGCCTCTTGCAGCTGAACCATAAGAAGCTGAACCCATGATAAATCAAATCCTATATTGGATCAGATTGCGTGAGAGTTTGATTGAAGTTCATTGGGTTTTTTAAAAAAATAAGAGACATTACCTTTCCAGCCCCTGACTTGTTTTATTTTAAAACTTTTGTCCCCTTTGTCAGTTGCTAAAATGGATAAAACAATTGCACATTCCTTCTTTATGTTTCAAAAGGACACATCATGACAGAATCTTCCTCTTAAAAAAATACCCCTAATTTCATCACCTAATTTCATCACCAAGTTCTAGAATAAAAGACTCCTTTCTGCCTGCTGTGATCTTGGTTCACGCCAAGCCTTTTTATCACTTCTTCTGCCACCATGCTCCACCTTTCTCAAATTGATTCGCTTAACAACATTCACAGGTGGATTCTTATTGGGAAGTTTGCAGCAATCAGTTTGTTGTCATGTTGGCCCTTCCTATCACATTTCTGAGCATTCATTCACCTTCTTGTTAAAGAAGCAACGGGTTTGGCGTCTGCAGAAAGCCATATCGTTTGTCTGTTTGCTCTGATTTTAAAAAGTGATCCCCTTTCTTCCCTTATGCTATCTATTGTCTCTGTGTTTGTTATATATTTTATGTTCAGATTGAATCCGTGCAAGCTATATTTATTGACAGACATAAAATGTTGAAATGAAGTAGCATAAGTAGCATTTGACTTTTTGTTCTGTTTTGTTTACGTTATTGAAAGTCCCCCTTTCTCTGAGAAACTCAAGGTGGATTGTATATAGTGAACACTACAGTCACAAAAATGGGGCATTCAATAATCAAAACATTCGAATGTTAGAAGTCTGGAATCACCAGAAAGAACTGCAGCACAGCAAAAGCAATCACATGACACATTAAGCAACACAGGAATTCCATAAATAGGGTCCTACTTACAATAAGCTATAGCAGCAGTGCAGTAAACCTTTGTTAGGCATAAATAATTCTGCATACAGTATGTTTTTATGATAAACAACAATACAATGAGGAATCCAGTACACTAAGTTAGGATGAATCATACATAAACTTTCTGGAGACCTATCGTGACATCCATATGCCAATTAAAACCGCAGTGTAGACTCCTCTCCTTAATCATTTCTCCAAACAAGTCTGTAGAACCATTTTGCTGTACCGGGCAACCCTATTACTTGTGCAAAAAAGCCCTTTTAAATAATTCCATTGTGCATAGTTTATGGAAGGCCAGGAGAGCTGGGCTTTTCCCAACCTCTTAGGACAGGCCATTTCAGAAGGTGAGGGGGCCACAATGGAAAAAGCATGCGGACAGGCAGCGGGAGATTTTGCCTGTTTTTGTGACTTACTTGCCAATAACTTTGTATGATTTTGTGCTTGATGGGATTGCACCAGTACTCTAATTCCTATTGCGTTGCCTCCTTTTCTCCTCCCACCCCACACAGCCAGTGAGAAGATGCAGGTTTCAATGAGCCTGTCCAGGTAGGACTCAGAATGTAGCAGAAGCCCCTGTGTAGAAAGGCCCTTGAACCCTCTGGTGCAGGTGAAGTCCTGCTCCCTTTTGCTAGCAGGAAGCCAGTCGCAGGGCACACAAAGTCCCCCACCTCACTACAGACCAGTTGCTAACACCTGGCCGCACTCCAAGCACCAGTATTTTGAATGCAGAAAAATGGTCAGTCGTGTAGAAGTAAATAGCATACTTTAAAAAAAACCCTTACCAGTTGGTGTTCCTCTGAGTCTGTTTGACGCACATCCCTGCCCAGGGCTGTCAATCTGCCTCTTAACAGTGCCAGCCGAGCAGAGCTACACCAAATCAGGTCCACCGAAGTCCAGGGGTTTTGAACGGGGGTCACTCTTTTTGGGATGGCCCTGCAAGTCCCCTGAACTGGAATTCAGGCTTTTTGAGAACTCATATATCATTGCCCTTTTAAAAAGAAAGCACATCAAACAATCCTAATGAATTTTAATTAACAGGGGAAAAACACTCCATTTTATTCTGCCTCGGGAAGCCTTTTTATAATCTCCGAGATTTTTATACATTGTACAAATGCCAGTTCAGAAGCAGCAAGAACCAGGTTCAGATGCCAACTTGGTCGTGACACTTGCGAAGGGATCACTTTCTCTCACCGTAACACACACTACAAGCTTGCTGTAAAGATAAAATAGAAGATGATAAAACTATCTGTGCCGCTTCAAATTCTTGAGACAAGGGCAGGCTGAGGCTGTAATAGAGGGCTTTTTAATTTAATTTTTTTAATTGTATAGAATGTTTATATAACCGTTACATACCATACATTTTTCTAACTATACATTTCCCCCCCCCCTTTCCCCCTCCTTTCTTCCCCCTCTTCTTTTTCTCTGTTGTTCAAGCAAGCAGCAGAAGATCCATTCTTCTTATTCTCTTCTTCCAAAATTCTTCGTTCAATCTGGCTTCTCTCATCCAGGTCACAAACACTGTCCATATCTTCGTAATATCTCTTAATTTCTCTTGCCACGGCATATTTTTTGCCATCATCTCAAAAATGTCTAACTGTATTTGTTCCCATACATATTCCAACCATTCTGAGATTGTCCATTTCTTATTATCTTTCCAGCCCAGTGCTATCACTGCATGTGCGGCTCTAATCATAATTTTGTACATTGGTCCCAGAGTTCTATTTACCTTTTTATCTTCTGTTATTCCTACCATTAATAAATCATTATTTATATCGATTTTCACTTTTACTAATTGTTCTATATACTTCAAAAAAAATTTCCCAAAACTTTTTTACCTCTTTACATTCTATCCACATATGGATGTAGTATGCTCCCTGTTCACCACAATGCCAACATCTTGGGCTCAATCCCTTAATCATATAAGCTAGCTGTATTGGGGTTCTATACCATTTAAGTATTACCTTTCTTTCCAGTTCCACATATTTTTCAATCTTTATCTTATACTATCCATGATTCTTTCCATTTTTTCAGCATCAGTTTTTCTTTCTCCTACTTTTGCTTCAACATTCTCAGCATAAAATCCTTATCTTCCAACATATATTTACAAACTAATCCCAATATTTTTCCTTTTAGCATTTCATGGCTCTTCAGCCATTGAATTATTATACAATCACCTTTTATTCTAAATTTCTTTAATCTTTCCCAAATCCCTCTTAATACCAGCCAATTCTCTTTCCCTCCAATTTCTATTAGATTTTGTAATGATATAACCTCTCCTTCGTGGACTAGATCTGCCACTTTTTGTATTCCTTTTTCCTTCAAGTTTTTTATAGTTTTCCATCCTTCTTTTCCAATCACACTTGCCACTGGAGCACTGTCTAGGATGCCAGGCATCCATTTGCTTCTCCATTTTTCCCATATTTCCATAATTACTTTTCTTGGGCCTATAACTCTTTGTTTTACGTTTTTATAATCATTTGTATAAATACCATATTTGCCTATTCCTTCGTTTACTTCATTTTCAAACTTTATCCATTTTTCTATATTATCTTCTTTTATGTCCATAAAACTTTTGATCTGGAACGCCTCAAAATATTCCTGTGTCTTCGGTATTCCCCATCCTAAAAGTTTATTTGGCATATATACTACTTTGTTCATTACTCTTGCATTTTTCTTATCAAACACCCATGCTTTCAGATTCCCATCCCATTCCTCAAATTGTTTTTAGCAATCTTCATAGGTAATGTTCTAAATTGTAACAGATGGCTTTGTTCAGTTTATATTTTTATGTACAATATTTTTAACCAATGAACATTCAACAATGTTGCATTTTGTGGAATATGTGCGATGTCCATAAAAGATTAGCAGAATTTAAAAGATGTCTATCAGTCTTGGCAGAAAATTACAGGGAAATTTTAATTTAAACCATGGAAAATTGTTATAATTGTTTAGAAGAAATTTTCTTTTAAGTTTATTTCTCAATAATTTATATTTTACAGGAGAAAATAAAAGATATACAAAACATCTAAATAATACCAAAAACTCAAAGCATCGTATTTAAGGAACTTGTGTCATTGGAAAGATAATTTATATGTGAACAATATAAGTTATAGCACCACGTTATATTCTTAAACATATCTGTCCTGTTTTCAGCTGCATTCAACCTCTGTTGCATTGACTAAAGTTTGTTTACCTTGGTTAGGAAGCTCTGTGTGGACACAGCATTGGAATGGGGGGGGGGGGCAGTAAATAATTTGCTTCTACAATTACAACCTGCTTTCCTGCTGCCTGTCAGCTTGGCAAAGTACAGCTTAGAAGGTGCAGTTATCACCTGCACAGGTAAACCAAGATAGCAGCAGGGCTGATTTGTGGAAAAGAACGGTCATACTAACAATAGGGCATTTGAAGAATCATGCTTTGTGGTTACTTGATGAGCAAATTATTGACTGTGGTTGTAGTTTTAAGTATCTTGGTTTGGGTTTGTTTGTTTTTAAGTTTTTAAGTTTTCAAGAAAGAGGCAATTGAAATTCTCACCAGCTGATACCAAACTGAAATCTCTGTAATCCCTGCAAATTAGCTGTTCTGCTTTGGCAAGAAATAAAGGAGAAATTAGACTATGTACAAAGAAAGCCCTCTCCAATGGTCAAATGGCATTGATGAAGGTGGAACAGAAATTGTTTGAAGACTTGGCCAGTCCAGATGATTTAACTACAATAGTCTAATTTCCTGTGAAATACATATATTATATAGAGCATTGCAAAATTTATTGCTGTTCCCTAAATGGCAAATGGAATTTGTTGAAATGGAGTAGATTGTAAAAATCCCTTAACACGGTAATATTCTGGTGGGCTTTTATGTAGAAAAATGTATTGGATTTTATTTCATTCTGCGTTTTACTAATATGTATATGCCTTCTGTAAATGTACCTTCTGAAGTGGTATAAATCTGTTGAGTCACACTTACTTCTGAGTAGACACGCTTAGAATTATTCAGGCCAATCTGTATTTTAACAGGCAGTTGCCAAGACTAAAAGTTGAATATGTTCTTTGACTTAGAACTATAACTGAATTCTCCCTCCTCACTGCAATTTTCCTGGGACCAGGTCTGTGAAGACTGTGCATGAGATAAAAACCATCTTATTTTCCCAGAGATCTGTGAACTGATTTGGAAGACGATTGGTTTCCTTGTATTGGTTGTTCAATCTTACTTGTTTTACCACTTTGATAGCCCTGTCTTATGAGCACAACTTGATTGCTCCTGCTTTTTAAAAACCATGCATTTATGCTGTACTTTTTACATTTCATGATTTCATGCTTTTGGTTTGGTATCACTGGTTTGATTTTTTTTAAGTTTCTGTAAAATGCATTATCAGTTTTAACTGTAAGCATAGGATTAAAATGTTCTCAATAAATTAATAATGTACTGTAATCTTCATAAGCATAAGCATATGCATTTTATTGTCATTGTGCACGCACAACGAAATTTACAGAACTTCATTCTGAAGTTCTACAAGGATTTGAAGGAAAACTGACCAAAAAGGTAGTAAGCGTGCCGTTTAAATGATCAAGATGCAAAGGTGAATGAACAAATTATTTGATTTATTATTTTAGAAGTCATTTTCAATCCCTTCTGATGACATCTTGAAAAATGAAAATGACTGGCGTTTCTGACTTTAAATTAATGGTATATATAATAATTTCCCATCCTTACAAGCCACTACTTATATAAACCCACACTTCCCCTGCCCCCCAATTTTCAACCACATCTCAATCTGTATTTCAGGGATCTTTGCTAAATAAAGGTACAATTTTCTTATAATTGGTTGTGATTAATTTACTCTGTACTCCAAACTCCCCATTTGCATTCCCCACCCTTTAAATGGGTTCCTGTATTTCTGGCTCATTTTTGTAGCTCAATTTGATGAATCCAAGTTTGGGGCTGGATTGGCCAAAGGTGAAGATTGAAACAGACATATTGAAGGGCAAAAGTGTGAGGTAGTGACATGTCTGCAGAACAAGAAATAAGGCTCTACAACAGCTGTGTGGTATCAACTTTGCTTGATGCTGCAAAGACCTGGAGCATTACGCAAGCAGACAAGAAAAGATTTGATGCATTTGCTGGCAGGTGTTTAGGGAGGATGTATAATGTCAAACAGCACACTATGCTGGGGACATCGAGTTTCAAAAGATAAAAGGAAATGGAATTATATACTTCCTAACAAGACTGAAACTATGGAGGGATATGATATCTAGTGCTGAGAGTGGACTTTGAGCAACAACCTTTAATGGCTAAAAGTGTGGCTCACAACTGAATGATCAGTTGTGCTTTAACATCTGGCAAATCTAGTTTGGCCATGTAGAAAGCAGGAACCATCAGGGCAGAAGAGGAACCTTAGCAAAAGTCCATCCAGGCCAGCCGTTCTGTTTCCAGATAGATGCTGGGATGCTTTCGAGAGGGGAATGATGGAGCGGCTCTCCCCTGTTGTTTGCTCCCAGGGATTGGACGCTCAGACTCCCTTTCTGGAGTCTGCCTCACTCCAACTCTCCCCAGAGGAAAAAAATAAAGCCCCCGACAAAACAAATGGAGGGAAACTCTGTGAGAGAGTTTTGGCTTTTACTCAGATAGACACCACCCTTTGTAGGCACACAGGAAAATAGACTGGAACCTTTTGGTAACGTGAAACAGAATTTGTAAAGTTTATTTGGCTAGAAATGCAGGCTTCTCAGTTGACTTGAGAGGTTTTAAACGCTTGTTGGTTACAGAAAGTGAAACTTCTTTCTTGAGAGGTTATTCAGTCAGTTACACTAAAGTTTTCTGTTTGGTCACACTCAGGTGGCCACTATACTCCTTCTCTTAAAGAGGCTCTGGTTCTTAAGCTTTATCATACACACAGGTTCTGATTTACTTCAGCTTTCTCTCGCAGAGGTTTCAGCTTTTAGTTGTTACACACACAGACACTAGATTCTCTCTGATCCACACCCTTTTTAGTTCACACAACCACCCAAGTCTTAAGACTGGAAGGACTCTGGCTTAACACTCGCCACCTTCCCTTTGGCTCATTCCGCACATGCAGAATAATGCACTTTCAAACTGCTTTCAATGCTCTTTGAAGCTGTGCGGAATGGCAAAATCCACTTGCAAACAGTTGTGAAAGTGGTTTGAAAACGCATTATTTTGCGTGTGCGGAAGGGGCCTTTCAGTCCCCTGTTAAGGCCTAACTGCCCCCTTTATGGACTGGTCTTCTCCTGACTGGGTTTTGAACTGAGGTTGGACAGACACTAGTCTGGACAGCCAAGCTGCCAAGCACCTGAGTGGCGGATTCACCTTCCACCAAGCCCAGGGCTTTCCCTCACACTCTATCAAGCCTCCTCAGCCTGACTAGTCAGTCTGACTTCTGGTCAGAACACACAAGCAGCGACAGATCTCCCTTCCTGATCTGCTCTCTCTGCTTTGGGTCTTGGTCCAAGCACGAACCAAGGAAAAAGAACCCTCAACACCCCTGCTGCCTCCTTTTCTTCTCCCTGGCAATTTCCTCCAGCCAATCAGGACTGGGCAGGACTTAACTCTTTCACGGCAGTCTCTCCCTGGAAACCACTTCCCAAATATGGGCATTTGTCACAGGTACATAGATTTGTGGGCGGTACTTCATTAACAAGATGTCACCTTGTCAGATACATGGAAAACAGCAATGCTTTTACTCCAAAGAGTTAATCCAAAGAGAAAAGTAATGGGCATGAATATGATACAAAACATCAAACATGCAGACATGCATTTTTCTAGTTCTCAGAAAATACTCAATGCAAAGATATTTTCCATTAAATTCAAGGAGTATTTCTATCTTGAATGAAAAGGGGAAGGGGGAACGTAAGTGTATATTTGGCTCTGTATTGCCCCCATTACAGGGATGCCAGTTAGGTTTACTTTGAAAAGGCAAAATTCTGTGTGATGAGCCTAGAATTAATGGGTGCAGGAAGGAAAAATTATGCCTTTCCTCGCTGGGGAAGTCCTTTTGACCAAGAGTTCCCTGGAAATTGCCCTAGTAATTCAATGCCACCACTCAGGACCTCCTGAGAGCCTCTAGACTGACCATGGAGGCTGGGTTCCAGCTCAGTACTAGAACAATAACAAAATAACGTACAACCAACCTGGCACCTCCCATGCAGTTTAAGAGATGGGGAAGAGAGTGAGAGGAATATCCCAGAGAAATTGATTCCTCTAAGTTAAGTAAATACGGCTTTATAAAAAGGTTTATTGTGAAAAGAGAAAAGGGGAAAATATTGGTTGGGTTTAAAAGGGTGCAAAAAAGACTAAACAAGAACAAGGAAAACACACATCAAGAAGTTGAGGGAGTCCTTAACCCCTACCCGAATTCTTGTGGACACAGTTTTCACGGAAGACTGTAAACCAGACAGACCTATTATCAAATGCTGGGATCAGCTACAATTCACTGCCAAGTATAACCTTGATATCCTATGAAGCCCAACCTGAGAAAAAAGGGACGCCCACCTGAAAGTGAGAGGATCTGCCTGACACATGATCTCCTTCTCCCCCCTCGGAGCTTCATACAGTGCCCCTCCTGAGGTCATACACATTCACATCTGGTTAACAACAGCCCAGCCCTGAGAAAGCACACCTGGCTCCTTTCCGACAATGAACTTGTGAAGGTTCACGCCTTAAACTCATCAGCAAATCTGCCCCACCCTGCAGCCTCTTTCTATAAGGACAAGGAACATTAACCTTCTCCTAGAAACCTCCTGTCCAACAATTAAAGGTTGTCAAGCTTCCTGGGTTCCTTTGTTTCAAACTCATCAGTTCTGCCCCAAACTCATCAAGCCTTGCATACTCACAGGTTCGGTCTCATTGCACCCTTTCCAGTGGCATTGTCCGTGGCTGGGAAAGGAAGTTTGTATTGTCCCCAAAATTGCCCATCTCATCATTTTTCCTCTAAAGAGAGCCCGCAAAGCCCTTTAAGTCCTTTGCTCTTGGCCTGCCTCCTTGTGCCTGACGTGGCACTCTCTCAGACATCTCTATTTCTGGAACAGTAATTATGCCCCACTCCCCAAATACCCCTTTTATTCCTTAGGCCTCTTAAAATCTGTGTGTTTTTATTTTGATCTTTCAATAAAATTGTAATTCATTTTGTCGTTATCTTTTTATTTTTTAATAATTTTATTGAATTTTCATAAACATACACCTTGTTATCTTGATTTTGAGTGATTTTCTTGGGGAACCAATCTTGGTATACAAAAGTGTATGATGTCTTACCCATCTCTCACATAGCTGGTCTGCCTCTAGCTAAGTTCCCCCCCCCCCACTGTTGCAAGAGGTAGACCCAACCCATGTGAGTCACAGAGTCAAGGGGAAATCCCAAATGTACAGATGTTTATCCTAAATGGAGTTAGATCTAAGCCAGCCTCCTTTTTAAGAGTGACAGGCGAATTTTCCCAGTCCCACACATATCCCCCATGTCTGATGTCAGAGGCTACTTTTACCAATCAGGGCCATATCTGTTGAGTTCTCTAGATTTCCCAATAAAGCAGACTCAATTGCAAACAAATTCCATGTATTGACAGAAAATCAGAAGAGTTGCACTCTGGACTCCTGGATTCATTATCCATTCTGAAAATAGATATGAAAACCCCAGCAAAAACTACTTCAGCCCCTCCTCCAAGTCCCAGTTATCCAGCAGTGGTTCTTCTCAGGTTTCATACAGCTGTGCATCCCTCACAGGTCTCAGATAACTGCTCTGAAGTTCTCATGATAAGGTCATTCCTTAACAAGCACAACATGGCCAAAGCAGCCCAGGTAAGAAAGCAAAAGTCAGCATACTAAGTACAGACGGACCATTTCACAAATGCTACCTCTCCTGCTCCCAGCTGGAAACTCATGCCAGGACCAAACAATCAGGTCTTGACAGCATCCCATCTAGTCCCACCTCCATCAAGCACCTGGTAATGGCTCTGAACTTCCACAACAAATCGAGGATCTGGTCTAAACCAAATCATTTTCTGTTCAAAAGGGATTAAGTCTGCCAGGATGGTCCAATGTGGAATGGAACAGAATACAGTGAAGATAATCTAAGGTCCTAGATGCAGAGGTGGGATCCAGCAGGTTCTCACCAGTTCCCAAGAGTGGGTTATTAATTATTTGTGTGTGCCGAGAGGGGGTTACTAATTGGGTCTGCTTTTCTGTTAGAAATTCCATTAGGTCCAAAAATCATGAAGTCCTGTTGTTTCCTATGTGGCTGGTTAGTGAAGGTAGAAAACGGGATAATTCTCCCTGTTGGGCTGTTTTAAAAACATGTTTTAGAAATATGGTAAAGTTCCTTGTTTGAGGAAAGTATCCTTCTTTTGATTTCTAGAAACAAAATTAAGTATTTGAAAGTATTAAGTATTTGACAGGCAGTCAATTGAAGGAGAAGTAGTTATTTCTGTTGGCAGTAGACGATAGGACATGCTATAATGAGTTTAAATTATGGACAGAAAGATACCAGCTGGAAATTAGGAACTTTTTTTTACAGTAAGAGTTTTTTACAGTAACAGAGAAATTATTAATGCCCCGACCCTGGAATGCCCAGCCACGCCCCGTCGTGCCCTGCCCAGCCCCATTGGCGCTACGCCACTGTTTGAATCCCACCACCATGGGAACCTGTTACTAAATTTTTTGGATCCCACCACTGCCTAGATGCTCCAGGTGGCACTCCTGAGCCGTACCAAGTTTCCATATACAATGCTGGGGCAGCCGGGGTCTGGTTTGCAGCAAGTTAACTGCAGAAGTAGCTGCCTCAGGCCAGTGGTTTATTACTGTCGTTTGCCTAGTCGATCAGTTCTGTAATCCTGTCCTGCTTCATTGTTTATTGGATGTTTTATGCCATCCGGTTGAATTTTCTTTTATATTTTGTAATCTACCTTGAGTCTTGGTGAGCTGTAGATAAAGAAACAAATAACAAATAAATTGAATAATATATTAAGAGACTGCAGATCGACATGCTGGTCTAAAGGAAAGCCCTAACACAAAAGCCATGTCATCCTTAGGCCCAAGCAAAACAGCAGAAAGTATTGTGCAAATTTTGCATTTTCCAGAATGTCTTATCAAGGTGGATTGCAAAGAAATGGGGGGGGGGGGGCAACAACAAGAAGGTAGCAAAGTCACATAGATGTGCATCTTGTCTTCAGTCCCAGACTTTCAGACCTTCCACACACGCAAAATAATGTGTTTTCAAACCACGTTCACAACTGTTTGCAAGTGGATTTTGCTATTCCGCACAGCTTCAAAGAGCACTGAAAGCAGTTTGAAAGTGCATTATTCTGCATGCGCGGAATGAGCCTTTGACTTGATTGCATGGTGCAAGGTGGGGATGTAACTGAAGGAGGCCTTCAACCTCCTGGAAAGACAGAGGGGAAAAACTTGCCAGTTCACCTGTGACTGAACTCCTTGAATGAAAATATGATGTCCGTGCAAAAATTACAAACAAAGCCTCCTCTGTCTCCCTCATTTTTGGACACTTCTTCTGCATTTATCACAACTGCTGCAAGCTCTTAAATGGCAAAGAAAAGAAGGCAGTGTTTCACCATCTGGGATGCTCTCTGTGTTCCTTACAGCAGCATCCCGGGGGATTTGTTAATGGCTTCAGTGTTGCCTGGATTCAATAAATGTGTGCATGCTGCACATTCTTGTATTGCCTACCCCAAAGGTCACTTATAGAAGGCATCTGACTGCTCAGGCACACTGACTGGCAAGTAGTTCCAGCTGGATTAGTCACTGGAATGACCTGACCATGACCCTTATGTGACAGGGCGGGAAACGGGAGCGCCCCAGAAGGCAGTGCAGCAGCGCGGGAGGCTGCCGCACTGCCTTCTGGGGCGCTTCCCTGTTTCCTGCCCTGTCACAGGGAGAGCCCCAGAAGGCAAAATCCTGCCCTGTCACAGGGAGCGCCCCAGAAGGCAAAATCGGGACAATTAAAAAACCCTGCGGGACGTGGGACAGATCGGTTTAAGGCGGGACTGTCCCACCAAAAGCGGGACGTCTGGTCACCTTACCTTATGCCCAGTGATGGGATTCAGCAGGTTCGCACTACTTCGGCAGAACCCGTTGTTAAAATGGTGCTTGTAAACAACCAGTTGTTAAATTAGTTGAATCCCACCACTGGAACCGGTTGTTAAATTAGTTGAATCCCACCACTGCTTATGCTGCCTTTTGCATCACAAGATGCAGTAAACAGCTTACATATTTATTTTATTTCCCAAGGCACCACTGGTCCATGACCCTGTCGCCCAAGTGGCTACTGCACGGGTTCACATCTGCTGGGCACAGCATTCAAGCTGAACTTTGTGCATAAACAGGGAAGCAGCCCAGAGAAAGGCTTGACTCCCGTGTAAACGAGAAGCACAAAAACAGCAGTCATGTTTACAAGCAAGTTCTCAGCTTCCCTGCTATCATGGGGCAAAGTCCCAGCATCTTGGGAGACTGGCAGGCCAAGCACAAGGCTGTGTCTGTTCCACGTGAGTTTGCGAAGGTTTTCAAGAGTTTTGACAAGGGCTCGCCTTTTACTTAGAGGTATTTTTCATGGCTTGGCAGATGGAGCCAAGTGCCCACAGAAAGCTGACATGGAGCTCAGAAGCAGTTGTAGAACCTTTCAAAAATAACCCCTTTGTGTATATGAAACACCAAAACTTTGATGTAAATGGGAGTGATGCTTCAGTTGGAGTTCAGCGACAAGAAAACAAGAAAAAAAGTTGAAGAAGGCAGAATAGGAGGGAACATATACAATATTCAATGTATTGGGACAACAATCTGCTGCAGGAAGGCACGTTTTTGCTAATTCCAGATTTAAAAATAGGCTAATCTGGATTGCACTCAAGGAGAATATGGTTGTCAGTTGTCCCATCTGTGTGGACAAACTCCCATCCCTACAGCCCTTTTTTTTCTGCAGAAGCGCAGTGGGTGGAAGGCAGGGCACGACGAGGTCTCTCCTGCTTCCATGTGCTTGGGACCCCAATTTCCCCATAACCACCACCGTTTTGAAGGTAAGAGGCAGTCCCACATTAATGTCTCATCAAATCAGACTATTAGGAAGTGCATGGCTTGATGATGGCAGGGAGGGGGATCTTTTATTACCTGGAGAGGTGTGGAGTAGGGGACTGATCAGAATTTTCTGCCCTCCAAGACTTCTGGATGTGCTCTGAGTCCTGGCATCTCTGTTGGATGTCCAGCTGACAGAGATGGCTCTCCTGTCAAAGCTCTGCTTGATCTGTGGAATGCAGAGATGAGGCAAACAGTGGGTCCAACAATGGCTCCTGAGCAGTGGTGGGATCCAAAAATTTTAGTAACAGGTTCCCATTGTGGTGGGATTCAAACTGTGGCGTAGCACCAATGGGGCTGGGCGGGGCATGATGGGAACATGGCCGGGCATTCCGGGGGCAGGGCATTCCTGGGCGGGGCTGTGGCAAGGACGCAGCCGCTGCGCCAGTCCTTGGGCGGGAAACGAATTCACGCAGGTGCAGGCTGCCATGCACGCCGGTGCACCTCCTGCTAGACTGCTTCAAGTTCTGCCCGCTACTGCTGAGAGGAGGGGCGTAACTAAGGCAAAAATCACGTGGCAAAATCACCAATTAATAACCCCCTCTCAGCACACACAAATAATTAGTAACCTACTCTCGGGAACCTGTGAAAACCTGCTGGATCCCACCTCTGCTCCTGAGCACCCTCTATTTGGGGACCTCAGAATGTTCCGTGGTTGCCTGCGGGTCTCAGATTCTGGGCATCTGGTTAGAGCACAAGTGAAGAAAAACTCCTGACAAATGCAATCAAACTCAAGGATGAGTTGCTCAACTTACTGTGTGGTGGGGATGCTGGTGAAGTGGGCTCACTGCTTTGTGACTGTTGTGTGTGCAGGAAGCTGCTTGCCCACCTCCCTTCACTCAACACCCTGGGACGGCAAGGGTCCCCACCCAATGGGTGTCCCAGAAAAGATGATAGAAAGGGGTCTGGGAAGCCAGGTGTGCAAATCAGACATTGTCAGGCTGGAGCCTGGCATCCATAAGGACTCCAACGAGGGGCGGGGGGAGAAGGGTGGTGAGGGAAAGTTACTTTCGCTTTTGGCTAATCTAGTGTTACAAAGTAGCAATGCCTGGGACTCAGGGGCAGAGCGAGGGGAAACTGCGCCAGGGGCATGTGCTCACCCTGCGCTCTTGCATTGCCCGCTCCCGCCCTGCCCCAGAGCACCCTCGCTACGCCCTCTCTGTGGCCCGGCCATGCCCCTGCTGTGACTCCACCCAGGGCATCACACACATCCCCCCGGGCGCAACGCCATTGCTGGGACTTTTTCTCTGTGTTCCTGACCTTGAGTCTGTCTTGCATTCCTTTCTGTAGAGCTGCGGGTAGTGTGGGATGGAGGTGTGGAATTGGGAGGGGGAAAGACCAAGGGCGGGGTTGAGATACATGGGTTATTTGAAGCAGTTCTCAGAACTGGCTTCTTCTGTCTTGCCAATCATTGTCTATCAACTCTTCTAAACCAAGAGTTGCAGAGTCTGAATTGGCCCATAGAACCGGGGCTTGATATTCATCATCTGGTTGTCGCTTGTGGTGAGCAAAAATCACTTCCACAGGACAAAATAGAAGTTTTTCATAAATTGGGAGAGAGTAGCATCCATGCCCTTAGCAGACCAGGTGCTCGGGAGCAGCAGCAGCAGGCCGTTGCTTTCACATCCTGCATGTGAGCTCCCAAAGGCACCTGGTGGGCCACTGCAAGTAGCAGAATGCTGGACTAGATGGACTCTGGTCTGATCCAGCAGGCTAGTTCTTATGTTCTTATGCCCCCTCCTACCTAAACAGGGTCCCCAGGTGGCAAACATTAAAACATGAAAGAAGCATTTAAAATAAAATAAAATTACTGTCCACCAGTACGTACCCCAAGATCTTGTTGTGTATCTCCCATCCAGTGGCTATGTTTCTCATCCATGGCTATGTTCCTCATTTGAGTTACCCAGATGTAGAACGTGGCACTTATCCTTCTTAAATTGCATCTTGTTCCCATCCGCCCACTTTTCCAGATAATGTTCAATTCTGTCTCTATCTTCTGGAGTGTTCCCTGCTCCTTCCAATTTGGTGTCATCCCTCCACACCCTCATCCAGATCATTTATAAAAATATTGAAAAGTACTGGACTCAGAATTGAGCCCTGTGTTACTTCCCTCCATTCTGATGGGAAAGCCATTGAGAAATACTTTCTGAGTGTGGTTCACCTAACTATACTAGAGTTCACTCCAAAGTCCTCTCCAATTTACTGATCAGGACATCATGGGGAACCCTGTCTAGGGCCCCTTCCGCACATGCAAAGTAATGCGTTTTCAAACCACTTTCACAACTGTTTGCAAGTGGATTTTGCTATTCCGCACAGCTTTAAAGAGCACTGAAAGCAGTTTGAAAGTGCATTATTCTGCATGTGCGGAATGAGCCAAAGTCTTTACTGAAATGCAGTTAAACAACATCAACAGTCTTCCCCAAGCCAGTTAGTTCTTTTTTTCTTTCTTTAGTCTTTATTTGGCATAAAACAAATAAAATAAAATCCTGTCAAAAATACAAAATTTATAATAAAAGCAGTATTGAGATACAAAATACATAGCATAAGTGTAGGCTACTGGATATACGTCACTTCCAATAAAAATTTTGCTACCATTTCACAAGTTGTGAGATCAGAATTATCCAGTAAAAAAAGGAGTCTGCATGGAACATCCGTTTCATCAGGAATCAGAGAAAACATATTAGAATATTTTAATCTAATATTTGCGGACTTAGGGCAGCAGAACAATTGATGTATCAATGTTTCAATTTGTTGTTCATTACAAGAGCACACCCTTTAACTAATTTGAATCTACCATGAAATAAAGCAGAGGGGAAGACATTAAAATGAGCAAGTGTAAAGGCTCTTCTCTGATTAGGATTAGTTAAAAGATACAGGTAGGGAGCCATCCTATTTTGGTGTAAGGGAATTGAGAGATGTAGGGGTGAACAAGTTTTCCTAGCAGCCCTGGTTAAATTGATCCATTCTCTTTCCAAAATTTTTTGTCTTAATAAATTATAGGATTCTAAACTGGATAAAAGGGAGAGTAGAGAGGCATGCCAAGTGATTCGATCTTTTGTTATTTCCACATTAAGCTTCAGTTTCCCCATAGTTAGCAAGGGTTTAGTTCATTGTTAAGTCTTCTAAGGGAGGGAATTTTAGTTAGCCCCTGTCCCTTTAAGGCATTTCCCCAGTCTTCTTTATTTTACCCAGCAATCCCCTGTTTTAGCTCTAGCCAGTCAGTCAGAGCAAGGTGCCAAGGGTAGCTGGAGACTGTAATATTCGTGACGTATATGGTGGCCCATAGTAGTCTATGGTGATATACAGACCACAAGTTAAGGTTAACAGGAATTAGAACCAGACAAAGACTGAAAGAACTAAAAGGAAGCAAGACACAGTGAACTTTCTTGAAAGCAACCAAGAGAAGACACAGTCTACAGCTTCAAATCTGCTCAAGACAAGCAAGTACTTTGATTTAGACCAGGGGTAGGGAACCTGCGGCTCTCCAGATGTTCAGGAACTACAATTCCCATCAGCCTCTGTCAGGATGGCCAATTGGCCATGCTGGTAGGGGCTGATGGGAATTGTAGTTCCTGAACATCTGGAGAGCCGCAGGTTCCCTACCCCTGATTTAGACAGACCCAAGGGAGGAGTTAGGGTCTTAATTCTCCTAAGTAATAAACCTATTGTTGGACTGTTGAACCTGGCTTGTGTCTCCCCCACTCTGTCCTAGCCAAGTACAGGGCACCAAAAACAGATTCACTTGGGGGGCAGAACACAACCCTTCCCCCCCATCCAGCTAATACCTTTCTGCCTATAAGTTAAACCCATGGTTGTGAGTCCTATCCTCTGCTGCCAACAGGCATGCTGAGTTGTTCACTCCAGTAAGAACACAGAACCCAAAGGTTTTATGTGTAGCCTAATATTGAAAACTATTTCACAAGCTGCTGTGTTCTGTTTCCTCTCCGTCGCACAGTTGCAGATAGTATTGGCAAGCTACCATCATTTTTCTGGTCAGGCAGCAAAATTAAGTTCTCTCCAGGAGTTAGCAGACTCCAGATTCTACCAAGCTGTACCCATCACTCTGACAGAGAACAACATCCGTTCATATAAACTGGACAAAAAGGTCATTTAACATATCCCTTGAGGTTCTATTCATCACTTGCCAAATTCCTCTAGACACCATCTTTATTTGTCAGGTTCTAACCTGGCACGGCCACGGGAGGCCACTGCCTTTGAAATCAAACGTATGAACAAAAGGTGCTAAGACCAATGCATAACCTTTTGATTTCTTTCCTGTGCCCCCTTTCTTATGCATATAAATGTAGTCTAGTAATTAGCGGATGCTTCTGGCCTAGGAACAGGTATTCAACACCCATTTCCCATTAATTGTCACCTTTGTAAAGCAAACCTGACATGGGAAAAAAATTGCTTTTTTGAAGGAAAGCAAGCTGTTCTAAAACTACCACCCCAGAAAAGAAAAGCGCCTTTCAGAACACACAGGCGATTTGACTTTATAGCTCGACTGATGTAAAGGTTAATGTAGGGAAAATAGAATCTTTTCATAAAATATACACATGACTTTTGATTCCTGTTTGTAAAAGAAATTTGATTTGGCAGATCTGAGAAGCACAAACTGTGCTGCTTAAAATGCTGGGTTAGTTTCACTCATGGAAAGTTTTATTTTAAAAAAAGAACACAAACGTGGTAATACAAACTGTGACTCAATAAAGACATCCTCAGATGATGAATTGGCAACAGCCAGCATTTCCCCCATAAAAGCCTGCCTCTGGGAATTCTTACTGCATAACTCAAAATGACATACCTTTCGGCCGTATTTTGTCTTAAAATAAAAAGAGAGAAGTTATGTTCACGGAGTACTTTTTTTCTTTTTTTTGCCTCTTTTGAGCTGCCATAATCAGAAACAGAGCCTTCCATGAAAGGAAAACATAATTTTTAAAGTCTTTTTCTTCTTTAAAAGTACAGTTTGTGGTGCCCTCACATCAGTCTAGCATAAATGAAGTTTCCTGTTTGCACTATAGTTTTAAGAGCTCCTGGGATGGAAAATGTGTTGGAATTCGGTACCACTGCAGGAATTGTTCTTGGACTCTGCTGCCATTTTGTACATCAGTCCTGGGATGTTGTGATGGGTGCCGCAGGTCAGTCCCTTGGCGCCCTGCTAGCACCTTGCTCCTTTTCCCCCTTTGCCCTCTATTGCCCAGCCTCTACTGCCTGCTTTTCTATCCATTCCTTTGCTGCCTCTCCCAAGAGTCTTTCCTCCTCCCTCTCTGCCCTTAACTTCTCCCCTCTCCATTTTAGCTGGTTCAGAGGTTCAGTGGGTGAAGAAATTGTAGTGGTGGAGACAAGCTTTGCAGTGGAAGTCAAACACCCCCCATGGAGCTAGGCAGTGGAGGCAACTGATGGAGCGTACCATTTGTCTCCATGAAGGGGTGCTTGTTTGAAATTGTCTCACAACCTCAACAGCTCTACTACCAGAAGAGAAAATATATGTCAGCAGTAGCAGGAAATGCCAGCCTCGCTATTTATTTTATTTCAACCGTGTCTCTTATCAGGAAGACATGATAATCACACCATTGCCTGAAAGTTTCTTGGCCCCTCCAAGAGTGAAATCTTCCTTTTCCCATTCCCACTGTGTAATTCAATTGGAAGTTCATTTAAACCCCTGCATTTTAGAGAGTCTGTATCCCCATCTCAACCACCCCCCTATCTCAACATATCAGAAACATTCAGCGGTTGAAGATCCTGATTTAATATGGGGACCGATTCGATGGGTCACATTTTTTGGTTTAAAACAAGTCCCGCCCCACCCCTTTGATTAAAATGGCCTATTGAGACACTATTTTCATAATCAAGTGAGAACGTGCACCAAGCTGCATTTCGGAAGCTCCAGCATTTGCCCACACTCCCTTTCATGTGTTCCTGTCTTGCTCATGCTCATTCTTTACATGTGATGCCGTGCAAATGTTTTGCATTTGGGAATCAGTGACAATATATTTTCTGTTTTTCATTATGCTGGTTGCTTTAAGTTACTGGAAGCTGATCTTTATAAGTAATTCTAAATAAGTAGTTTTGTCCACATTTCAATTTTTCTGCATCTGAACTGTAGAAAACATTTCAACCCCCCCCCCCCCCCCCCCCCCGGCAACAAAACAGTTTTTGCACAGCAATGATGATCTGAAGCGCAGAGGTGTTGCAGGACACGGAATTACCCTAGCTGAAAAGAAGTATTAAACCTTTGCCGTGCTTCAGCAGAGTGCGACGGGGGATGTATTTTGTGGCTAGAGGGTTACAATTACAGTTTCATCTATCTCCTTACTAGGGTTGTTGCTGGATTCTCAAAAATTAGTACATAGAGATGGCTTTGGTGGCCTTGTTGAGAGGAACCCATTTCACTTTGGGTTGCTTGCTTCTACTTATTGTATATATAGTTTGTTTTGAGTGCAGTGTCACACTTTTCCAAGAATTCAATGAGTTGTGTGAAGAATATGGTGATGTGGATAAGGTAAATGAATGGAGAAGGGATGGATGGAATTTGGTATGAGATGTCCAGCAGAATGAGGAGAGAGATGGTAAGCCAGGCAGGAACTTGATGCTGAATTCTGCTCCCTCCAACCTGCCCAGCCATGCAACTACCAGCTTCTCTTTTGATAACGGTGACTGTGGCATTTTCTGAACGGACCATATATCCTAGGATGAGGAGGTGAAACATCCCAGTTCGGGCATGACTTCTGCATGGCTTCGGGCCCTGCCCCCACAAGATTTCCCTTATCTCGAGGCTTTCAAATTGGCGGTACTTTTTAAAAACCCCACGCCAATCCCACTCCCATGCAAACACCGTGGGAGACGGAGCGGTTTATTTTTCCCACCTCCCCGCCTGCTCTCCCCCCCCCCCACAGCTGCAGTCAATCAGGATGTTGGAAAAACAGGACTGTTCGCGCATACACAGAAACGTTGGCATGGAAGATGAAACTAAACCGGGGGCTGTGCATAATCACCTGAAGTTCTTCCTGAACGCTCTAATGGGCAGCCGTGCAGAGAGAGAAACTGAGATACAAATGGCCCCGTGTGTACGATCCCGGTTTTCCCCCCGGGGATATTATGTCTGTCCAGAAAATGCCTGTGAGGGAGGGCAGAAATGGAGGCTCTCACAGTGCTTCTGTCTGCGCCCGTGCTGCAAATACACCCCGTCTCAAATATTTCCTAAGAAGCAAGCCATTTAAAACCTCTGTTGGCTTCAAGCTGAGTCAAGTCAAGGAGGAATGGAGCAGGAATTAAAGTTATGTTGCCTTTCCTTCCTAAATATCTTTCCATCATAGTGTTTTTTTACATAGCTTATATCCTGCTTAAATATAACTTAAAAAAAATAAAAAGTGAAATGAAGTCTTAAAATTAAAAGCCTATGAGGAAATGAAGAAAAACAGAAATTACTTCAAAGGCTTATAAAATCCTCAGTCTGGCAATTGATTTGTTTTTCATGGAAGTCCCATTACTAAGGTTTTCAGTTTTAAATAAAACCCTAATGAATAGGATATGGTTTCCATCCATGGATTTGTGCCTCCAATTCAGTTCAAATGGAAAGGCCAAAACGGAACCAGTCATTACTGAAAATCCTTCCATTGAATTCTAAGTTAAAAATGTAGAATTAAAAGGAGAATCTGGGGAAATTTGGAGAGTGCTTGCTGTCAGGGGTGCAATTAAGCTAGCAGCACCAAACTTTCAGGATATCTTCAGGAGTCTCTCCTGATGATACCACCCAGGTTTGGTGAAGTTTGGTTCAGGGGGTCCAAAGTTATGGACCCTCAAAGGTGTAGCCCCCATCTCCTATTAGCTCCCTTTGGAAACAATGGGGAATGGGGCACCCCCTTTAGGAATTTTCCCACCTCCTTCACCAAACCCAGGTTTGGTGAAGTTTGGTTCCTTCCAATGAAAATGGCTGTACAGGGAAGCAGACCCTTGGCCTGTCATAGTCTACTCAGGCAGGCAGCTGCTGTCCAGAATCTAGAATGCCAGTTTTTTACACCACCTACTTCCTGATCATTTCAGCTGGAGATGATGGGGGTTAACCCGGGACTTTCTGCATGGCAAGCAGACACTCCACTGCTGATCTACACACAGCCTTCCCCTAATATATTTAGCTCCATAGATAAACAGAAAAACTGTCTCAATTCTACTAAGGAATGATCAATAAAAAGGAAATTAAAATGTGCAGAGGAAGATATACTTTGGAGGGGCTGTTTCTCTCTCTGCAAGAACTTCAAGGATCTGTCCTGGGACCTGTGAGATTCAACATTTTTATAAAATATTTGGATGAAGAAATAAAGGGGTAGCAAATATGATAGAAGAAGAAGCAGAAGAAGCAGAAGCAGAAGCAGAAGAAGAAGAAGCAGAAGAAGAAGAAGAAGAAGAAGAAGAAGAAGAAGAAGCAGGAGGAGGAGGAGGAGGAGGAGGAGGAGTTTGGATTCATACCCTGGACCCTGACACTTAGGCCCTTTCCACACGGGCGCTAGGGGGGGTGCGCGTCGGCATAGTTTATGCCAGCGCACCCCTGTGGGACCGTTTGCATGGACGGTCCCGCTGGAAGCGGCACTGGCGGCGCAGCCTTTGCACAGGCTGCGCTGCTCCCAAACACTGCTTACCTCCTGTCGCCTTCTGTCGCGTTGTGGAGGCCAGGGGACATGCCCCTGCCCCCCCCTGGCCAGAGCAATGACCCTGGAGAATGAGGCCAGGGGTGTGTGTCTCCTGGCCTGCACAACGTGACAGAAGGCGACCGGAGGTAAGCAGCATTTGGGTGGGCCGGGGGAGAAACGCCGGCTTCCACCCAGTGCCATTTGCATGGCACCGAATGGAAGCCAGCGTTTGCAAAAAAACCTCGCTCCCCAAGTGAGGTTCGAAAACACAGTTTGGGCGAGAACCGAGTGCTGCTGCAGTGATTTGGCAGCAGCGGCTGTGCGAACGGTCCCCGCCAAAACGGTGTTTTACCGGCCCGACGCCACCACTTTTGACCCTTGAGGAAAGGGCCTTAGTGAATAATTTCCATTCATTTCATATAGTTGAATCTCTGCGTATTCCTGATGTCAGACCTGGTTCCCTCAGGGCCCGGCATCCTCCATTCAGAGTCAAGGCCACACCTGCACCTGAGACTGGCTGGCTCTTCTATAGCTTGCTTGCAACTCAGTGAATTAGTCAAGCCTCCACCTTACTTCCAGCTTCCTGGAGGAGGAGGAGGAGGAGGAGGAGGAGGAGGGAGCCTGTCGTGCTGAAGTACCATAACAGTGCTTCTTCCCACTGTGCTTTCTTATGCAAATTGTTTTGAGAATGAATTGGGGGTGGTGATTGCTTGGGTGAGCAAATGGTTCAAGATATATAGCGACTGGCGAAGATAGAGCCTTCAGCTCTGGCTTCTTGAACCCTGGGTTCTGACACAGTTCAGTAAAGCTCTTGAAATGTTCCTGAGTCTCAATTATTGACTGGAGTAACAGACCCTTACACCTGATTGGCTGTCATTTGCCTGCATTCAGGTTTCCAAAGGGCTTGTTGCCCTATTGCAGTGGTGGCGAACCTATGGCACGGGTGCCAGAGGTGGCACTCAGAGCCCTCTCTGTGGGCACGCGTGCACAGAGTTCATCATCTCAGGGAGATTATTAGCACTAAACCTAAGACCTAGTTTTGGGGAAGCAGTGTAGGTAACCCTGTTAAGTGCTATTAAACCCTGCTGATTTTCATGGGAAGAACAAAAGCAAGATCCTTTACCTGGGAGTAAGCTCGGTTGCTGGCAATGGGGCTTGCGTCTGAGTAAACCCTCCTAGGGTCGTGATTCACCTGTTCGAAGCGTTGCACAGTTGCTTCAAAGCAAAGCCACCGAATACCACCAAGCTTATTCCCGAGTACCGCGTGCCTTGGAGCCAACCATTTTTTCTATACTAAAACCTCAGTATTCAGGTTAAATTGCCATGTTGGCACTTTGTGATAAATAAGTGGGTTTTGGGTTGCAGTTTGGGCACTCGGTCTCGAAAAAGTTCGCCATCACTGCCCTATTGGAAGGCACCTGACTCCTATGAAAGCATTAAGATGTAAAAGCAAGAAATCGTGCTATTGAGCTGGAGGGCATCACAGGCAGTCTTTGAATCACAGAATGTTCAGTAGAACTTCATCTGCCGCTCCTGTGTAGCCTTTATGGTCTCAGTGTAGTTCATATTCTTCATGTCTAAGGAGTCCATTGGGAGCCAGAGTAGTGTGCTGCTCTTTGGTATGAGGAGCAGGACTCAACCTAATGCTCAGCCATAAAGCTTACCAGGTACTTCAAGCTGACTTGTCTCACAGGGTTGTTGTAAGAAAAATCACAGGATAACCTCAAATATGCTGTTTGGAGCACCTTGCCAGAACCACAGGCTACAAATATGAAAAGCATAACAAAAATTATTCCAGTGGAGCAAGAAACTGCAGTGTGTAGGAGAAGACACTGAAGTGTGCAGAATCTCTAGCCACCAGAATCTCTAGCAATGCTGAAAACTCAGCGCGAGCTTTTTGAGACCCAGGTTGACACTAACCAATTATCAGGATCATCCTCTGCAGCTCCACCCTACGTGGCAAAAGAGGGCCTTCCTGTTACGTAAACTTGCCTGCTTCAGAAAGTGATGCCGGTGTCCAGGTTTCAGGACTGGAGCCACAGATGTCTTCCCATAATTCCACTGACTCTGGTAGAACTGTGCTTGACTTGGCAAAAGGGCCCTGGCTGTAATTAACAAAATATGGGACAGAGATTCCGCCAAGCACAGCACCAGCTTTGTTTCATGTCTAAAACAGTCATTTGAAAGCTAAAACCTGGTGCAGAAGGGAGAAAATGGTGCACGGGATGATGTACCTTCACCCGTGGACAGCAGCATCATTGTTGCAGCCGCCTTGGGCTCTGGCCATTTGAGAACATTCATGTCTCCTTGTGGAACTGATGCCTCATTATGGTCAGGGATTTTTTTCCTCTTTAAGTTTTCCCTTTTCACCCCCTTCTGGGCATCTTCCAAAGATAACCTTCCTGTAAGTCTCTCTCTCTCTCTCTCTCTCTCTCTCTCTCTCTCTCTCTCATGCAACAGACAAAGAGCCCTTATGCAAACTGATTAGCTGTGCAAAGGGAAGTGTAGGTTGGAAAGCACGGCTGCCCTCGGAGCCAGCCTCAAATAAAGTGCTCAAAAACTATTTCCTGACCTTCTAACTACCATTTTGCTTCTGATCAGCTACGTCTCATCATGCTGTGTCTGAAAAGGCGCGGTGGGTGGGTGGGTGGGGTAGCAAAAGCCAAATGAAACGAGCAGTTTCTTGTATAAGAAGAGAGCTTTGCACAAAAATGAATTCTCATTATTGCTTAATGGAAGGAAACATTTGCTGACAGTGTAAACTCACATAATTTATTTTCTTACGTGTGTGTGTGTGTGTGTGTGTGTGTGTGTGTGTGTGTGTGGTGCCAACAAAGTCACAGCTGACTTCTGATGATCCCAGCAAGGGGCTTTCCAAGGCAAGCGAGAAGCAGAGGTGGGGTTGCCATTGACTTCCTTGACAAAGCCTGCCTTGGTGGTGTTACCTAGCTTAACAGTATGAGAACCTTTTAAAAGTAGCAATTGGGAATATAACTCAGCTTGGCAGTGCGAGAGGCAGGCTAGGTGGGATCTTTTAGACAACTATACCAGAATTGGCTTTTGAAACGTTCTACAGAGAATACAAAAGAGACCAAATTGTAGTATAAATATTTTTATATAAGTTTTTGGTTACAAGCATTCATACAGTGAGACGTTGAGAAGCATACATACAGTTCCTATTAGATATAAACAGGGAGGAAAAGATAGGTTTGGATGATAGAGTAGGAGGGGGAGCAGGGGACTTATACGTTACCTAAGTTCAGCTGAAGAAGTCTGGAAGAAGGCAAGGATTCCTATGCCAGCATGGGAACCCAAGCAAAGAACAATATATCGCGTCTCCAACCAACTATACCAAGAGAGGTTTAGCCAGTAAAGAGCACTGGGTCTGGGGTGCACAGTACTTTTATACCCCTTTGCGCAGGTACGGGCAAGAGCTAGTAAGTTTCAGTTTCATTTTCCTAGATCTTTTGGGGTTTCCCATGCTAGGATTGCTGGCTTGAGCTAATCAATAGCTCATCTATTGTTTCTAAGGCCCAGGATAATAGAGCCAATTGTTTCTTGATTGGATCAAAGAAGCTCTGAATGGCTTTATGCAGAGTAACTCCTTGGAGTTTCTGCCCAGGTATTCAAATTTGGCTGAGGCGTTTGTCATTTGGAAGGGTTCTATTGTCAAGGAGATTGTATCTACGGGTAGAAGAAATGTAGCGTCTGGTATCAAGGAGTTCTCCAGGATCTATTGTGTTACAGCAGCTTGGAGGGGTGTGGTAATCAAGATGCAGTCCCTGAGACTTCCAGCCTTAGTTATCTGGAATAACTCAATCAGTGTTTTAATTCTGCCAGCGGGCATTTCTGTGCTTGGTCTGTTTTTGGTTTGGACTTCTGCTGCACACACACACACACACACACACACAAATATGAGAGTTGGCATTTGCCAGTACATATTGCAGGAATAATAATATGAAATCCATATTTCAATAGAGTGGGGTATGACGGGTAGGGTAACAGTGGTCTCCCTTCCGAGTACTGCTGAGCTTCTGAGCTTTGACAAAATCCATCTACACCACTTCACCTCGCTTACTCTCAGCAGCTAACTTTGAACTGTAATATTAATAGAGGATTTACCATTCTGCACAAAGGGGCAGATTAGTCCTAAAATTATCAAATCAATGTTAATGCTTACAGAATTGGCTGCCTATCCTATAACCTGTCATGTCCTCCGAATGGCATGCATCACATGCCATACAAAGATTTAAATTTCCTGGCAGTCCCTGGTCCAAGGATGTGCAATTAGCCTCGAGCAGAGTCAGGACCTTCTCTGCCCTGGCCCCAGCCTGACGGAACTCTCTGGTCAAATCCCCACTACCGTCTTAGCCAGGTTTCAGAACACAAACTAACCAGTTTTGAAGTCGTTTGTGTTCCGAAACCTGGCTAAGACGGTAGTGGGGATTCGACCGGGGAGGTCGTCCCTCAAACCTAGTTAGTTTGTGTTCTGAAACCTGGCTAAGACGGTAGTGGGGATTCGACCTCTGTCAGCCGACACCAGGGCCCTGCACGACCTTAGGCAGTTCCACAGGGCCTGCAAGACATAGATGTCCCACCTGGCCTTTGGTTGAGACCGCTCATATGTCCTGATGCGATTACTTTTAAAAGTGCTTACTCGTGAGTAAGAGCCAGGGCCAGCCCCTCTTCCCAGCCCAGCAGCCTCAGCGCAACTTTCTCTCATGTCCCGGCTGTTGGGCTGGGAAGAGGAGCTGGGGCCAGCCAGCCCCTCTTCCCGGCCCATCATGTGGGCATGACTTTCTCTTGACGCCGTGGCTGCTGGGCCAAGAAGAGGGGCTGGAACCCAACTCGTGAGTAAGCGTTTACTTTTTAAAGTGCTTATTCATGAGTAAGAGCTCAGCCAGCCCCTCTTCTCAGCCCAACAGCCACAGCGGAAGAGAAACTCGCACAGGCACAGCGGCTGCTTAGCCAGAAGGCATCTGGTCACATGGAAGGGGGGGTCGATTTTGCATCCCCTGTGTGACCAGATTAGTTGCACCTGGGGACACGGGTAAGCCCATGTCCCTGGGCAAATATGCCACTGGTCAGGTTTAGAGAATGAACTGTGCTACTTGAGGCACAATTGGTCCACACTCTGCTCTGAGAAGCTGTCACTGTCAGGTCTATGATTCATTCATAGACAGACTCTGGATTTCATCAATCGGAAATCTTTATTGGAACAAACATTGAATCTCTGCAAAGCCAGTTCTGACCGCCCCCCACCCCAAGGGCCCATAACTTTATTACCTCCGTTATTCACTCCCCCCTGCCCCCAACTATGTAAAGGAAAAGCAGAGGAAGCAAAAGTCTATTCCCAAGGTATAGGAAGAGATAGTAAGCCACCTGGCTATCCCTTTTGATAACACCTCGTGTAATAGTAGACCCAACTGCACGAAGGGATTATCCCTTGTGACAGAAAAATGGTAGAAAGGGGGCAGCTCAACAACCTCAAGGTTATAACCAGATTGAATAATGCTGAGTACCCAAGTCCTTGATGTAACACGCTGCCAATTAAACCAAAAGGGGCCAACTGGTTCCTGAACCACAGGGTATTGTGGGGGGCTCCTGGATAAATACAGTGTTGCACTTACCTGTTACTATAGTTCACAGGTGTCAAACTTGCGGCCCTCCAGATGTTATGGACTACAGTTCCCACCATCCCCTGCCAGCATCATGCTGGCAGGGGATGATGGGAACTGTAGTCTACAACATCTGGAGGGCCGCGAGTTTGACACCTATGCTGTAGTTTATCGAGTGGGTTCCTGTGCAGGCACACATTGGGGTCTGTGCATACACACAGGTCAGCCACACTAGAATAGAAAGCTTTCTTCTTTTCTTCTCTAACTAAAAAAGGCACTCACTCCCACCCCCCACCCCCCTCCAGTCACTGATTATTCGGACAGCAAATTTCTACTTCCAGAGCCTATTCATTTTTCCTGCTTCAGTTTCTCATTCCCACACAACAGCTGGCCTACCTTTATCTGCCCTCCTGTCTTCAGCTGCCCCCCACAGCCTCTACCTAGGAAAACTATGGCCCAGTTGCAACTCTGGGAGATCTCTAGGGCCTACCTGGACTGCAGCCGTGACCTTTCACAATTCACTACCAGGCCCAAGTTCTAGCAAGTCTGAAGGACCCATTGAACGTGCATCGCAAGGGTGTTTTCTGACTGTGCTATAACCAGTCAGTTGTCAAGATAGGGGTAAATAGAGCATACCAATGGGTGCTGGTAGAAGAAGAGAATAAAAGTTTGGATTTATACCCTGCCTTTCTCTCTTCAGGTGACTCAAGATGGCTTATAACCCCCTTCTCTTCCTCTCCCCACAGCTGATACCTTGTGAGGTAGGTGGGGCTGGAGAGAACTGTGGGGCTTTCCCCACTACAGAAGGGAGCTAAGGTCGACTCGGTTCCCTTCAGTGGAGGGCGATTCCAGGCTGTCCCCACAGCAACTGAGTTGGCCCCTGGAACCGAGCTAAGTGGGCGGGATCATCTTGGTGCCTGTTTCGCTCCTCGATCGTGATTGGAGCTTGTGTTACGGCAGGAAACGGGAGTGTTCTTTTTTTTACAGTTTTTACAGTTTACAGTTACATGAGCTTTCTGCCCGCCACGACTCTCCCGTTCTGCACATGCCACAAAAGCGACTCGTGATTGGTTGAATGGATGAGGTGTCGTTTCAATGCTTCCCCACTTCAAAGCTTCGAAGCGGTATTGACCTTGTTCCGGTAGAAAAGTGTAGTTCATAACTGCGACAAGGATGTCGCAGTTCTGAGGGGTGGGGGAACGGAGACAAAACAATGTTGAGCTCAGTGGCAGTGGGGATTCACTGAGGGACTAGGTCACCCAGTAGGGGAGTGAGGAATCCAATCTGGTTCCCTAGATTAGAGTCCTCTGCTCTTAACTGCTGTGTTTGTCTGGGCTCCTAATGTTTGCACACACACCCTTCAGATTTAGGAGATTTGGAAGGAAAAGAGTTAAAGCAACTCTAGCCTGACTTTGTGGGTGTTTTGGGTGGGGATAGTTAGAGAGGGATGTTTGACTTGAACATCTGGGCCTGAATTGTTCAAACACAAATACAAAATCTGGATCTTGTCCTGGTACAGTTGACGGAGTGATTATGTTGATGAAACTTGCTGATAATAAAATAAATCCACTGAAGTGATAATAAAATGGAACAAAGGTGGTCCTGCATAATTGGGGGGGGGGGGGGGGCTGTTGAAGTAATTAGGTAGAATGTTCCATGGGTGAAAAAAAATCCTGAAATCTTTCAACACTGTGATCCAGTTATTGTTACCAGTGCATTTTGTATCCATCGCCCTTCCAATTTAACTTGAATTCAAAGCACCTGGCTGAGAAGCAGCTTATTTTACACACCCAAAGGACACTGAAACATTTCAGTACGATATGTGGGGTGATAACAATCTTCCTGTTCAGAAAAGGGGAATGTGTAAAAAATGCGGTGTCTGGCCTGAAGTGGGGGTGGGGGCTTGAAATGAGTCCCCCCACTCCAGTCTGTGAACAGATCCTGTGGGATCTTTCTGAGTCCCCGTCCCGTCCCGTCCCGTCCCGTCCCGTCCTTCAGAACAGAACACTAAAAGCTGTCTTTCCCCCCACTTTATCTGTGGACAATAGATAAGACAGCCAAGCTACTTTCACTGAGAAGGTATAGATTCCTTTGACAGTTGCAGTGGGGGCAGGCGGGGGGTGGGGGTGGGGGTGGGGTTTCTGGGCTTTTGATCTTGTGCTATTGAAGCCTGCTGACAACAATGAGTGTATTTATCTAGCACTGAATTGCTGAAAAGCTCCACTGCAGATTCAAAGGCGCACCTGCCTTTAAAAGAGCCATACTCAAATATGAAAGGTGCACACAAGATACATCACAACTTTTCTGAGGTCAGGATCAGGTTAGAAGCCTCAGAGGAAAGGGCAGAGGAAGATGACCCAGCTAGAAGTATCAGGCCAAAGTCCACCGCCATCTCTTCTTAGTATCTGGGGAGTGCCCATCCTCCTGGGCTCCCTTCCCCCAGAGAAGAACCAGACAGCAGTTTGCTTTTAACTGGTTTCCCCTTTGAGGTGTCTTGGGCTACAACCCTGCCAGTGAGAACAGAGCAGAGGCAGGGTGGTGAGGCGCTCAGATCGAGGCCAGCTCTCCAGGTTCTTAAAGGGCCACGTGCAAAAGAAGCGGAGCTGGTAGTGTTGGTTCGCCCCCACCCCGCGGATTTTCTTAAAAGGAAAAGGCAAACTCCAGCTCGCTTTTTGTAAAAGAGAGCTGTGGCGAACATGGGTGAGGAAGTGGGTAAGTGGTGGATGGATGTGAGGGAGGGCAGAGTGAGGTGTGTGAGGATGAGCTGGATGTGTATGAGAGTATGTGTGTTGTGTGGTAGCAGTGGGTGAGGCACAGAGAGTGAAAGTTACCTAGAGGGAAGGGACCCCACCTGGTGTCTCACACAGCAAAGTGTGTGTGTGTTTCACTTCCACTCATATTACCTAACAGTGTTACCTATTTACTGCTTTAACTGCTCATCTCTCCCTATCTGCATGAACATTCTAAGGGCATACCAAGCCCTCAGGCCACAGACAGACAGGCTGCAGAACATTCTAAGGGTGACAGTTAAACACAGCCAGCTTCATGGCCTGATGCGCCAGGAAAAAGATGTTTTACCTAGCTCAGGTATGGACTTCCGGTGATTTGAAGGTCCGATTACCTGCCCGCAACAGGGAGGGATGTCCTGTGAATATTTGGGGACAACCAGTCCAGCAGCTTCTGAGGGAGACCATCATGGACAAACACATGTTTAGATTTTTATATAGAGAGATGGTATTTCTTATACATGAGAACAGTATCCTCACTGATGGACTGACCCAGCGGGCCTTTTCTGTACTAAAGAAATTATGAAATCAGTTGAACATACATAGGTTATATGTTTGACTACTTATAGTTTCAAACTGTTCACTTTTCATGCATCCCACCTTTGTTTTAGACTAGTGACGAGGGCGTCAAATGCCTGAGAAGTGAGAGACCCTTTGCAGCTCTCTCTGCCCAAGGCTGAGGCTTCCCTTGAATGACCAACCCTTTCTGATTTTGCCATCAATTCCAGCTGCTCCTTGTCCAATCCTGTGCCTGCTTCGTCCCAGACTCCCCTCCTAACAGGCCTCCGCAGACCATACATTTGTTCACTTCTCTCCCCGAAGTACAGTTAGCAAGGCTCCTATGCCATGAAACATTCCTTTGTTGATCTGAACGAAGCAAATTGCTTTTCACTTCAGTCTGAAAAAAATCACCAGTTCTTCATATGCCGAAGCAGCGGCACCAGAAGGAATGGTCATGTTTCCAATCTGACAGATAAAAATCTGGGGTTTTTTGTTTTTTGCATAAAGTGGGTCTTCTCGTGAGGTCTGATCTGCAGAAATGTATGCCCGCAAGACTGAATACAGCCCCTGTGCAGCTGAATGGCAGCAGCTTTGCTTTCTCTGATGTGCCTGATAAACTGCGCTTTTCAGCAGAGCGTTCATCTTTGCTTCTGTCCAGATCACCACTCGCCTTTCCACTTGGACCTATAAATTTGTACGGCAATGATTGTCGACTACTTTAAGGATTGTTTTCCTGATGTTATCTAGAAGCGGAGAAAACTGAACGGGGTCTGTTGTATCCAGCACTCTCACTACTGGATACGTCAATTAAGAAGAGCGAAGACAGGCCAAAGCACTTAAGGAATCCCCAAAAGCTGCTGTTATTGCTCTGTCTTCCTGCACCCATGATTAAAGATAGGGCAGACAAAGGCTTTTCTTGTGTGGAGAAGTGTACAGATCCACTGCACTGGTGTGAGCTTAGTGAAGCACTGCAGAACGGTAATACGTTTTTAAAAGAGACTACATGAAGCTGATTGTGGTGGCATTCAGTGAAAACTGGCATATTATCTGTTCAGCCTTCTGAAAGTCTACTAAGATATTTTTTCATGAAGGATGCATACTATCCTCACATATACGGTAGTTGTTTCCTGTGACCTCTGACAAAATTAAAGTGTATTTGGGAGGCATTTCCCCTCTTCTTCTTGAGGGTGCAATCAGAAGAACAGGGAAGTGGGAGGAAAGGATTAATCTTTCAGAAATGCACCTTCAAGAATAAAGAGATCTCTTCTAGGATGTTGTGGGGTTTCCGGGCTGTATGGCTGTGTTCCAGTAGCATTTTCTCCTGACGTTTTGCCTGCATCTGTGGCTGGCATGTTCAGATAATCTGACGGTAGTAAAGCAAGTGGGGTATATATTAAGGTGACCAGATTTTCACCTTTTTAAAGCGGGACACGATGGGGGGGGGGTGCGTGGCAGGCGGGAGAGGCGGGAGCACCCCAAGGAGAGCAGTCTTGCCTTCTGGGAGAGCCTGCCACACTGCCAAACCCCTGTTTCCCGCCCTGTCACAGGGGAGCACCCCAGAAGGCAGTGCGGCAGCCTCCTGCACTGCTGCACTGCCTTCTGGGGTGCTCCCGTTCCGCTTCCTAATGACAGGGTAGAGGCCTTAGAAGTTGGCAGCCTTCCAAAAATCAGGACATTTAAAAAACCCTGCGGGGCACGGGATAAATTAGTCAAAAGTGGGGCTGTCCCGCCAAAAGCGGGACGTCTGGTCACACTAGTATATATGCCTGTAGAATGTTCAGGATGGGAGAAAGAAGCATTTGCATTGGTTAACAAGTGTAAAGGGTGCAACTAGCCAGTGTGATTTGCATGTGTTGAGTGGAATCCACCCATTTTAGCCTATGTAAGTAAGATCTCTTCTGTTTAATTCTTTTTGTATTAATTATAATTTATTTTCATTTCTCATCCAAAGCTTTGAATATTTGCTCAGAAAGATAATGACATTCTTGTCAGGTGAGTCCACACCTTGTCCCTGTGTAGGATTTGGATGTGTTACCTACACAGCAAGGCAATTCTGGCACTTATCCTGCCCTTAAAATAACGCCAATTAACCAGTACATCAGGCAGGCACGGCTAAGATGGTATGGCCACGTCATGCACCATGAGGAAACATCCATAGCAAAGACAGCCCTGCACCTTGAACCTGGTGGATGCCGCCCACGTGGCAGACCCCAAAAACGGTAGATGGACACAATCAATGAAGACCTGTGGGCAAAGAACCTTACCCCAGAAGGCACTCAAAATCATGACCTTTGGAAGAGACAGTTACAAAACTGACCCTCCACGGGCAGGAAACCAGTTCAGAAAGAAGAAAATCCTGCCCTTGAGCAAAGCATCGTTCACGAGTTCCCCAGGCTGCAGTTCGCCCAGAAGTGCTGACAGCTTCTCTGTCTCTTGTGGAGCCCACAGCTAATCTGTCCCCCAGAGGTGCTGGATCTCACATGCCCACCCAAAGTCCATGAGGACAAGCTCCACTTTCTGCACCTCCTCTCATCTGGGCAAGAATTTGTGGTCAGTCTTGGGAGATCTGAGGGCTGCTCTCCATCCCTCTTCCTCCCATTGTTGCATTGACTGTCCACTTGTGTCTACCTCAGGCATCATCTGTGTGTCAAGTATGCTTCTCAGAACAGGGCTTTGTGTGGAAAGTTACTTTCGCTTTAGCAGGTGCTTGGCTATCTTTGGTTTGGCCTTGGGGGTCTACTGCTGGGATGGGCCTCTCATCCGAACCTTTCTGTGTTTCTCTGTTCCCATGAGGGGGTTGGGATGTACCAACTATATTATCAACTGCTTGGTGCCTTTTTGCCAGAATCGTCTTCCTTGAAGTCTGCCAATAAATTCTTTGAAAATATCAAGTGGCTTGTTGTCTGATCCTGGAAGCTGACATTAAGATGATTCTTCATTCTTTCATGTTTCCAACTTCATGCCTTTGCTACCGGATGAGGTTGTGAACACTACTCAGGCAACCATGGGGGAATCTGGAAGGGTGCCAATGAGGGCCTTGTCTGGGGAAGGAGTAACCCCCCTCCTAGAGGACTATATTACAGACTGTTGGGGGGGGCGTCCTCACATTTACCACAAAACCTGCTCTGAATGTTGGACGGTGGGACCGGTTTGTGCCTCAGATTCGGATGAGGAGTTGCTAAGGCCTCCCTGAGCCCCCCAGAAGGAGGCAGATAATTGGCGCCAAGAGAGAGAGGAATTCCAAGCCGAAATTGTCCAGTTGCGTTGAGAAATGTTTCTCATGACAGCACATGCCGAGGTGGTGGAGGGGGCTGCTAGGGGCTCTCGGAGTCGAGCAAGTGTTATTGGACACCCCCGTTTCCAATTTGGGGCCAAATCCACCTCAGGAGTGCAACAGCTGCTTGGCCAGGGACAACTCCAGCCACCTTTAGTGCCCCAAGGAGACCCGTTGCCGGTCTGGTTACCGCCTCCACCTGGAGCTGGGGGACCCCACATTGTCCCAGTCAGGGCCTAAGCTCCAGCACCTGCAGTGGGGGAGCAGCATCCCATGCCGCACAGAAAATCGAGAGTACAATGTGATGGCACCCCAGATTGTTTGGCATTTTTCTTGGTGCAGGTGGATGCCCACATGCAAGACCATGGGGGAAATTATGCCAGCGAGGTACAGCGGGTATATGAGGTGGGTGCTTTGCTGGAGGGGTTGGCAGCGGATTGGTATGTGGGTCTGTTCCACTGACAGGCCCCTGAGCTCTGCTCCCTTCCCCAGTTTTTGATGGCCCTCCGAAGGCAAGGTGGTATTTTGATGCCAAAAAAATTGCAAAGATGAATAAAGGTGTGTTTAACAGATGCTGGAAATGCCAACAGCATGAGGGGTTTTTTCCCCCCATTTGTGGTAGATGTGTAACAAAACTAAGTTTTGGGGGGATGTGATACTAAAAAAAAATGCAAAAGATTCTGAAGATTAAAATTTTGAAAAAACCTGACGCCTTTTTGTTGGGAATTTTGGGAGAATATTTTCCTATGCAATACAGAATGTCATTTATGTACATGTCTACTGCAGCATGGACTTTATATGCACAAATGGAGAGATAATAAAATACCAACTAAAGAGGATTGGGTTCTGAAAGTTACAGAATATTCAGAAATGATAAAAACTGACGTCACTACTAAGGGATGATAGTTTGGACAATTTTTTAGAAAACTGGAAACACTTTTATTTATTCATTTATTTATTCAACTTGTTATACCGCCTCCCCGCCCCGGCCCCCACCCCCAAAAGGCCCTAGAATTCCTTTTTAAAACCTATTCAAACAGAGAGGTAGTAGCAGGATTTGAAATCTAAAAGAAAATAGCAGATTGTAAATATTAGGTTACTTAAAAAGTAAGTTGAATTACAGCATGAACCTAAAGTTGATTTTAATTAAAGATGGAAGTCATATGATGTGCAATGGGTTGTTTGTATTGTATTTGTTTTCTTTTTTGTTTTGTTTTTTCCCATATGTGTACTTTGTTTTTATGTGAAAAAATAAAAATAGTTATTTAAAAAACACCTGATCTTCCATTTGGCCTTTCAGTCCAATAGTCTTTTAATTGTCCATCCTTTCTAATGCCCTGTCTGTAAAAAAAAATACCCCAATATGTTCCTGACCCCATTTTCTGAGTTTTTAAAAAAATCAATAAAAAATATTGAAGAAATAGAAAAAGTGCAGAGGAGGGCAACATGGATGATTGAGGGACTGGAGCACCTTCCTCATGAGAGGCTGCATAGTTTGGGACTCTTTAGTTTGGAGAGAAGACGTCTGAGGGAGGATAAGATTGAAGTCTATAAAATTATGCATGAGGTAGAAAATGTCAACAGAGAGAATTTTTTCCTCTTTCTCACAATACTAGAATGAGGGGGCATACTACTACTACTACTACTACTACTACTACTACTACTACTACTACTACTAATAATAATAATAATAATAATAATAATAATAATAATAATAATAATAATAATAATAATAATAATAATAATTTGCTGCAAACCCAGAAAACCAAAAAGAATACAGAAAAAATGTGGTTAAAATGAGGACTGAAAGCTGGCACAACAAAGCACTGCACAGCCAATTTCTGGAGAAAATCAAAGACAAGGTGGACAACGAAAAGACCTGGCTGTGGTTAACAACTGGAACTCTGAAAAAGGAAACTGAATCCCTGATTTTAGCCACCCAAGAGCAAGTCATCAGAACAAATTTGATCAAGGCCAAAATCGAAAAATCCTCAGATGATGCAAAATGCAGATTGTGCAAAGAAGCTGATGAAACTGTAGATCATGTCCTCAGCTGCTGCAAAAAGATTGCCCAGACTGAGTACAAACAGAGACACAACTCAGTGGCCAAGATGATCCACTGGAATTTATGCAAGAATTACAACATAAGAACAGCTAAGAACTGGTGGGAACATTGTCCAGAGAAAGTAATGGAAAATGAGAAGGTCAAGATCCTGTGGGACTTTCGAATCCAAACGGACAAAGTGTTGAAACACAATACACCAGACATCACCATGATCGAGGACAAGAAAGTGACCATCATCAACACAGCAGTCCCCGGTGACAGCAGGGTCATTGAAAAAGAACACGAGAAGGTCACTAGATACCGTGACTTGAAAATCGAGCTTCAGCGTCTATGGCACAAAGCAGCTGAGGTCGTCCCAGTGGTAATCGGCCCACTGGGTGCCATCCCAAAAACACTAGGGCAGCACTTGAAACATCTTCAAATTGACAAAATTAACATCTGTCAAATTCAGAAGGCAGCCCTGCTGCGATCCGCACGAATACTACGCCGATACATTACAACTTCCTAGGCCTCTGGGTGAGGCTCGAATTGTAATGAAGGCCAACAACCAGCTAAAGATCTGGCAGCTGTGAAATCTACAATGGTAATAATAATAAAAGGAAACATTTCTTCATACAATGCGTGATTGATGTTTGGAACATGCTGCCCAGAAGGTGGTGATGGCCACTAACCTGGATAGCTTTAAAAGGGGCTCGGACAGATTTATGGAGGAGAAGATCTATGGCTACCAAACTTGATCCTCCTTGATCTGAGATTGCAAATGCCTTAGCAGACCAGGTGCTCTGGAGCAGCAGCAGCAGCAGCAGGCCATTGCTTTCACATCCTGCATGTGAGCTCCCAAAGGTGGGCCACTGCGAGTAGCAGAGTGCTGGACTAGATGGACTCTGGTCTGATCCAGCAGGCTCTTTCTTATGTTCTTATGTTCTTAAAATCAAGATAGTTTTTAAAAACTTCATGCACACACACACAAAACATAGCTCAATCTATTAACAATCTTTAGCTCAATAGATCGACTACAATCTCCTATTTGAAGTATAGCATTTCTGAGACTATATTTACCATATAGTTCAAATGTCATTTAGAATTTCATTTTTTTTGCTGTTTCTGCAGGAAAGTTTTGACTACAAAATGAGAGAAAGTCTGATAAACAAACAACCTGAATGTTAAACTTACTTAGTCCATTTGATTTTATCCAATTATGGAACCAGTGCTCTTGCAGCCACCAACATTTGCCAAATTAAATACCATTTGCATTTGAGTGGAGCTTTTTAATTCAGACCCACAAGACATGTTAAATGCGACATCAGTACTTCCATTCCTGTAGCCTGGCAAATTCTTTTCTTCACACTTTTCCAGTCCACTTTAACTGAGGGCCAATCCCACCACCCAAGAAACAGTGTACTAACACATTGATCCTATTTCCAACAAATACTAGAAAAGGATTTATTTATTTACTATATTTGTTGTTTCAATTGTATTTTGTTTTTATACTGTTGTATTGCCACCCTGAGCCCTTTGGGGATGGGCAGGGTAGAAATGTAATAAACAAAGAAACAAACAAATAAATGCCATCCTTCCTCTTGACGACTCAGGGTGGCTTCCATCATATAAAATCCAATAAATATAATAATTACAATAAAATAAAATAAAATTATAATCATACCAAATTTAGAAACAATTGTTGTAAAACAAAAATAATATTTTCCCCAAACTTGATGATGTGAGGTATCATTTATATAGAAGAAGAAGAAGAAGAAGAAGAAGAAGAAGAAGAAGAAGAAGAAGAAGAAGAAGAAGAAGAGGAGGAGGAGGAGGAGGAGGAGGAGGAGGAGGAGGAGGAGGAGGAGGAGGAGGAGGAGGAGGAGTTTGGATTTATATCCCCCCTTTCTCTCCTGGAGACTCAAAGGGGCTTACAATCTCCTTGCCCTTCCCCTCTCACAACAAACACCCTGTGAGGTAGGCAGGGCTGAGAGAGCTCCGAGAAGCTGTGACTAGCCCAAGGTCACCCAGCTGGCGTGTGTGGGAGTGCACTGGCTAATCTGAATTCCCCAGATAAGCCTCCACAGCTCAGGTGGCAGAGCGGAGAATCAAACCCGGTTCCTCCAGAGTAGATAAACGAGCTCTTAACCTCCTACCCCACTGCTGCTCACTAAATCAGTATCCTGATTTCCACATTCTGGACTCCCATATTTTATATGGGCTTGCATACCCTAAAACTTTCTTGGAATGAGAACTGGGGGGTTCTCTGAGACTTTAGGGAACAGATGGTTTGAAAGCAAAGACAATAGTAAAGGTTGTGGTCACCACCAGGGGAATGAAGTGTGACACAAGAACCTGTCGATCCATTCAAGTCCTCTCACATCCAGACCACCTGTTCCCCGAAGGTTTCGGAGAACCCAACTGCTTTTTTCAAGGCTACTTGGCAAAGTGGCTCCAGGCTGGGGTCAGCAAATACCTCAGCTAGAGATTCCTTTTGGTCCCCTGAAACAACTGCCACTTGCTCACCTGAGTCAACAACACTGCCATTCTCAGAGAGCACCCCTTGATGAGTGACCTCTCTATTGTTCTCCAGAAGCCCCTCCGGCCCCACAGCCAATTTGCTGGCACAGCCAAGTTACCTGCCAGGAGAGTGAAGCCTCCCTGTCAGAATGGGGCCGTGTCTCTCTCCCCCCCCACCCCGGCCGCCTTTCTTGGTAGATACCTCCCGCAACTCTGGGATGGGCTGGCTTCCCCCCTCCTGGGTTATCTGACCCTGCACTTTGGTAACCTGAGCCATTGGATTCCCTTGGGCTGGTGTTCCTCCTATATCTGCAGAGGTGCTCCCCTCCCTACCCCCTGGACCCATTTTACGAGTTTGGCTCCTGATGACCACATTTACAGAGTAATTAATCTCGAAATAGCTCTGCTGTGAATACAAGGTAGAATCTGATGTTTCATTGCCCCTACATCCCTCAGAGCCATTGACCCCTCCTATTTATGCTGCAGGGATTGTGAGGAGGTTTTTTTGTTGCTCACATCCGCACATCCTGTATCTTTTTTTTTTTTTTGGCCATGAAGTTGCAACTGATTTACGGCAAGAGATGTTCAGAGGCGGCTTGCTGTTGCCTGCCTCTGCATAGCAACCTCCTTGGTGGCCTCCCACCTGAGTCCCGGCCAGAGCCAACTCTGCTTAGCTTCTAAGAACTGATGAGACTGGGCTATTCAGGTCATGGCTCTGTAGTTTCTATCAGTCACTGCTGGAAGGAAAGACTATGCAGCGTCACTTAATCCTAGCACAGACTTTGGCAGTAAAGAGTCCATGAAGTGGGTCATTAGGGTGCTCTCTGGCCTTTCCTTCGTCTGCTCCTGCTGCTGCTGTCATTTTGTTATCCTTCCAGTCCCTTCCCCCCCCCTCTTTTTCTCTGTCTATCTTGAGGGTTTGACAGGCTTTCTACAATATCTCTCTGTCCTAGCTTAGATACTAGAATCCTTTACTCCGCCTTCCCTATCTAGAGTGTAGTTCTCCTACAACAGTGATCGTCTATTTCTTTTCTAAGTAACCAGCCTCTGTGTGAAATTATACCTAGTCAGACTAGACTCTAGGGGATGGCCAACTTCGGACACTTGACAGGATACAATTAACCTCTATGCCCATCATCAAGAGTTTAGAAGTGATCCTCGATACCTCCTTGTCTGTGGAGGCCCATGTCATAAATGTATCCTGCCCGGCATTTTAACATCTGCAAGATGTTAAACCAGGCAAGACTTGATCTCAGATTGCAAATGCCTTAGCAGACCAGGTGCTCAGGAGCAGCAGCAGCAGCAGCAGAAGGCCATTGCTTTCACATCCTGCACGTGAGCTCCCAAAGGCACCTGGTGGGCCACTGCGAGTAGCAGAGTGCTGGACTAGATAGACTCTGGTCTGATCCAGCAGCCTAGTTCTTATGTTCTAAGACTACTGGCACCCTAGTTGTCCCATCCCGACTTAGCCACAATGATCCATCCAATGGTCACCTCTAGACTCCACTATTGCAGGCTGCCCTTTGAGGCTCCCTTGGAAACTCCAGCTGGTGCAGAATTCAACAGCACAGGCCCCCCTGGTGGACGTACATCCAGCCAGTGCTCTGCCAACTCCACTGGCTCCAGGTGAAGTACTGAATGAGGTTCGAGGTTTTGGTACTAACCTTTAAAGTCCTAAACAATCTTGAGCCTTCATAGTGGTGGGACCACCTGTCCCAATACATTCCCGAGTGTTATGCTCATCTTGAAAAAAAACACACCTGCTGGAGCTCCCTGGCCCGAAAGCTGTTCAGCTGCCCTTGACCAGGGCCAGACCCTTTTCAGCTCTGCCCCCAGCCTGATAGGATGCTCTGTCAAGTGAGACCTGGGCCCTGCAAGGCCTGGTTCAATTTTGCAGGGCCTGTAATACAAGAGCAGTTCTGCCAGGCTTACAGTTGAGGACAGCAATGGTATTCCATCTACTGGCCTCCCCTCCTCCTGCACACTTTTTGCCCTTCCCTTCCCTCCCTATGGCTGATTCCGCATGGGCCAAAAACACTGGTGTGAAAACAGTATAAACCCTTTTACACCGTTTAAAACCCTTTTACACCATTTTCACACTGCTGTTTTTGGCCCATGTGGAATCAGCCTATGATCTTGATATTGGTGTGAATGGTAGTTTTAAGGGGTATGGTTTTAATTTAACTATTAGTGGAGTCTATGGTGCCAGGACACAGTGGATTTTGTTGCTTTTACTGTTGTTATGGTGTTGTACGCCTGCTGGGCCTGCATGGAGAAGGGCAGCCTATAAAATGAATAACATGAAATAAAATCAGCTGAGTCAGTCCTGGGAAATATTTGGATGGGAGACCGCAAAGGAATACCAGGGTTGTTATGCAAAGGCAGACAATGGCAAACCACCTCTGAACATCTCTTGCCTTGAAAAACCCCACCAGGGATTCACCATAAGTAGCTGCAACTTGACAGCAAGGAAAAACTGTCTACATTGGACGAACGTGTCAGTCACTGTGTGAGAGAATCAATGAACACAAGTTGAACATAAGAAATTACAGCATCCCAAACCCAGGCGGGGTGAAGACATTTCATTCCCCTAGACCTGATTTGTGGCACCATGGGTCATCCTTACAGTGACTGTGCTCATTTCTTCATGGTTGGTGTCAAAGAAGAGAGGAGTTCAACCGTTGGAGATAGGAGTTCAACAGGCCATTTGGTGTGTAGAGTCCCGCAAGGGGCGATTCTCTCCAATATTGTTTAACATCTATATGTACCTTCTTGCCAGGTTGATAACAGGGTTCAGGCTTGGGTGTCATCAATATGCTGATGACAACCAGCTATATGTGGCCATCCAGATACTGCCCCTGATGTCTTGGTCAATCGCCTGGAGGCTGTGTTGAAGTGGTTAAAAAAGAGCCAGCTGCAGGTAAATCCATCTAAGAGGAGGTCCTGTGGCTGGGCTGGAGAGGCACATGTGGGACCTGCCAATTACCAACTCTTGATGGTGTGCAGTCAACTCCTACGCCAACTGTCAAGAATCTGTGTGATGCTTGAAACCTCCTTATCAATAGAGGCTCAAGTCACACATGTAGTTTGCCTAGCTTTTTATCATCTTCACCAGGCGAGATTATGGGCACCCTGTCTGTCCCAAACCGACCTAGCAACAGTAATCCATGCAGTGGTCACCTCTAGGTTGGGCTACTGCAATTTGCATTGTGAAAGGCTACTGTTGGGCTTGCCCTTGAAAACCTTGGTGACTTGGCGCAGGTCCTCAACAGGACCCTGTGTCAGATGCACGTCCAGTAGGGGGCCCGCCATCTGCTCGGCCACCAGGTGGAGTACCAAATCAAGTTCAAGGTTCTGGTTCTTTTCTTCAAAGCCCTCAATGTAACATATTGTTAGGACTTCATACTTTAGTAGCCACATGCTAGTATGTACTTCTACTTGAAGCCCAATGATACTACTTTGTGGATAATATTTTTAATTAGGATAGAGCACACACTTGGTTTGCCGTAGAATAGCTAGACTCAAGTCTAGAAGTACCTTAGTGACCAACAAAATTTTTGAGGCATGAGCTTTCAAGAATGTTTTTTTGCACCCAATGAAGACAGCTTTGAATCTTAAAAGCGTCTACCTTGTGATGATTGGAAACTGGATGGAAAATTAAATAAAATATAGTTTTAAAAATTTTAAATAAAGAATCCTTGCTTGTAAATAGTAGGCAACATTCCCGACTTCCCCAAATCTTGCTTGATAATTTCCAGTTATAAAATCAAGTGGTACCCCAGTCAAAACTACTTCATTTCCAACACACCCTATTTACACCCACATAATTTAGTTTGTGATGGTATCCCCCCCCCCCCCAGATCAGCTGAAAAGGTAGAAAGGGAATGACAATTGTACTTATGCTACCTGTATAAATCAGGTACCCCACCAAGATAAGTCTAGTAATGAAAAGTTGAATAAATTAAAAACCGAATAAATCAAAATAAGAGCCACAAAGATCTGTGGTCACCCCACTTAGCTTAATCAATATGGAGGGGGGGGATACTAAATATTACATAAAGCACTGAGCTGCCTTCCATAAAGGCCTGCGGTCGTCTAGATAATTTACTATTTTATGCCAGTCATTTTAATTGCTGTTGCTATTCCATTTATATCTTGCTTTCTTTCATTTTGAAATCCAAGCCGACACAGCATGTGGGGAACGCTTCAAATATGAAGAAAGGATCTTAGAGTACAGAAATTGAAAGCAACAGTTTGGGATCAGACCATTTTCCCTTTGCAGAATGCTTCTTAGCAAGTTTTAGCTAAACATTTGCCTGCTTCAGACTTCCTATATACTGTAATCTAATAAATATGGCTTGTATACCTTGTATGGTATGAGAAAAGCAGACAACCGTGGGATGAGACTGAGACGTCTTCAGACTGAGGCCCTAAACAAGAGTTGATTGATTGCACATGGAGTGAAGCTTTTGATGTCTTTCAGTGTTTAGTGTTCTAATCCAGATTTCGACAACTGCTAGCATAATATTTAAAGTAGAAAATCAGCTCTTCACAATCCAGCACCCCATAGCAGACATCCTGAAGTTCCTCTTTTACAAAAAGATGTGAACCCTGCGGCTCCCCCCCCCCCCCCGGCGGCCAGGAAGACTTCTACTTCTCTATAATTCCACAAAATGTATAGAATGGAATTGTTCAGGAAGACATCTTTAGGAAGTGAATCATGTTTTAGTTAACATCTGTAGAATTCAAGAGTCTTCACTGTGCATTTTATACTGCTTTTATTGAATTGTTGTATAGTTGTGTAATTAAGGTTTCCTTCATTTTTTTAATGTAATATGTTTCACTGCATTGCTCTTGAATCCTGATATTCCTGGTTTATTGTCTAAATTATACTGTGTTTTAGTCCACTGTTTTTTAATGTTATGGGTTGTATGTATTACACTGTAGCTATAGAACTGTTTTAAGTTGTAATATGTCTTGAGTCTGAGAACATTGGATTGTAAAAGAAATAAATAACTCATCAGAGTTGTTCTTGAAAGATTTCTTCTCATTCTTGCCCTCAGATTATAATATCCTTGTTTGTGACCCTTCACCTTGGTGTGTATCATGATGATAGCAGCCCAACACTTGCTGTGTCATTTTCTGATAGGATGCTCTGTGGGTAGATGTACTCTTTCCATTGTACACAACCAGCAGTGTAATAAAACTTCAAGAAAAAACGCTACAACAGAACTGGCTGTAATAAATCATCATTTTCAACTCTTTCTAGGGCAAGCTTCCTGATACACACACGCACACACTTCATTTGTCCCATTATAGTTACTGTGGAAGCGGTCGGAATGACGGAGCTCATCTTACTCACTGACGATCAGGATCATTATTTTAAAAGTTTCCAAATCATCAGTATGTACGCTACAGCTCATAATTCTTTCATGGATTTCAAACTGTACTGTTTTACATGATTTCAGAACTGACAAGATGAGAATATTCATGACTTGACTTAAATTGCAAAGAACTTTAAACTGTCACAAAATCTCTGGAACCAATATGCTGGTTTTAAGGTAATGTGGCTCCCTCTGGTGGGCAAATGCTTTCATATACTCTGAAATAAACCATACAATAAGTGGAAGAATACAACAGGAAGTTTATTTATTTTGCAGCTCTGTCACCTGATACCTGTTAATTCAGAGGCAAGTCCCCATTGGTTCCCTCGGAACACACATTAGCCAAGCACAATCTTTCTCCTTTAAGGAGGAAAGATGTTCAATCATTCTCTCTCTGAATTAGCGGATTTTCAAACAAAAACATTCAAAAAAAGAGGGGCTGATAGACACCTACTTGTCTGCCAGTTCATCACTGCATTCCCTCTACAGTGCTAGCCAAGATTGGGCTAACTTTCTCTTTGTCCTCAGCTCATCTCCATGTCTGTCCCTTTTATTGAATGCCTCTATTCCTTTTCTCCAGCCAGCACACGCTCTCTCTCTCTTCCTCCCCCACCCGCCTCGTGCAGAGGTGGGATCCAGCAGGTTCTCACAGGTTCCTGAGAGTAGGTTACTAATTATTTGTGTGTGCCGAGAGGGGGTAACTAATTGGTGATTTTGCCACGTGATTTTTGCCTTAGTTACGCCCCTCCTCTCAGCAGTAGCGCGCAGAACTTGAAGCTGTCTAGCAAGAGGTGCACCGTCGTGCGTGGCAGCCTGCGCACATTTGTTTCCCGCCCAAAGACCAGCGCAGTGGCTGCGTCCTTGCCACAGCCCCGCCCTGCCCCCATCGTGCCCCGCTCAGCCCCATTGGCGCTATGCCACAGTTTGAATCCCACCACCATGGGAACCTGTTACTAAAATTTTTGGATCCCACCACTGGCCTCATGGCTGCTGGAAGGTCCAGAAGGTGCCCTCCCCCCCCCCACGTGGCACATACAGCTATCACAGCACTACCTAAAGATAGTTAGCCACTGGTGAAGAGCTTTGCCTTCTTGCCCCAGTATATATCAAGAAAGTTTTACTCATTCAACAGTCCCCCCCCCTCCCAAGCATTCCCAAAACATTTCCCACAACAAAACATTTCCCACAAGCAGCGTGAAGAGGCATTGTTAGGGAACTTTAGCTGCGACAGACACTTCCCTCCTCCAGGAAGCTGGAGATAAAGGGAGAGGTTCACCTGAATCACTATGTTGCAAGCAAGCGATAGAGAAACAATCCAGCCCCAGGCAAGTGGAGATAATGAGTCAGGTGTGACCTTGGGTCCAACCAAAAGATGTCAGGCCTAGCAAGAGTCAGGCCTGACAATCCAGCACCTTGCACCTGCTGAGTAGAACTCCTGTCCTCTTCTTCTTCAGAGGGAGGCCTTCCTTTTTCATTGGCCTTGGCTCTTGATCTCCTTCCTGCATCCTGCCATCAACACAAGCCCCACTTTGCACAGCCCCCAGACTACCTTGTTCCCCTCAGATTCTTCCCACTTCTTGGCAGCTTAAGGGGGGAGGCAGCTCCCTCCCTGGCACCTGCACTTAGCCTGGCCTTGGAAGTGCTGGATGCAGCTTCTGCTTCACCTCTTTGACCCTTCTCTTGGCTCTGAGATCCACATGGAGAGCCAGCACCAGAAGAGCATGAGGGTAGTGCCACTGAGTGCCCCATGGCCCGAAGAGGGGCATCTCAGAGGTGCAGGGCAAACAGCCTATTTGGTACCGCTGGTGAGCCCCACACGCTAGGGAGCAGCCTCCCTGGCCTCTATAGTAGGCCTGAAACTGAACACAAGGAAGCCAGGAGAGCAAAAGAAACAGAAAATCCCCAAACACATCCGACACTGAACTGATTCCTTGTTCATCTACAGATTTCCTGATGCAGTCCCTGGCTCTCATCTTCTGAATTCACATTCTGCATGTCAGGTCACAAACTCCATCATAAACGCTCCACCACAACCGAGTTCATCAAATCAGCATCCCTGAGTTCTCTGGAAGAGGAGCTTAACAGATTTTGGCAGGTGACCATCTCGCTGGAGCTCATTTTCCTCCTGAAGTCTGGCAGGGGGCCAATCAGAATTCTTACCCAGGATGGTACTGATAAGAAGAGAAAAATTAATACCTCTTTTTATGAGAAAGAACCTCCGCTGAGCACTCCTGGGTAGCATGCCAATGATCAGAGAGGCAGTTCTGAGAGTTACCTAGGAGGTGATTCTATGAAGGAACAGGAGCAAGCAGTCAGAAAGGTCAGAAAAAGTAAGGAAATTCATTGTTCGTTCATTTGTTTATTTATATATTGGATCGAGGCAGCTTGCAAATCATGATTAAAAACATCACAATTTAAAGTCAACAAAATAAAACACTAAAGGACTCGCTCGTTGCAAAAAAATACATTCAATTTATACCCCACTGAAAGTTCTGGCAGATAAAATGGCCCTGCAGGACCTCCATGGATTCAAGAAGCGACAACGGAGAAGGCCTGAACTCTGGTTCGTGCCAGCCAGGCAACTTCCTGTAAGGGCACAGCCGTTAGACTGTGGAGGCCTTCAATGTTCACAACCAGCACCATGAACTGGGCTCCCCCCGCAACCCCCCTCAACCTGGCACTGCACAAGGCCAAGGTCAAAGTGTTAACAATTCATTACAGCTTCTGATTGCACATTATAGTGGGGTGAAGCTTTCTGATAATGGCAAAATTTAGCACTATCTGTTTTCTCTGAAAAACACACAATAAAATAGCAATAATGAAAACGGTTTCTCTGAAAATAGTTTTTAATAAAACTGGATAGTTTACAGTAGTGAGCCTCTTTATATATATACTTTTTATATACATTTTAAAACATACAGCAGTAAACTTCTCTTTCCACTGAACAGGATTTTCAAGTGCATTTATTTTTGCAATAAGTTTTATCCAAGACTAGTGGCCCCTATAAAAAGAGATGTAAAGCAGAGTGAATTTTGTTAAAACTTTAATAAAGAATTTGTAAACAAAACTATTTTTAATGAATATTGTAATGAAAATTTTAAAAAATTAAGAGTAGTATTCATGTTTAACCAGAAATGCCTAAAGATGTGCCTTTATCCTGAAAATTCTAAAAGTATTTAACTTTTAGATGTGAAGGGCTTGCAAATGTTTACTGCCTCAAGAACATGATAATTTAGCCATTATTAAATGTCATTTTAATACTGTCTCTAAAAGGGCTGTTGTTAACACTTCAGAACTGTAATGCTTCGATGTATAACCACATATATAATGTATGTATAACCACATATCTCTCTCTGTGAACTAGTTTTTAAACCTGTTCAAGGTCTGTTTGAACCTGTTCAAGGTCAGTTGTTCAAAGTAAGAAATATATTGGTCTAAGCAAGTATGTTCCAGTAAATTAAAGAACATGCCTGCATTAAAAAGAGCCACACTGTAGTTTCTCATCCAAATGCCCTATTACACACTTTTCATTATGGTAATATGCATTGATTTATGCGTATTTGCAAAAATAACGTATGTCTACAAAGCCTTTGCAATGCATAGTTTGCACAGAATGTAACAAGCAGATAGACCCCCACGTTGGGAAATGAGCTGAGCAGCAGAATATACAGCTTTTAGGGTCCTTCATGTTACAGAAAGGTAACTACCCTTTTTTCATTCTGTGGGGCACACATATTTGCCTGTCAGGGTCACGGATTCATGACAAGCAACACATTGAATTTAATACTGAACACAATGTTAATGTTGCATCGTAGAAATTTAACAGCCCCATCTAAAGGGGGGGGGGCAAATCCAATGTTGGGAGAGGCGTGGGGCTGTGCTGGTAGAGGGGCAGACCTGCATGCAAATGGCTGCCGCAGCTCCCCATGGTGATGGGGCATGGCACTGAACATGGCGCCAGCATCTCTGCCACCCCCATGTTGGAATAAGCGACTTCCTCATGCCTAGACACTGGAGGGTGCTGTGTATCTCACTCTAACTGTGATGTTGCCTCTCTTGTTTGCCCTCCTTGTCTGGGCCAGGAGACCGCCCACTAACTTCCTTTCTTCCCCATGCTGGCTTCACTTCTGTCCTCTAGCCCCTTTGACCTTGAGCGCGATGGTTTTCCTCAATTGGCAGCCCTGCCTGGTTGACAGTGGGAGCTTCTTCCCCCACTGTAGTGACATTCCTCCTTACCCCGCGACACATAACGTGATGGCGGCTGCTAGTTGTGCCCACTTGTCGTAGGGAAAGTAATCTCTTTAGACTAGGGTTTCTTTCTATCTGCCTTTTTCCTGGAACAAAGCTGTGAACTGGAGATGCTTGAATAAATGTAAGTTTTACCTTTTACATTTATCTCTTGGGAAGTTTCTATAAACTGCACTCACACACACTACTGGGCAGATCCATGACTCTAAACTAAATCTAACACCCCACCCCCCTATGCCAGTGTAGCAGGGCAGTTGGGGGCATGGCTCAGGGGAGGACCCAACACTAGTTGGCTTCCACCCAGTCATTGCCCGTTTTGCTGGCGGCTAGGGCTTTGGACTTTCGCCATCTTTCTGGTGGTGTACGCCCATTAAGCTCAGTGGTGGCTTCCTGGACGTGGTGAGTTTTATGTTCTTTGCCTCCCCATGCTGCTGGAAAGCCCCCAGGGGAACAGTGGGGCGAGGTGGCTGCGGTGTCACATTTGGGTGCCTGGTCCTTTGGAGGGGGTTGTAAGCCATTTACTGAATTTTCTTACCTAAATGTTGCTTTTGTAAAAGATCAGCAAGGCTGATGGGGTATTTTGTCACACCTGAGAGGGAAGATGCTGGTGTGCGCCGATACTGCTGAAGAGTTCCCAATCCAAAAGCATCCAACATGTACATTTTATTATTTTGTGATGATCCAATCTGGGATACACAAGGAGTTTCTCTACTTGGCATTCTTAATGGTGTTGACCTAGTAATTCAACAGTCAAGAATAATGGTATATAGCTCATTTATGTAACTTATATTTCTATACTGCTGCTCTTGTTGCTCCACATGATTTACAAGTGAACACATTTACACTTACCTGTAACAGAAGTTAATTGAGTGGTGCTCTATGCAGTTACAATTGGAAACTGCAGTTTGTTTAGTCTGTTTAGTCTGGAGAAGAGAAGATTAAGGGATGACATGATGGCCATGTTTAAATATTTTTAGGGATATCATATTGAAGCAGGAGCAAGCTCGTTTTCTGCTGCTTCAGAGACTAGGACACAGAATAATGGGTTCAAGGTTCAGGAAAAGAGATTTCACCTAAATATTAGGAAGAACTTTCTGACTGTCAGTGCTGTTTGACAGTGGAATACGCTGCCTTTGAGGGTGGTGGAGTCTCCTTCTTTGGAGGTTTTTAAATAAAGGCTGGATGGCCATCTGTTAGGAGTGTTTTGATTGTGTGTTCCTGCATTGCAGGGGGTTGGAGTGGATGACCCTAGTGGTCTCTTCCAACTCTATGGCCCCTTCCGCACACGCAAAATAATGCGTTTTCAAACCACGTTCACAACTGTTTGCAAGTGGATTTTGCCATTCCGCACAGCTTCAAAGAGCACTGAAAGCAGTTTGAAAGTGCATTATTCTGCATGTGCGGAATGAGCCAATGATTCTACATTCAGGCTGGCCACCAAATGTTCTAGACCTTCACCCAGTGGTGGGATCCAACTGGATCAACCATGGGTTCACACACACAGACACCCCACCACACACACCACACTTGTTGGCTGCTGCGACCCCGACTCCCCTTTCTGATGTTGGGCGGGGGGGATGCGAGGGAAGGCAGCGGCTTCAAGGGGCTGGCGGTGGTGCGGCCTTCAGGGGAGGGCCAAGAGGCCTGCTGGAGGCCTGCTGGCCACAGATGGGGCTGCACACATGGTGAAGCACGCTGGGGTGGCCTGCCCTGCTGGCGCTCCAGCAGGCCTCCCGGCCCTCTCCTGAAGGCCGCGTGCTATGGCACCACCACAGGGCAGCCACCGATCGGGCCGTGCACCTCTGGGCCAGCAGCCTGATCTGTGGCTGCCCTGGGGTGGTGCCATCGTGGGATTTAGCCAGTTAGCTACCGGTTCGGTAGAACTGGTGCAAACCTGCTGAATTCCACCTCTGCCTTTACCTGAGCAAGAGCAGCTCCTCCTCTTCTAAAAGCTTTCCCCACCTTCACACTGTCAAGACCTGTCCAGGGCCAGGTGGCACCTCTGCTTAGAATGCAAAGTTTAAGGGTTGCTTTTTGCTGCTTTTTGCACCTGTCTAAAAAGTAACCCCTTACACAATTACAATCTCTATCCAAGACTCTTTAGTGGGTTGGCCTTGTAGAAGCACATTTAGGAATCCTGGTATGTGGCGAGGGAGATCAGGAGGTCTGTTGGAACCATGTGCTTGCTTTTATTGTTTCTTGATCTCTTCCTCTGAAAATGAGACAATCAATCTTATCTCGTCCATGTCATGGAAACAGAGTCTTTGGCACCAGAATGATTTTTCACATTCTTTCCAGTATCAGGTGGACAGCAAATAACTGGCACAGAAGTGACTGAGACAAATCATGTTGTTTATTATTATTGATTAAAACTATACAAAGAATAGTTACTACAAATAGTAGTAAATACTCTTTGTTTATGATAGCAAAAGAGAAATGAGGGAAGAGGCACATCCACTTCACATCTACGTGGTGGTGTGAATATGCAAAAAACGGTTGCTGGGCCGGACACCTTGAACTCAGATATTGCTCCAAAATATTTTGCAGCTGGACCAGGAGTTATTTATTATTTATTTTATTTAGGGAATTTTATGCCACTTCTCTAGAGTCCTGCATGAGGTAGTTACAAGTAAAAACTCTGTAAAATCAAATTATCACTTTGAAAAAGCCATTAAAAACAAGTCAAAGACATAAAACCTGTAAAAATTGCCATCAAACAGACCCAAGACAAGAAGTAGAACATAAACTAGCTAAAAGGATAAAGTCCCTTAGTGAAATGCCCCAGGGGAAAAGGCGATGTTTTGACGCAGGGCCTAATCGCATTTTAAGCCCCAGGTGAGCCTCAAGGGAGGTCAGTACAAAGGTGAAGAGCCTCCACAGAAGATGCCCCATCTCTACTTGACATTCGCTTCACCTCTGAAGGGAAGGACACAGACAGCATGGCTAGCAAAACAGATCTTGTGGGTTGGACAGTGTGGGAGGGGGCGCACCTTCAGAGACTTGGGCTCCAAGTCATTTAGGGCTTTAAAGGAAACAGAGGGGCAGCCAGAGCAAATCTTTCAGCACAGCAGTCTCTTCCCTGGAAAGGTAAAATAGCCAGAGTAGACCAAGGGCCAAACTACAGAAGATGGTGGCAAATCCATGAATAGAGCTGCCCAATATTTTTAAAAGGCAAATGTAGCCAAGGGAGTGCCACGTGGGAATCAAAGCCAGGACAGGGGAAGAAATGGCTTAATTCTTCACCACCACAACCCTCCACCACCACAACCAGTTATGCCAGCCCCACACTCTCCAAACTGTTATGGGGAAAAGATCAGCACCCTCCTGCTCTTCCTGGAACAACAGCTGTGTAGGGGGAAGGGTCAAAACTTATTGGTTAAATTGCAGGAGAATTTAAATCCCTTCTGATAGCACAGTGTAGCAATATTCTGCATTGTGGTCTTCAGCTCAATAAGGACCCCAGCTGGCAGCAATTTACTTTTTAAACACAATAAGCAGATTTTGTTTAATGTTCTCCCAGTATCTCCTTTCAACAGGTAAACTGTACTTTCAGTCTGATTCTGATTACCTTACAGACTCTGATGTACTGTTTTGACAAAAAGCCATTCCAGACAATCGAGAACTTCTGCTGGAAATACTACCTGTAAATAATATTCCTGATTATATTAGAACATACAATAACACATACGAAGAAAGATTTTTGAGGATGCATTACTAAAATATAAATAAATGTATTCCTTTAGAAGTGACAATCTCCATGAAGTGACCTTCAGATCTCTCAGTAAGATCTACTGTTTTTTGATACCAGCAGGACTGGCTCATTGCTCAACATTTTAACACAAAAAACCATCTCCATATAAATGATTACAAATAGAGCACAGCTTTATAAACCATACACACACTAATATGACTCCTTGACTACCTCTGGTATACCACTATAACAAGAGATTCCCTAAGTCTTGCTAGAGAATCAAAACGAATTTTTTAAAAAGGCTTTGCCAGTACAAAACTGTTTAGCAGCAGTGTTCTCCAGAATTTATCAATTTAAGGTGATTTACAACTGGTGGTTGTGGTTTTTCCAGGCTGTGTGGCCGTGGTCTGGTAGATCTTATTCCTAACGTTTCGCCTGCATCTGTGGCTGGCATCTTCAGAGGTGTATCCCAGAGAGAAGTCTATTACACAGTGTCCAGTGAGAAGGGAATGTTTAGTGGGGTATATATTGTCCAAGTCCCAGGGTGGGGAACGAATCAGTAAGTGGTTGTGGTGGGTTTTCCAGGCTGTGTGGCTGTGGTCTAGTGGATCTTGTTCCTAACGTTTCGCCTGCATCTGTGGCTGGCATCTTCAGAAGGAAGTCTGTTACACAGTGTGCCTTCGACAATCAGTAAGTGTTTGGGTGGAACTTACTATGCAAAGGTGTGGTTGACTGCTTTGTAATGCGGGTGGGGATTTTCAGTCCAGGGAGTGATTCACATTTGCATTCCTTGCAGCAGCAACAGTCTTAGTGAATGCAAACCCTGTGGCTGGGTGGAGTCCATTGTCCATGAACCCAGCATGCCCTTGGTCTTTGATTCTGGTGTTTTTAAGTACTGGTAGTGTCAGGCCTGCGCAATACTTGGCCTGGCAGAACGCACGTATACAGGGCAGCTACAGCTGGTGCAGCCATCTCCGCCGCCCCAAGACTATGGGGCCTCTTTCTTTTGTTCACATGCAACTAGTTCAATAGAGATTGCCGAGTACTCCTTATCTATCTTTCACAGGGAGTAACTTGCCTTTCCCAAAACAATGCTTCTGTGGTACTGTCTTTCTCATGCCGATATTGGGGGAATGCAAAGGTGGGGGCTTTATGGGTTGAACCAAAACTGTAACCTTAAGGTATATACTGGGGCCAGGGAGTTGGAATCCCAGTTTCAGCTACCTGGCCGTTGGGCTGACACACTTCTAAATAAAGCTCTTGAAACCTTCCTGAGACTTATTACTGACTGTCCCCACTTGGGGACATGGACAATATATACCCCACTAGACATTCCCTTCTCATTAGATACAGTAACAGACTTCCCTCTGTGATACATCTCTGAAGATACCAGCCACAGATGCAGGCAAAACGTTAGGAACAAGATCTACCAGACCATGGCCACACAGCCCGGAAAACCCACCACAACCAGTTGAATCTGTCTGTGAAATCCTTCGACAATACAGTGATTTACAACCTTTAACTGCACAGTCCGACGGGGAAGGGGAAGGGTGCTAAAGCCACATTGAAAGTGGCGGAAGCATTGTGCAGTGCCTGTGGCACCAGCACTGTGCAAGGTGTCACCTCAGCAGGCGTCCACTGCAGCACCCAAACCCAGCAGCTGACCCTCATGGCTATGGGCCCCCACCACAAATGCATGTGCTGGCATGGAGGGGGGTGTTTCCAGAGGCAGAACTAACATTAGTCAGCTGCCAGTGCACTTTCAAATCTGAAACACACCCTCCCAGCGGTACAAAAAATACTTCGGCACACATGCAGCTGCCCCAGTATTTTGGAAGCAGATAATGTACAACTGATTCATAAATGCTTTGTTTGAATGGAGGATGACCTGGCTGGTTTGAGAGAAAAGAGGAACTGGTTAAAACAAGTAGAGAAACAAGACATTTTAAAGGGATGGTAGATACCAATACTGTATTTGTTGTTCATACTGAACACTGCAAATGTATACATGCAAAATAGAATTGTCACAAATCAGGTCTGAATAAAAGACAGGTGTGACAGATTAGCCCACACTGAAGGGTTAATGTGTTTTCTAAGGTGCAGATTAGCTGGCCTTAGCAACAGCAAGCCAAAGTGTAAAGCACGCTCCTTATATGGAGGTACCACCTGATTGGTTGGGAGAAGGCGCAGTTTGCCTAGAGCCTCAGGTAGGGGGAGCTAGAAGTGCTGGTTATATATAAACAGGAGAAAGCCTGTCAGAGGGAGATTGGATCTTGATCTGAAGAGAAGTCTGACTTTGTCAGCAAGAGCTCTTTGAGCAGTGAAAAGCTTTGTTAAGCTGAGGTGGATCTAAGTCTGTGGAAGGTGACAAGCAACTTAGCATCCAGACAGAGTGTATCTGTCAGTGCACAGTTCCAACCAGTCTCGGAGTAAAGTCCAGAGGGGTAGTGAAACCCAAATAGGGAATAGTACGAGAGGAAGGCTAGGGAGCCAAGAATCCTCTAAGCTCCAGCAGGCAGTGTGGGACAGTGGGTGTACTAGTTACTAAGAAGCTGAAGACTTTAGTAAGAGGGAAAGTACCCACAGTGGGCACCTGTGTGTGACCAAATGTGTGTCAGTGAAACTGAAGAATCTGTGAAGTAGAAGCTCAAACTTTCTGAAACCGCATGCTTAAGTAACCTCTCTGTGCCATCTGAGAAGCCAGTTCATTTCTGTAAATAATAAAGTTAAATTCTGTTTCACGTTACCAAAGTGTCAGTGTGTCTTCTGCTAGTCTGAACGAGGTAGTGCCTATTTGTTTTAACTCCAAGCCCCACAGAGTTTTCCTCCATTTTTAAAGAGACTCTGTTGTTTTCTCCTTGAGTGGCTGAGTGAGTGGGATGTTTGGGGAGAAGTGACCGTTACATTTATTTGGTGGCAGCGTTCCATTATAACAGGCAACACAGAAAACACTGGAGTGCAAATGGCTGCTAAATATTGCATTGTCCACAATGAGAATAAATAAATAATAAAATTCCAGATTATACACCTAACTTGGAACTAACCTGCACATGATTTTGAAACAATTTTACTACAGTTTTTGCCAATATATTATCAGGATAAAACACAAAGTATTTATTTCTGTTGAGCAAATATAGGTTATTGATCATTCTTACCCATATGTCCATTCTGAGGTGGGCTTATCAATGATATTCTTGGTCTAGCCACTCTTTCAATCTGAGTATATTTAGAGATATCAAAAGTATAATACTGTTAACAGTTTCATACTATTATAGTGTTTACTATGCAGTGTACAGTAAACACAACAGGGCTGACTTCAATACTGCCATTCTCCTTTCTTCACACTATTTCTTGCCACAGTCAACTCTTAAAAAACCCAATTATAATAAATGTATTTTATTAATTATAAACATATCAACATTAATTTTAAAAACTCAACTAGTTATACATAAAATTCAGGTATATCATCATCCAAAAATTGCAGTTATTCATAATTCAGCAGAATAAATTATAATACAGAAAGGAGGTCCCGTTAAAATCCAAACTGTAATCCAGTAATTTTTGCTTTATAAATCTAGTAATTCAACAACATCATGCTCCCCATTGTACCTCGGTATCAACCCTGAGGTGGGTAAGATGGCCAATTACTACAAATTCCAGATCCTAAACAACGCTGGGTCTTGACTAGAGCCAGGTGTAACGTCTTCTCCTCTGCCCTTATACAAGGCTTCTTTCAGAAGCTCTCTTAATCGGGTAGAGTATGCCCATATTGCCCTACTTTGGTTGAAACGTTGGAACATATTGTATGCCACTGTCCTAAATATAAACTACTGAGGGAAGCCCTATTAACATCGATTATGAGCAAAGCCCCTCCCAAAGTCTGCATTGTTAAATTACTGAAAGGGAATGATCCTGTAATCCTAGGGAAAATAGCCCATTATTTGTTGCAGGCCATGACACTAAGAGAAATTAACACCATAGGCAATACTCTCTCCTTGTTACAATGATATTCAACATAAATATCTGCAACAAAGGTCACTGAATCAGAATCTGAATTTAATATAATTTTAAAATAATTTTGTTAAACAAAATATGATAAATAAATCAAATGTGGTCTATTGCTTATTTCCATCTGTGATACTCTTGCTTTTTCATGTATGGATCTTGGGAGTATGGTTCTTGGGAGTCTATTGTCATACTTTCCAAGTTCTACTTAAAAAATAAAGACATTGTGTAATTAGTCACTACAGTTTAAGCATCTCGTATTATCGTGGACAGAATGCAGGGAAGGTTAAACTCCTCTCAGTAAATATGCTGTCCAGTGGAGGAACCCCTATGGGATATGTAAAACCTAGAATCTAGTGTACATTGGTCTATTCTTCTAATCATAATTCTCCCTATGTCATAACTGAACTAACACCCAAACATTATCTCTATGACAATGTTTATGCTATGCTACCAAACTGCTTCTGTAAACGAACTGGAATTTTCGACACTACAACTATAGATGGCAACCATAATCCTCCCTAAATCTTGTACTTTTTATCTGTGTCCATCTGTAATTTACTCTTGTTATGCCAATAAAGGTTTTGTATTGTATTGTAGTAATTCAGCAGTGTGCTTCCAAGGCTGTTGTGTGCAGCAGAGCACCACCTTGGGTTGCAGACCCCCTAGCAGCCCCGCTGAGCTCCAGGGGCTTTCCTGGCGGATGGCAGCCTGGCTGAGTCCAGGTGAGAAAGACGATGTCAAGTTTTAAAGGAGTTATTTTTATCTGCAGCCCTGCAAGGTTGCACTCGTCAGGGCTGCTTGATGGGGAGGCGGGGGTGGGTGGGAATTGTTTGCTTCTGCTTTGCCAAGGAGGGCAGGAGCGCATGGGGAAAGCCTTGCATGTGGATCTTGGAAGGTTTACTTCTGAGTAAGCCAGTGGAGGGTAAGCTTGCAGATCGTGGAAGGGAGGAAGGCCGGGATCATACTCAGCCATGGTTGTCGTGGGTTGCCAACTCCCGGCAGGCAAATCCCAGGACATTTGGAGGTATATTCTCGGAAGCTGTGGCTTTTGGGATCAGGGCTGGGGCCATGCTCAGTGAGGAATATGGCTGTCGAGTCCACCCTCCATGGCAGACATTTTCTCGGGGTGGGGGGGAGTTCAGTCCCACCCCAGAAGTTGACAACCTCATTAAAGGCACCAATTTTGATCCACCATCCAAGTGGAATTTGAGGGGGTTCTTGGGGGGGGGCATAATCAGTGTCTTTCAACACAAGAAAAGAGAAATGTGTGAAACGGGGGTTCTATTGCTGGTCATTTGAATCAAGTACAAAACAACAGGCTTTTTACCCCCCCCCCTTTTGCTTTGATGGGTAAAAATGGGCCCCAAAGAAGAGAACTTCTCCCTGCATGAGAATATATATAGTGTTATATTCATTTTAAATGTAAAAAAGTATTTGCGGCTCCAAGTGTTTTCTTTTCTGTGGAAAACGGGTCCAAATGGCTCTTTGGGTGTTAAAGGTTGTTGACCCCTGCAATAGCCAATTTCCTTTGGGTAACCCAAGAGGAATTGTAATTAAAATGGAGATCCAAGTATTTAAAATGTTTGACCTGTTCAAGCTGTTCATTGTTTATTGGCCAACTGAATGGTCTTCAAGAGCAATCAAAAACCATTCTTTTTGACTTTGTGAAATTAAGCGTCAGGTTATTGTGACTAGAATATTCAACACATCGTGCCAATGAATGTTTCAAGCCAGCTTTTGTACGGGAGAGTAATATGGCGTCATCAGCATGTAAAAGGAAGGATATGCTCATATGATTGAAAGTAGGGCAGTGTGAGGAATCCTCCAGAAGCCAGATCACTTAAAAAGAGATTAATTGGTATGTGAGAATTATACCATCAGGAGAGCATTTGACTTGACAGGTGGTGTCATGATGTAAGGCTATTAGTAGTGCAAGTAGTCTTCAGTCAATTCCTAGGTTAACAAGTTTTCTCCACAGAAGATCTTTGGAGACAGAGTCAAAAGCCCCCTTTAAATCCAAAAAGGCCACAAATCAGACTTCCACCCCATGGATACATGACTGAGGAAAAACTCTGTTCAAACAAATAGGTTTACTGTCCTATCTCTAGTTGGGCTCTCTGTTACTGCAGTCTTAAGGCCACTTGCCTGGAAGTAAGCCATAGAGAACAAAATGGGACTAACTTTGGATAGACCTGCTAAGGACTTCTGCACCAGATCTATGTCGCCCTGAAGGGTTCTGATTCAGTAGTTTTCTGATTTTCCAACAACTAACAAGCTTTACCACACCATAAGATATTCCCATTGAGTAATTAAGCTGTTAAGAAATCAAGATGATAGAAATTTGCTAGACAGAAATTTATCCATTGTCCTAACTCAGAACTGGAGCAGAGGGTTCATAACTGCAACTATCTGGTTATACGTAATGCTTAAAATCTTTGTCGTGCTAATAACATAAGTCACACAACAGGATCAGGCATGAACAGAAGAGAATATATATATATTCAAAATTACCCCCAGCTACATAGTGGGTGGATGGATATGAGAATGGTGGTAGGGATGGGAGTGCTCTGACGGGAAGGGTGGTGGGGTGGTGGGGACAAGCAGAGTACAAGTGGGCCAAAGGAGACAATCCAGAAAGAACAGCAGAGAGGCTGTTGTGACGGGTATATGTTAATGATATGGAGTGCCAAGTAGGGTCTAGGTCCTAGGAAGACTAAAGGGATACAGAATATGAAACGATAACCTAGAGGGGGAGAAGGAGGCAGCATTAACAGGAGAGGGGGGAAACATTTAGAGAAGATACTAAGAAGGAGCAAGAAGAGATCAAAAGCAACTGAAAAGAAGAACAGCGGTGGATGAAAATGGAGGTGGTGAACTGGGGAGGAGAACAGGGATTCAGTCTGGCAAATAGGAACCTGCAAGAAAGATGTTATGGAATATTTTTTAGCTTCTTCCACATCAGCTCTGTAACTGACATCCCACATTACAATATCAACACAGGGCTGAATACAAGGAGTACCACAGACACAAGGCAATTAACAATCTGTAACATTTTGCAAGCCCTGTGTCTTCAATGGACTATGTAGAAAAAAGAAAGCCACTTACTTTTCTCACTGAAGTTGGCACATAATCTACTTCCATTGATGGATTCCTTCTACTGAAATGGGGATACATAATCAAAGAATAATACACAAGATGTCAAACTAAAATGATACTATTAAGCATGTAAATCACTTAGTATTTCATATTTATCTCTGTATAGTGTTTGGTTTTCTTTTCTTTTTCATTACAAATGATGAATTATTGCAACATTTAGCATCTGATCTATATACCAAAATAATTTGGGCAGAATTGTTACAAGTGAAGAAATGCATTTTATTTTGGGGTTTGGGCTTGATATAAACCCCACATTCAGTTTTTCTCTCCCCTAAAAGCAGACAGGCAGGTAGGGAGAAGTCAGCTAATCCAAAATATCACCCAAATGTGTGCATTATTGGTCATCATGTTACTTCCAACTTATGGTTCCAACTTATTTACCAACTACCAAGACTGGGACTCCGAGTAGTGAGGCAGAGAAGTCCATTCACAAAATAACCGTATTTTATTACATCCAGAATTTAACGATCAACAGTGATAAGACTCCCAAACATTAAAGAACTGAAACAACCTGTTACGAAACAAGGGGTCCTCTAGTCATGCCTTAGGCTTGCCTTTTGACCCACCAGAGGAAGGGGACCTGGAGTCTCTCTTGTTCTTATGGATTTGAGAAAGAAATGCTTGAATGAGCCAGGCAGATTGTAAGGCTGGCGAAAATGGCCAGGATACCTGGAAGATTGGGACAAGTAACGGAGTTGTTTTTAGTAGGAAGAGTGCCTGGGGAAATACCTAGGCTTAAAGGAGGGGGCCGGCTGGGAAACAATGTCCAAAAAATGTGCTGTTGCAGACTCTTTCTTAATGCTATGAAGCACCTTGTCAGTGATGACATGAAAGAGACTGAGACCATCAAAGGCGATATCTTCCAAGCAGGAGTGGGTGTCACTGGGAAGGGTGGATGAACGGAGCCATGCATGCCATCTCAAGACCACTACAGAGACAATGGTCTTGAATGAAGAACAAAGTCTGGTTGCATTTAGTTGCTGGCGCCCTAGGCGTGAACCTTCAATCTGTGTGGCCCTAGTCAGGGCCCTCAAGTCACCATGAATAAGATCGATCACCCTGGAGAGCTGATCCCACATGTATACCTGATACTGGGACATAATCCCCAATACATTGGATATGCATGTTCCCAAAGCTGCTAGAGTACAGTTGGCATCTTCAGAGGATCACAGAAGATGTAGGCGAAACGTCAGGAGGAAACGCTACTGGAACAACACCATACAACCTGGAAAACCCACAACACCCTGGAATAGAGCAGGCTTGCTAGTGCTTTCCGTGGGAATGGTAGAAGAACTGAGGGGAGTGATCCTCCTGTCAGAGTCTCAGGTTTAAAGACTATCCTGCATCAATTATATGCCTGATGCTTTGTATGTAGTTAAGTGACTCCTAAGCTTGAGGGCAAGATGTATTCATAAAGGCCCCAGCTGTGAGAGCTTCAAGGCCTGGTTGCCCGGCCACGTGTTAAAGAAGATTTCCTCACTAGACACAATTAAGTTGGAGCCTAAAAGGTTCCCACTGGCATGAAAGAGAAGGAAGGGAAGCAGAGGGGGTGATAGTTAGATGATAAAACGCTCTTCAGGACAGGCTTGAAGAAGTTTTGGTTCTCATCTGTTCCACTAATAAAGGATATGGTAACCAACAACAGAGTCTGTTTGCTGAGCAAGAATCATAGACCTAACACCTCCTCCTACGCAATCATGTGACCTTTCAGGCAGGAAGATCCTAATCTTCAAACCCTCCCAGGAGCTTGCTATTCAGTCACTTTGGAACTGCACAGAAGGCCACGAAGAGGTATGTGGCATTTCCCCTAGTTGCCCCGGCCCCGCAAGTGGCTGTACCGACCCACCTTCCCTGACCTGGGGGTTGGACTCCCCAGACGATGTTACATTAGCTTGGCCCTGAGGGCCAAGGAACAGTCTTGCCCAAAGGGCACCTTGCGTTAGGATACACCTTGCACCCTCCTCCCGTACTCTGGCCGGGGGTCCCGGTGCTGTTTGTCAGAGCTACCGGCTTGCCTGACCCCTCTCACTCTCTCTGTTGCCTCACAGAAGAGAGCCCACTGATTGTTTCTTTCCTTCTCCGGCTTCCTTGCCCCACCCTGTTATGCTTCACAGGGGTGGGGTGGGTGTGCAGCTGGTGTAAAGCCCGGGGTTCCCCAGCCTGTTCCCCCAGAACCCTGGGCAGCAGCCCCTTCTAAGCTCCTTGCCTCTCTACCCTTCTCTCCCAGTTCCTTCTTCACCACTCCCTTCCCCTGCCAACGCCCTCCCCAGTCCCTGCTACAGCGGCAGCTCCAGAGGTCTATTTCCCTTCTCCTTTTATCTTGTTCTCTTCAGTCCCACCTCCTTGGCCCAGCTGCAGCTCATCACTCTCTCTCACAGCCAGTTCAGCTGTGAGAGGCCCCTCTTGCCAACTCTCACTCTGCTGGCTTTTACTCTGTCGGCTGTTATCCTGCTCTCTCTCCCTTTGCCAGCTCTTCCCCTGCCTGCTGTGCTGAGTCCGGGCGCTGGGGCTGCTGTGCTGAGTCTGGGTGCTGGGGACATGGCCATGCCCGGACAAGGTACATTTAGAAACAATATATGATAGTACTACTTTTTTACTATAGATATATGATAGGAAATGGAATAGATTTTGGACTGTAGTCTAAACCATTTTGACATTCAATATGGTAGTAGATGTGTGACGATGCATGGATCAGTTATAACCATACATGGAGAGTACATGGCTGATCCTCTGATTACTACAAAGATGTGCAGTTAGGTGTTCCTAAAAACAGCATGTGCAAAGGTCTGTTACCCCAGTTAATAACAAGTCTCAAGAACAGTTCAAGAGCTTTATTAGAACTGTGTCAGCCCAACGGCCAGATAGCCGAAACTGGGGTTTGGCACTCTGGCCCCTAGGTTACAGTTTGACTCAACCCATAATCCCCCACCCTCGCATTTCCATAATATCAGCATGTAAAAGGACAGTGAGAAAGAGACATTGTTTTTGGGACAGTAACTACTCCCTCAGGAAGGCAGATAAGGAGAAACAGATAGGCACTATTGAGCTAGTTACTTGCAAGCAAAAAGAGGCCCCATGGCCTTAGGCAATGATAATAGCTGGGCCATCTGCACCAAGGCTATGTACGTGAGAGCTTCCAGGCCAAGCATGGCGCAGGCCTGACAAGCATGTGCAATAATATAGATCAAAAATATTTTTCCTCAGCTTTTGGGGGCAGAATTAAATGGATAAGTACATACTTTTCAGTTGTTGATACATGAGTGGGACGAAGCAAATAGGAAGTATACTCATTCTGATTTTCTAGAGAGACCAAAAAAAATAAACTGAATGTTAGAATTAAACACTGGATACATCCTATGAAGGTTCCTTCTATCTGGAATATGAGGGCATGATTTTGAATATTTGATTCCACTTTTCCTATCAAGTTTTTTTGGGGTAGGAAGCTGTTGCAATATTTGTCTCCGCCCTGGTAGTGCCCTTCAACCTCAGTTTGGAGGCTTTCGCAGCCATACTATACAGAAAATTTAAAAATTTGGAAGAACTATACAATGTAACAGACAATGTAATGAAATTCTGAAACAGTCAGCAGGTAATAGCAACCACATACAGAGAATACAGAAAGCAGAACTGGTTGGTAAAAGCACTCCCTGTTCTCTCTCAAAATAATTGAACACCCACAACACAAATCAACAGTTGGAGCGCTGGAGTCAGCAACTCCTGAAGCAGCAGAAGTTCTTGGTTGAAATACCTCAATTAGCTGTAGACCTTGCAACTTATATACTTATGTGATGGCTACTTACAGTAACCTTAGACACATCTTTGCGAGTAATTTTTTTATCACGGTCAATAGACCATATAAAACACAGAGATTATACATTAAATTAGCTTACACAACTAAATATAAGACAACGATTAAATATAAACCTCTAACTGAGATAATTTGTGTCCTGTAATCTCTGATTCTTACTCCTGAACACCTCCGCTGAGAATTTTGCTACCATCAAAGTAATAAGAGGGTTCTCATCCTCTAATAAAAAATCCATGTAAGACTGCACAGAATTAACAATTCTGTAATCAGCTTTTGAGGGGACCACAAAACCTCCAAGTCCTTGTAGTCAGACCACACTTCAAAAGGGCAAGAAGCTCCCTCCAGCCAATGGCGCCATGTAGTCAGTGCCAACTTAACAGCCTCAGTCTCTTTCTCCCACACGACTCAATTCCATTCAGTTTCAGAGAACTTGTGGCACAGGTAGGCATATGGGTACAACTATTCATCCTTTCCCTTGCTGGAGGAGGCACTCCATATCACTGGCGTCCACCTGTACAGCAAAAGGTTTGGAAGGGTGAGTGTGCTGCAGTATGGGCTCCTAGGTAAATAGCTTCTTTAATGCCTCAAAAGCACTTTGACCCTCAGGTGACCAATCCAAGCAGCGCCCAGATGCCTTGGCTTTCATCCCCTTCCTGTTAGTTTTGAGTAGGTCCACGAGAGGGTGCACAGCCTGGGTGAATTGAGGAATAAAATCATGATAGAAATTACAAAAACCGAGGAAAGACTGGAGCTGCTTCCTTGTGCAAGGAGCCTCCCAATCCACCACAGCTCGTACCTTGCCCAGATCCATCTCAATTCCGGCTGCCAATATCTGGTAACCCAGGAAACCCACTTTGTCTCTGTGAAACTCATACTTGGGTGTCAGGCTGGGGCCTGGCACCCATCAAAGAGGCGGGGGGGGGGGAGCTTTGTAGAGCTGACCAGAACACTTTCGTTTTCCTGTGAAGAGGCTCTCATGGCTAGATACTTTATCTCAACTGTGTGACCTTTTATCCAGCATTCCTGCTTTTTGCATCTTCTGAAGTGTGGGATCATATTGTGGGTTAGGGAGGGGATTAGGAACAGGATTTGGGAGGGGATTAGGAACAGGATTTGATATATTGGGGCTTTTTCCCTCTCATCTATGCATCTTCCAATAAAGGCTTCTTAACCTTCAAGTTACAGAGACTGGTTTGGGTTAAAGATCTGGGAGAGCTTCACATATAAGGAACTGTCATGCAGCTTGGTCAATACCAACCATACCAACTGTACATGTTGCCCTGGGGTCTCTATATAAATCAAAACATCATCCAGGTAAACCATGACCCCCTTATATAGATGCTCATGCAGAACTTCGTTGATAGGTTCATAAATACTTCCAGAGCTCC